>NC_090921.1:1014494748-1014797778 GCF_040938575.1 Ambystoma mexicanum | reverse complement strand
CCCAAACTATGAAAAAAGCACACAGATTTGTACATTCCCCATGTACCCTCATCTGTCCCAAAACACAATTCCCTCAAAACCCCCATGTATGAATGTCGGTGCATATATGTTAGACTACCAGGTCCTCTTTACAATGGTTTCTTCATTGCAAATCTCCTTTCTCGCATGCACATTATGAAGCTCTTCATTGCCCAGTTTCTAGACGCTGAGTGACACACCATATGCATTTTGCATTTATATTTCATCAGCGGGTTTTTTGTCTTGCTGCGCCTGGGCTATCTAAAATATATCAATTTAAACACAAAGTAACACTAAAAATAACACACATTCCATTCCCATTAACTACACTAATATATGTAATGTTACGTCAACTTTGCTGTTTTCCCCCCAGTTACCAATACGGCGCGCGCAACGTGAACCCCTCTTTTGAATGGATTGTGTCCTCCCACGTGTCCTTCCTTTAGATAGCTTCCTTTTCAGAGTCTGCTAAGATTTTCTTTCCAGGAGAGGGCGCTGTTGACGTCAACACAGGTACAAATTGCAGACGCAGCACCCATTGGCTTCAATTCCATTTTTCTGAAATAGCTTATGCTTCAAAGATTACGACACGCTTTCGGTTTCCTCACGAAACTCCGACATTAGAGTACAATGGGCTCTTCATCGACTTAATCAACCTCGAAGCCCGGGTTTAAGAAGAGCCATGATTGCGGTGCCATGATGTCAATAACAAACCCACAAAGGGTCTTTTTGTGGTGTCTTGGTGTCGAGCACAGCTCAGCAGACTGCGGGTCATGCCAGTCAATGACAGGTAAAGCGCTGAAGGGGGCAAGGGAAAGTTGGCAGTGGATGGACCTATGAAATTCCATTCGTCGACACTTTTGAAAAGGCGCTCGTCTGAGTCGAGAGGCGCCTCTCCACAGAGGCAGTGGTCTAAACGCTCTTGTTCCTAAAGCGGTTCGCACCATTCCTCATCTTCATCTGGAAAAATGAAAAAAGGTTCCACAGATTTCCTTCCTCATCCTTTGACTCCTCCTGATCTTCTATATATGAGAAACATGAGCCATCCGATCAGGATACTCCGCCCTTTGGACTCTAGTTTGAAACACCTAATGTTCCTGAGACCCTCATTTTAGAGGAATCCAGAATGAAGGACCTTTATGAAAATGTACAGTCAGCAAGTGGCATCGATAGATTGCCAGAACTTGAATTTGGCAAGGCAGACACAGTGGAGCATGCAGATGCTTCCTATAGACAGTTAATGTCTAGGGAAATTGAGTTTTTAGAATTGGGCAGGCCTGCCCCTCTGTTTGAACAGGATGATCTAACCGACATCTTTGATAAAGGACCACAAAAGGACACTGGTATTGCCTTTTCACATTGCCTTGCAAAAGAGGGTTAAGGCAAATTGGGAGGTGCCAGATAAGTCAACAAAAATCTCACAAAAAAATACAGGCCCTCCAGCAGTGATCCTGACTATTTATCCAAACATCTGACACTGGAAAGCTTGGTGGTCAAAGCGGCAACTTTCATGTCCAAGCAGGCGGCATATCCCACCATACCGTCTGATAGAGACGATAAGTGTTTTGACGCAGTGGCGACAAAAGGTGTTCTCAGCTGGGAGTATGGCACTAAAATCAGCCTCTCAGGAGGATAGCTCAGCGGTAACGTGCCCGCCTTGGAAGCAAGATGACACAGAGCAACACAGGTTCGCTCCCCGGGTCCGCGCTTAGAAACCTCTGGGTATTAAGCATGTTATAAATAACCTATCATATCAATGCCACTTGCACACTTGCAAAATTCGCGATCACCTTGTGAGACTATATCTCCATGGAAGCTGAACACATTCCGGAGAGAGGAGAGGCGGCTTCATAAAGATTTTGAGAGACAGAAAGGAGGCGATGTGCAAGTCTCTTCAGTCTGGTTCGGACTCTGCAGATGGCATCGGCAGAACCATGGCGTTGAGAAGCGCTATGCATATTTGCATGGTTAAAGTTAGGATTTGCACCAGATGTGCAGTCCAGGCTGCTCAACATGCCTTTTGATGGCACTCAGCTGTTTGGCAGCAAAGCTGACAAGAGCCTAGAGAAGCTACAGACCTCGAAGGCGGCAGCCAAATTGCTAGGTGCCACCATGAAACAGCCACAACCGTCACACCCCAGTGGACCAACTTGGAGGGCTACGTCCATTCCTTACTACTTATTTGGTAGAGCGACAGGACTGGCCAGTCAAAGGAGCCAACGAAAATTCCTTCATGGTGGCCGGGAAAGAGGTACCAAGTCTGGCCAAGCAACAGCTGCTTTACCCTCAGCCGCTGCTTCAAAACCTCTGAGCCCTTAATCCACAAAACCTTGGTGGGAGGCAGACTCCCAGCATCTGCAAGAATGGCAGGGCATTACTTCAGATGCGTGGGCGTTGGAAACAGTAGCCAAGGCTTACTGCCTTCCCTTTTTAGGAAGGCCTCAGGATCATCCACCAGGGAGCCACTCGTTCAAAGTTCCAGATCTGTTCCTTTTACAGGAAATGTTGAGCTGCTATAGAAAGGTGCCATAGTACCAGTACCTGTGGCGGAGAGAAACAAAGGGGGTTTATAGTGATAGCCTTGAAAACAAAGGGTCGAATTACAAAAGCATCAAATACAAACCCCCGAGTAACAAACCCTCGACATCCTTTATTTTACATATAAAAGTTCAATTTTATCGAAACCAGTCCATCGACAATATACATGGACTGGTTTCAATGGAAATGCACTTTTACATGTAAAAAGCAGCATTTTCATTCATTTTTGTGTTAATTTAAAATGTTACATGGCTCTGTCTAGTGCTGAAATTTCAGCACTAGCCAGCCCCTTGTAACGTTTTAAATTTTCTTTCTATAGTAGGGGGGTTCCCCTCCAACCCCACGCCTACCCCCCTAACCCTGGCCTCCACCCTAACCCTAATGTAACCCTTAAACTAACCCAAGCCCCAGCCCTAACCCCTAATACTTACCATTACATGTCGATGGAACCATCACATTTTTTTTTAACAAAATGGCCATTTTATGGAATGGTATTTCGATGGAAAAAATTCTATGGTTTGTGTTTCGATGGTTTGTGATTCGATAGAATGACCGGATACCAACAAAGGGTGGTACCCAAGTTCAAGATGGTCACCCTTTCTCCGATCCTTCAGGCCCTCCAGCTTTAGGATTGGATTGTGTCATTGAACCTTCAGGTTGCGTACTTTCATGTGCCTATCCATCACAAGCACAGGAAGTACCTGAGGTTCGCAGTTGACAGTTCTCATTATGAATTTTGAATTCTGTCATTCAGGCTGACCTCCGCCCTGAGGGTTTTCATCAAGTTGATGATGGTGGTGGCGGCAGCAAGTCTCAGGAGGGGGGCTAGAGGGGGGGGTTCAAGTCTACCCCTACCTGGAGAATTGGCTGGTCAAGGCCAGTTCTCCCGAACAGTTCCTCAACATCTCCGCATAACCTGCCACTCTCTGCACAGACTGGGCTTCTCCCTCAATTTCAGGAATTACCACATGATACCATCTCAAAGGCTCCAATTTATCGGAGCAGTCCTGGATGCATCTGTGGGGGAAAAGCCTCGCCACCTGAGGTGAAGGCTCAAAACATTCCGCAGATGGTCACCAAATTCCAGAGTGCACAGTGGCTTGCAGCCTTAGATTTTCTGAGGTTGCTTGGTCTCATGGCATCCTGCATTTTCCTGGTGCCAGAGGCTTGCCTGAGAATGTGATCCATCCAATGGGCTCTCAGAACACAGTGGTCTCATTTCTCATGCAAGATGTCAGATCAGCTTCAGGTTCAGAGCAGGGTCGCCCATTATCTTCTTTAGTGGGCCTGAGAGGATAATATTCTGAAGGGAGAACCTTTTTGGAAACCATGGCTGGAGATGACGGTAGTTACGGACGCCTCACGGGGTGGGGAGCCCACGCCAAGGATCTGACAGTCAACAGTCGTTGGTCTCCATCACAGACCAAACTACACAACCTTCTGGAGCTGAGGGTGATCAGACTAGCCCTGAAGGTCTTTCTGCCTTCTGTATGGCAAAAGAATGTCCTGATAATGGTGGACAACACAGTGGCCATGTACTACCTCAACAAGAGATGTGGTGTAGGGTCACTACCACTGTGCAGAGAGGCAATGCAGATCTGGTTCTGGGCAATTCAAGAAGGAATCTCACTACTCCAGCACATTGGACCCGTGAGGGGTCGGGCCTAGCCCCCTTGTCATGCATATTGACCCCTGTAACACCTCCCTCCGGGGAAACACTGAGTCATATTGGTCTGGGGAAAGGGACCAGTGGGAGAAGGGAGAAGGCGGTGCTCAAAGATAGAGGCGGGAAGTTGTGTGCTGTTTGGGTGAGGTCAGAGGAGACGGAGGTGGCACACTATGCAAAAAAGGAGGAAGAGCGGTAGACTGGAGTGTGGAGGTGATTTGTAGAGAAGGTGAGGTATGGTTGCTGACAGCTGGTACTGTTGAGTCTGCATGCAAGTTACATGAATGAATGTTACTGAGAGAGTAGAGGGTGAGAGGAAGGTGGGGTGGAGTAGTAGTTTGGTGGGAGTATTACTGGAGGGGAGAATAGCAGGAGAGTGTAGGAGTAACATCTGAGAGTGGAGGTAGGTTGTATAGAGAGGGAGATATCAGAGGGACATAGATGTAGGAGAGAAGGTGGGTTGAGTTGGAGGCAGGGGATTAGGAGGAGGAGAGCAAAGTTATTGAAAAACATAGAGAGGGGAACATAAGGGTGTGAAAGGAAGGCAATACATTGGGACTTGAGTGTCAGAAAGGCACACATTCCACAACCCTCAGTGTTGAGCACATCTAGGAAGTCAAAAATAGCAAGACAGAAACTAGACAGTAGGGGTAAAGAAGCATTAGAGACTAGAAAAAGCAAGACCTTGCCTAATCCAGGTGTCCTTATTTGCCAGGTTAGAGTGTGTGAGGGATGGCCAAATAAGAAGTACAAGATTACAGGTAAATCGATTTTCAGAATATGACAAACATCAGAAAATGTGGCCACACCTGGGTCATAGAATTTGTTCATATTTCCACAAAGTCCACCAGGACCTTTGTTGGGGCTTGAAGGCCCCTTTGAGGATAGTTTCCTCCAATATGCAATGGTCCAGTAGATGTCACTGGTCCAATGTAACTTGATGGAGGCTATGTAAAAGGCCTGCAAAATGGGTCTCACGAGATTGAGAATACATAAATTAACCCAGCAGAGAATGAGGACACGAATGAAGAGATGCCGATTCCAAAGATATAACTCTCCACTACATTGATCTGGGGATTTCAAAGCGGAGCTCCAATATAGTCAGCTGGGAGGATTTGTGGTTTGCTCCTGGATTTGTATGGCTCAAGAACTTTGTCCCCTAAGAGCGCAACAAAGTGGGTCAAAGTGGGTCAGGTGACTCCACAGAAGGAGTAGAAGAGGCAAGTTCCTTGAGCGACAGCTATAGCAGCCGTTTTGTTCCTGGAGAGTAAGTCTTCAGCTAAGAACCCTACAGCCAGACAATTGGAACAAAAGCTTCAGGTTGAGCTCACAGAATCCAGAAGAGAAGCTGAAGAGCCTGCAGAGTGGGTTTCCAGTAGCGCAGTTGGGTAGTTTGGGGTTCTGCTGTGGATGGGCAAGGTCAGAAAAGGAAGGCCCCAGACTTTAAGGAACCAATCAAAGGCTGGGTGAAGTTGAGGTATCCCAGGAGATGGAGGCAAGACAAGGAATATGCATGTTGCAAGAGCCTCAGGGTGAAGACTGCACAATAGTGACACAAAGGGATCCCAGGCTAATCTGAGCAAAGAAATGCATGACCAGCACTGATGCTCCCAAAGCTGGGAGGATGTTTTCTATGGTTTTCTGGGAAGGTCCAGGCTTTGAATTAAGTCCTGCAGCGACACCCAAACTGGGCCTCTTGTTGGAATACTGTGCTCAGAAGCCTGGGTCAAGCATAGTCCAGTCATGTGACTCAAAGGAGTACAATTATGCCTTAATTCCCAGTCCTTTTTAACGCTTGACTGGACGCCTTGTACCTGCTGTGATTAATTTTTTTCTTTTTGATGCTACTTGACAAAATAGTTTTTCTTTTTGCTGCATGCTAGCCTACCTCACTGTCATACCTGCATATGGGACTGTTAATTGTTTTTTGGTCCTGCCAATGGTGCCGGAGGAAGTTCCCCTCCTTCACCCATAGACTCTCCCTGAGGTGTTCGGCTCTTCCCACCGGTAGGACTCTTGCTGTGTCTGCACAGTGCTTGGTTCCAGGACATTTTAACACCAGCTGAGTTGTTAGCAAGACCTCTTTGGCAACTCTCCTCCCAACTGGATTAGGGACTTCATTGGGGCTCGAAGGGTCAGATCTTGGTGGCCCGCCGATGTAAGTTCTATTTTCTTTCAGGCACTCCATCTAGGTGATTTCCTTTTTAGGTGATCATTTTGGGTAGGATGGACCAGTTTGGTCCTGTTGAACCTACTGGGGGCGGCCTGAGGCCACAAAGGCTAGTACCAGCCCACAGATTGATGGCTCTATGAAGCCTCTTTGGGGGCTATTTGGGGGGGGGGCCTACCAACCTCCGGGTCGAGGGCTCTTTGGGTTCTAACATCAGGCAACCACCTGAGGGCGTGAGTTTTACCAGTGGCATCTCCACCGAGGGTACGGTGGTGCCTTCCAGAACGTCTTCCGAAACTCCACAAACTCCTGTCATTGGGCACAATCCTGAGTGTCATCGGAGACCTTTACCTCAGGGCGCCACTTTGGCAGACCGTAGCCTTCGCATCCCTACCAAAGCAGCTCACGTGCTCAGCCCTAAAATCTAAAATGGCAGAGAGCTAGTGCCATGCTTCAAAATCCAAAATGGCGGATCCCAAGAAGATGGCGCCATCTGGCCGGGAAGAATTTGGGGCCAAGGACTGCTCTCCCTTGACTCCTGTGTCACACCGGAAATAGCGCGAGGTGACAGGTTGGTCCCCTTTGTCTTCTTCCCAGGTGAGCTGGCAGCCAGACCCACTTCCAAGGGACAAGCCTCTCCAATAGCTTTACCCCAACGGTCTCCTACAAGGCATTCATAATGCAGACTGCATTGAATCCGGTGCAGCAGAGCATGGCTTATCCCACATACCGCGCAGCACCATCTTCCTCAGCAACTGTACCAGGTCTCTGCAGCACCGATCAATAGGATACCAGCTCCCCTGAGTCGGAAGAGCCAGAGGCTGGGGTGCTGTAGGAGATATTGGCCCTCCGCTCCTCAAACAGATTGGGGTTATCACTCCAAAAATATGTCTTCACTGAGGCATTGGAGTTATGGGGAATGCCTCATTCCTTACAGCTGACAAACAAGAAGTTGGATGCCAGATACCAGGCCCTTTTGTCTGAAAAGCTGCGCCTAGCCCCTCAACCCCAGACCCACTCATCTGTGGTGGCGTCAGCATAGTTCACTAAGCCTTCTAGTTTTGGTGCCACAGCGTCTCCTGCCTTCCTGAGCAAGGAAGATGAGCTTCTTGTGGTTATGCAAAGAAAGGCAACTCCAGCGCTTCTCTGCATCGAAGACCAATCAATACTGATGCCCTGCTAGTAGTTGATAATATAAAACTGGCAGATATTCTTCCATAGCTGCCAGTCGACGGGTGACCGGCATACAAGTATGGTCTGGCGGAGTTTAAGAAATACTTCATCACATTGACACAGCCAGTCGTGCAATGGCTGTGGATGCTGACATTCGAATTGGGTCACCTGGATGCACGATACTAAATGTACGCAGGTGGTTCAGGATCGCATCCTCAACCTCCACATTTGATGGCCAAGATCTTCTCTTTTCCACTCCTCCACATATGAGGAAGTCCATAAATGCATGACTTCAACTTTAGCAGCCAAATCCCTGACAGTCCTCACTAAGGAAGGCTAGCCAGCAGCCCTTTTATCAGTCTTCCTTTGCGAGAGATTCCAGACAGAAGTCCTTTGGCGGCTTTCATGGCTGCAGGGATAGGAAGGCAAGAAACGGGGACTGCTTCCCTAGTGGTCACAGGAGAAAGCAGTCAAGGCCCTGCTCCAAAGGGTTCTTCGCTAGCCAATCAAGGACTGCACTCACTGGTTGAACGTCTCGCAAGGTCCCTAGATTAGTTTATTGGTCTCCAAGGGATTCTGCCACAATCTTCCTTCTCCCCTTCCCGACGCATGTCTCCCCTCTTTTGATCCGATGGGTTTGGCTGTCCTATTACAGGAGATATGCAAACTGCACAACATGCAAGCCATAGCACCCGTCTCCCCCTCCCACGCCCCCATAACGAGAGAGGTACAGGGTTCTATTTGAGAATCTTTTTGATTCTCCAAGCAAAAAGAACCTGCCTGACCTGAATCTCTCCTCCTTCAACCTGCATCGCCCCAGCAAGAGGTTAAAGATGATTACACCAGCTCAGATTCTGAGCAACAATTGGTTTTGTTGGTGGACCTAAAGGATGCCTACCTGCATGTTTCTATATGGGAACCACATCGGAAATTCCTCAGGTTCTTGATTGGCAGGCATCATTATCAATACAGGGCCCTGCGTTTGGACTCCATGAAATGCAGAGAGTAGTCGCTGTGTTGAGCACTGTGGCCAGCCTGATGCGGATCAGGGAGGATGGGGGGAACACGTATCGGGGCTTCATCCAGTCATGAGGCTTCGGATACGACCAACATCCTGGTGTCTGTTTGAACCTTGGGTTTTCAGTCAACTTTGACAAGTCCACGCTCAGCTTAGCTTCTTAGGGTGTGGGTGGGATTTGGGTCTGGGCAAGATTTTCCTTTTGCCCATGCTCAGGGTGGATATTCATCTGACAGTTGTGCGGTTTCTTTCCAGGACCGTTAGTATGGCATGCTGGTGCCAGAAGTTGTTGGGCATTATGGCAGAGTGTTCTGTTCCGCACACCAGATTGAAGATTAGATGCCTGCAACTCCATCAGAGCAGCTCATGGTGTCAGACCACAGACGAGCAGTTTCAACACATTGCGATACCAGCCTCTCTGGGTCAGGACCCTACAGTGGTGGGCAGACCAGATTAATCTTTCCCCTTCAAAGAGCCGCTGACTGATGCCATCACAACAGACTTGTCCCTAACTGGATGGGGAGCCACGTTGGGGCGTTTGGAGGGAGGGCCCCCTAAGCCCCCAGGCTGTGGTCCGAACAGGAGTGTGCAACACATGAATGCATTGGAACTTCAAGCCATCTTCTATGCACTGCGACCATGCCTGACGAACATTTGCAAGAAGTCAGTCCTTGTACAGAAGGACAGCGCTACAGTAGTGATCTATATAAACAAGCGCGGGTGAGTTGCCCTCTGTCAACTGGCCCTATCAATCTGGGAGTGGGCCCTGGAGCCAGTCCATCTGTCCGGGGTTCTGAACGAGGAAGCGGATCTCCTCAGCAGGCTGCACCATTCCAACCACAAGTGGAAATCAGTCCCTTGGCACTGCACCCGATCTTCCAAAAGTGGGTTCTTCCCAAAACCGATCTGCTCACAACACTCCAGAGCAAAATGTCTCCAGTACCCCTCTTGGGGTGGCATGGGCGCTGGGGCTCTGGAGATGCTCTAAACATTCCATGGACAGGAGAGTTCTGAACTGGGGTTTCTCCCAGCCCTTTAAGATGGGTTAGCAATACCTTAGCGATGGATGGTGGATGCCGAGTTTACTCAAACATCAATAATAGAGAACTCGGGTAGTTGGCAAAAGATAGTTTTAATATCGATTATCTGAAACGGAGTACAACGGACATCAAGGGTCATCAACAGACATCCCTCATCATGATCTCTCTCTCGAGACTTCTCAAAGCATTTCATTAAAAAATTACATTCTTATAGTAATAAAGCATCGTAGGTGATGTTTACCCTACATATCACTAACGTCATCCTACGTGGCAAACTACAAAAACATAATGCAGAGTGTGATAGGTTCTACAAGGATCATCTAGGTATACGATCCATACTCATTTAGGGCAGTGAAACAATGTGATGGGCTTCTTAACATCAGGTGGGGCAACTAAGCCCTTCCCCAAAATATGTCACTCTGAACGTCACTAAATATACAGCGTCTAATTGGCTACACAACTATAGGACCTTTGATCATGCGGTCCTCTATCATTATTTACGTTGTAACCTCAGTCAGTACCTTCCCAACCTACGTTGGCAGCACGCAGGCTGAGAGTCCAGGTGCAGATGAGCTAGTCTTAACCATAGCTTCCCACCAATTTAGCACTTCCATTCATCATCTCCTCAGTGTTCCACTGTCAATTAGGTCTTTGAACTCTGCCTTGAACATGTTCTTTGCTCCGGGGAATTCCGAGGCGTGAAGGCACACTCTGCCTTCGTGCGTAGGTGGGACCATCATGCTCATCCAACTTCTTCTCCCCACGTGAGTAAAGACCACGAAATTGAGCTTTCAGTGTATTAAAATACCATTCTTAATAGATCTGACGTCTTCTTGTTTTTGTCCATGCCTTCTGAACAGGAGCTTCGTTCTTTCACACAATTTGTATCTGTCGGCTCATCCCAGTCTGATATGGCCTTGGCTTCTTGGCTCATCCAACCTCACCTTTTTCAGTTTCTGCCTGTAATTCATTTGCTTTCTAACTATGCCACACTTGAAAACTGGAAAAAGCAGCCTTCCTTCTTTTGCTCAGCTGTGCTATTGTACGTAGTGGAACCATCCATTCTTTACTGATGCATATATATATTTCTGAGGCTTGTGGAATCTGCTTAGATCACATGCTGTGCATAGGCCAACATCTAGTGGAAGCTGCAGAGTATTGCAGTTGTTTTCGAAAGTCGAAAAGAGACATCGACGGGGCGTGCCAGTAATACGGTCCCTAGTGTGACGTCCACTGTACCCATGACCCCTCACGCGTGTAGGTCCCTCAGATTGTTTTTTTCCGCCATACTAGACGGACGCTTATACGAGAGTTCCTTTCAGCGCAAAGCCATTGACTTTTCACAATTAATGATAGTATTTCTTTATATCCTTTCAACGACCTCCGAAACACCACGCCGGTGAAGACAAAGACTGCCAGTCAGAGACCACTGCGACAGACTGTTCAGCCTCGCAAGGCCGCCCCAGGCCTCGGCCCAGCCAGTAGGGAGAGGGGGAGGACATTTTAGGGTGCATATACTCCCCTTCCTACACTGTGTTCGCCCAGTTGCCATAACAATAACATATCATTATGGAAAATAAACCCTTTAAATTTTGCCCCAAGTATAACCGGAAATTTCCATGGTTAGACAAACACTCCAAGAGGCCATGTGGAAACGTCTTGTCGAGCGTGCAGGCTCTTCAAGCCAAAGACGTTAAAGGACCGCTTCACAAAACACTGGGCCCCCTACGCCAGGCAGCTCGAGGCCATAGACGTGGTAGGAGCCTTCAGCGCTGGCAGCAACGATGTCCTTTCGGACGGCGAGTGTAAAGGAGTAGCTTCAGCTACTCAAGCGCAGACCCCAACCCCGTAGGACAGGCTGGCGGCCATGTTGTGGGGACTACACCCGGCAGCAGTAGTGCTACAAAGACTCACACCACCAAACACATAAGCCCAAGTCGAGACTGGACAGATGGGTTGAGTGATCGACAACGATCGACACCAAGGGAAGGTCCACCGAATACCGGTCCTCTGGGCAATCACTATCGAGGTCGCCACATGACCGGGCCCTACCGTCGAAAGACGTCAAAGGTGTCGCTAAAAAAAAAATACCTCCGAAGGTCAGTCGTCCGTGGACGAGACCTTGGCCCTACCCGCAGCCGAGAGTTGACACACGGCGTCGGATAAGAGGACAGGCCACAAGAAGTCAGTAAAACACTCCTCTGGGACCCAGGGGGTGGGGAAACACCACAAAAAGACCTCTAAGACCCCTTATAAGGATGAGAGCCCTCCAAGGGAGAAGACACCTCAAACAGAAAAATCCAGGCCCGTAGTTCTAAAGTATGGGGTTCTCAAGATATCGACAGAGTAATGAGAAGAATGATCTTTATGGTGAAATTATACAAGAAAATCCCTGATTATTTTCACTCCACATCTCCCCACCCCCCAACCTCAGCCCCCTCTGGTTCAAAGGCCACTGCGTTAACTACTCGACCCCCTTCTTCTAAGAAATCTCGTTCAGATGTACCTTTTCAGAGTACAGTCATAGATCTATATGACCCTGAATCAGACCAAGAAGATCTCTCCTTTCTAGAGGCATCTGACCCTCAACTTATTGATGATACAGAGGACCCTTATTTTGGGATGACAAGGACCCAGAAGCAGACCAAGAGGCCAACATGTACTCTAAAGATTCCCCTCTTAATCAAGACACTCCAGTGGTCGATTCCCCATTGATAACCAACCTCTCCTCAATGAAGTATTAGCCAAGGTGGCTGAACACTTTCAGATCGACACACAGGAGGTACAGGAGGATAGAGACTTTGCAGACCAAATCCTGGGGGACATAAAGACAGTGGCACAATGTATCCCACTACTGAAATCAGTACAATGAAGGATTCAGCCATCCTTCGAAGCCCCTAATCTCACACAGGGCGTGAACCCACATGTGGAGAAATTATTCAGACCCGCCCCATCAGATTCATTATATATTAGAGGGCAATTAAAACCAGACTCCTCAGTTGTGACCACGACTAGAAAGAGAGCAGGCACTCCCCTCGCTTCCTCTGAGGCTCCACCAGATAAGGAGAGCAAAAAGATTTGCCAGCAAGGTTGCATTCTCTGCGGCATATCCAACCCGGATAGCGAATAATGCAACACTCTTGGCTAGTTACAACTGCCACAAGTGGGAGGAGATGCCTGCTTTACTTTCGTCTGCCCCAGAGCCACTCAGATCACAACTAGCACAAGTGGTTGCAGATGGAAGGGTGGTGTCTAGCTGCCTCCTTAAATCTAATTTTGACGCGGCAGACAATGCCGGTAGAGTCATTGCAGAGGGGACCGTTATTAAGAGGCATGCATGGCTGCGCCAGTCAGGTTTTAGACCGGAAACTCAGGCAACTCTCATAAACAGCCAGTGGAACCTAACATGCTCTTCGGTAAAGCTGTTGAAGACGCACTTAAGACAGCAAAAGATGAGTATGACGCTCTTAAATCGTTAGGTCAACTCACTAACAAACCTTCTGGACAGAGAGGGAACAGTAATTTTTGCTGTTTTCAAGGCCAAAATTCTCAACGAGGATCCAGCTACAATCGGGGCCAAAATTACTCCTTCCAAGGCTATCCCAGAGGACAACACAGAGGTTGTGGTCGTGGCAGAGGCCCTGCTCGAGGTGGCACACCACCACAGAGCAAGTGACATTCCGCTCCAGGTTCCCTCCCATGCTTCTCCAGTAGGAGGTCACATTTCCAACTTCACCCACGCATGGGAGGGGGATCACCTCAGATGGGTGCTGTCTACAGTAGCAGGGGGCTACTGTATAGAACTACTTCAACGTCCCTGCGACCACCCCCACGATAGAAAATCCACTCAGAAGAACATCAGCAGATCCTTCTAGAAGAAATAACCACACTTCTATTAAAGGACGCCATATAAGTGGTCCCGGCCAACCAGGTAAACGGGGGTATTTATTCAACTTACTTCCTTGTGCCAAAGAAAGATCTAACGATGCGCCCAGTATTAGATTTGCGCCCTGCAAACAAGTATGTCAAGCCACAAAAGTTCTGCATGACTACGCTACAAGAGGTAATCCCTATTCTTAGTACGGGGGATTACATGGCAACACTGGATATGAAAGATGTCTATTTTCATATTTCAATGTTCCCAGCGCACAGAAGATTTTTGGGTTTCAAGATGGCGAACAAGCACTACCAGTGTTTTTGTTTTTTTTAGCTGAAATATTTAAATATATACAAATTTAAATCGGAATTACAAAATACAAACATAAAACAATACATTCAACATCTATAATAAAGAGAGGAAAAAAAAAAAAGGAAAGAACTTTAAACGTAATCGTTTGCCTCTCAATCAAAAGAATCAACATATCTAAAATCTCACCAAAGAAGGAACTCTATAATAACACTATATAATAAAACAAGCAAATAAATAAAACCGAGACCATATAGGTCTATTCCTTTAGATTGTACTTAAGTTTTCATCTCTCTTCAAAGAGTGGAGAAAGCGAAGTGCTCCTAATCTCACTCGTGTGAGAAAACAACTATGTATTAGCAGCCATAAAAGTCACAATCAACATTTCTATATTCCTTCATGACACATTTGAAATGCTGCTTTCTGTGGTCATCTAGAGAGGCACATTCCACTAATATACGTCTTAGTCTCTCTCTGCGTAGCTGAGCAGCAGAACCCACCTCTATTATCAGTATCTTTAATCGTCTTCCTTTTGGCCAAAACATCTTTCGTTGGCCACAAGTTAAACCGTAGGCACATAAATTCTAAGCGATGTCTGCTTGACGGACATTTTATTGTATAGACCTCTGAGGTGCCATGTTTTTTAGATAGGAATGGATTACTACAAAAATCTTTGTAAGTGGTACACTTGTGTTATTGTTTGGCACTAGTCCCATTGAAATAATGTGATCTCAACTCTTGTGGGATCTTGGATCAAAATTAATAAGAACTCCAATGCAGGCCATCATGTGAACCACTATTTTGCACCAGCTCGATATACACTTATCTTTTGAAGTGAATAGGTTGTTTGCCAATATGCCAACAACCGGAGGGGACTGCACAGAAATTAGACATTTCCTGAATAGGGTGATAATTTGCCATATATAGCGACCATACAGGGAGATCAGCCCCAACTCATGTCTCACCCACACCTTTGGAACACAATGCAGCGAATGCAGCACTTTACGCCAGAATTTTCCTTGAAGACTAGTCGATATTTTTTCCACTATGAGTTTTGTTTCTGCAGCATATAAGAGCATGCGTACGTTTGTTTATAATACGTGAGGGCAGGAGCCGTGGTAAATTTAGCATATTTATTCTGAATGATCTTTTCTTGGGATATCCCTGTATTTACTTCAGTTTAAAAATATCTATATACTGTCTCATATCGTGCACATTTGCCACATTGACTCCAAGGTATGTGTACCGAGACACACATTCAAGCTTTTGTCCATCCAGCAACCAGCTATAATTCTTAAATGTGGTCTTCCTGCTTCCCAGACACTGTGTGGCTTTAGTCTTGTTGACCTTTATAGTCAGATGGCTCTTACATACATAATTTGCCAGAGCATCAAGCATTCTTTGTAGTCCAATTGGTATTTTGGACATAATAAGGTTATCAGCATAAAGTAAGTAGCTGATTATCTTATTTGCTAACTTCGGCAAATCAGTAGTTATAATCTCGAACGACTTGCCAACATCAGAGATGAAAAAATTAAATATAGCTGCCAGGGTACACCCTACCAATTCAAGGTGCTATCCTTTGGAATAGCCTCGGATCCAAGGGTATTCACAAAGTACTGGCGGTGGTGGCAGCGCACCTGTGCAGGGCGGCAATCTGTGTACCCTCACCTGGACGACTGGCTCATACAGGGGAATCACCCTGGATTTGCAGACAAAACATTCAGAGATCAATCAACCTCCTCTTTCAATTGGGCTTCTTAATTAACGAGAAAAAAATCAAGGCTAGTGCCAAGCACCTCAAAACAGTTCCTAGGGCTGTCTTAAACACAGAGGAGGGGTTAGTCTTTCTGTCAGAGGAAAGAGTACAAAATGTGTTACTGCAAATACCTCATTATCAGGCGGCCTGCATTTAATAGGCATGAATGCATCTTGCATTTACCTGGTTCCTCACGCGCGCATGCGACCCATGCAGGAGTGGTTGGTGAAACTGTGGTCTCAGGCAATTGGTCAGTGGGACGATCTAGTGGTCGTTTCGCCAACACTTGTACAAAATCTTAGCTGGTGGACAAGAAAGAATCCAACACAAGGGAAACCTTTTTGCAATTCAGAGGTACAGGCAGTTGTCTCGACAGACGCCTCACTGGCAGGGTGGGGGGGGGGGCTCACTATCTTTATCACACAGCTCAGGGTCTGTGGCCTCACGCTGTAGCTAGAGCCACATGAATGTGCTGGAACCGATGGCAGTATTCAAAGCCATTTGAGCGTTCCAACCCTGTTTAACAAACCTATCTGTGCAGATCCTGACAGACGGCACTACAGTGATGTTTTGTATCAACAAACAAGGGGGTAAACGTTCTCCAAATCTGTCCAGACGTGCACAGCAAATCTGGAGATGGGCACTCAAACGGAGAATGTTCCTTTCATCACATGTTCCAGGGGAACTCAACACTCTAGCAGACTCATTGAGCAGAGATCCCCTACCAGAAGAACACTAGTGGCATCTACACGAAGGGGGTCGTAGAACACCTTCTCTCAATGGGGTTCCCCAACTATAGACTTATTCGCCACAAGCAAAAACAGTCAATGCCCAGACTTTGCATCCAGGTTCCCCCAGCCAGGCTCCAAGGGAAACGCCCTATGGATGAACTGGTCAAAAAAATGTCCTTACGCTTTTGCCAGCCTCACCTCTCATGAGGAAGGTAGTGAACAAGATCCATAAGGAACCGATGCCGCTTATCCTAGTTGCTCCTATGTGGGCAAGACATCCATGGTATCCACATCTGCGCAAACTGGCGATGTGCAATCCCATCAAACTCCCGTGCCAGACCAACCTACTCACCCAGCACGAGGGACTAACGGTGCACCCGCAGCCTCACTCATTGAACTTGGCAGAATGGTTCCTGAGGTCATAGAGTTCGGCCATCTCAACCTGCCACAGAGATGCATGGATATCTTGAAAGAATCAAGAAAAGCAAACAATAGGCACTGTTACTTTGACAAATGGAGAAGATTTGTCATTTGGTGCCAAACTAAAGGGGTCAATCCCATAGAATGTACTCCATCACATATTCTAACTTATTTGCTCCATTTGCCAGATGCGGGGTTAGTGTTTAACTCCCTAAAGGTCCACCTGGCGGCCTTATCAGCCTACACAACCTCTCATAACATGGTCTCGCAGTGGAAAGTACCAGTCATCAAAGCATTTATGGAGGGGGTAAAAAGGCTACACCTTCCAATTTCTAACCCGCTGCCAGGATGGGACTTCAATGTGGTACTCGAAAAGCCCATGGGACCCCCTTTCGAGCCTATGCACAAGTCTAGTTTCAAACACCTGGCTTATAAGACTGCCTTCTTAGTGGCTATCCCTTCCATAAGAAGGGTTGGTGAAATCCAAGCATTGTCAGTGCAGGCTCCTTTCTTTGTTGTACACAAAGACAAGCTGGTTTTACATACTCAACTTAGGTTCTCACCTAAATGCATCTCCAAATTTCATGTAAACCAGTCAATTTAGCTACCGGCTTTCTTCCAGGAACCCCGCAGCTCAGCTGAGGTAAAACTCCACACACTAGATGTGAGGAGAGTGGTCTTCTACTACGTAGACAAGACCAGACCACTAAGAAAAATAGATCTATTGTTTGTCTCCATAACGCCATGCATCTTTAAGAATGCCATCTCTAGGTGGATAGTCGGATGTATCCAACTGTGCTATTCCCGATCAGATAAAACAGTGCCTTTTACGCCCAGAGCTCACTCCACAAGAGGTACTGCAGCCACTCTGGCTTTCATTGCAAATGTTCCCTTAGACAGTATTTGCAAGGCAGCTACTGATGTCATCAATGACATTTGTGATGTCATCTTTGATGTCCTGGGTGTTAGTTTTAGCAGTGCACAGTGGTGGCGCGCGTTATGGTTGCTTAGCTTACCATAACTGGCAAATTTCTGGGGTTTTTCCAGTTTTACTTGTAACCATAACGTCCCTTTAACAAAGTTAAGTGAATTTCATGGTTTTTACCAGTGCATGCTATTTTCCTACAACTTCCTAATATCATACTTGCCCAAAATAGCAATATGTGTGTCCAATTTACAAAGTGTCACTTGTAAACTCTGCCATTTTCCACCTTCTAGCATCATTTTTAACTCTTCTTTGCACTTTTTGCAACTATTTCAACTGCTTTTGCATCAGTAGACGTCTACGGACATCTGACTTCATTGCAGACCTTTCCGGACAGTGCCACATGACCATACGCTGGTGCGCGGCATGTGTCCGAGAACCAGTCTGCACTTTGCGATAAAATCTGTGCTTCGCGGACAGTTCGGAACTGCATTTTCTACTGATCTAGGAACTTTCAACTTCAAAATTTTCCTTGCACAGCTCCTACACCTATTCCTACTCATTATCCATTAACAATCTAGTACACAGTACATACTTGGATTTTATTTGTGCAAAACTGCTATTTATCTTAAAAATGGCATCAGCTAATGCCATCCCTCCTCCCCAAGAGCCACCACCAGCTGGAGGACCTTCAAAAGAAAAAAGTGCAGTACTTCCTAGACAATGAAGCGGACCAACAAGATGCGGTAGAGGAAGTGCCTACCTCTAGCACCTAGAGAGAATCATGGGTGTGGCAGTTCTTTACTACTGTTGGGAATTACCAAAGGCTGAAGCTACCAAAGTAAAATGCAGTGAGTGCAGCTTTGTATTCAGTCGCGGACTCCCCGGACAGTAATCCTACGGGACCACCTCCATGTGCTGCCACACCAAATCCAATGTCCGCAATGCTCTCCGAATGGTTGTTCCTTTCTTAGCAAGTAGCAGGCTGTCTTTCTCCACCTCATCTTTCTCAACCAATACTGTAACCACACAGTCTACTTCTGTGGGACACAAAATCCCACTAGCTACTTGCAAGCAACAAAAGAGGCTCTTGATCCATTTTTTTCGAAGACAGCAGTCCTCTGTACATACTACAACAAAACATTCTGCAGAGGGAGGCACTTTCAAAGTGCTTTTGAAGCTGTAATCAAGGCGTATGAGATACATTGCCCCCTACCTTAGAAATAACACACGTGCAACATTTTCCCCTGTCCACCTGCCCCTCCATATTAGTGTTTGGCGCCTCTTCCATCATTTCCCTCCCCACCTATCGTTCTAAACTCTCCTGCCAAAAAAAAAAAAAAAACAGAAAACAACAAAATAAATGTTCCTTTAGGAACCACCGTTCACTTAAAAAATAGAACCTTAAAAAAACGTATATACTCCATCTAATTTACATTTCTCATTAAAGTACATATACTCAGTAAGGTTTTCCAACATTTCCATTTGCATTTTGTGTTATGCTAATGGAAATATTGTGACGTTCATCCCCCGTTCCAGGGACTGGAACGGTGGATACTGGTCCAGCAGCCCAAGTTATCAGCTCAAGCAAAGGGAAGGTGGATAACGAGGTCTCTGGACCATTATTCCCCCCCCATTCGAGCCCCTGTAATGAGGGATGAAGGCCATTAGCACCCTAGGTTCCCAAAGAGGGAACCCGGGGTGCTAAAGGATTTTCATTCCTACACCGGGACGCCTTTCATTCATCTACTAGAGATGAATGAAATATCAGTTATTTGACATCAATTTTGCCTAAATACCGCCCTGATGAAGGTTTTATCCGAAATGCATTGGCACTAGAGTATTAGGGGCAAACTGAGATGCGAACCCAGTGTGCGATTTGTAAAGACAAATTATGTTAACGGACATTTCAGGAATGTGCATTAAACATTTCCTGTAATAAATCATTCTGTTTTGAATTTCACTCACCTATGGCCAAGACTTTTTATGCAAAATTCACAGCAGATAAATTAGCAGCAACCAAATGGGGCCAACTGTGAAGCGCCTTTCCTAACAAAGTAGAGTTACTTTGTTTTCTGGATATCATATGTTTCTACAGGTCCTTGTGCTATTTGACCATTTCGGTCTGACAGCTCCAGGCAAAAACATTCAAAATATTGGAATCAATTCAACTAATGTATTTGATAATCAAAAAGACTGAATTTACTTAGTGGTGCCCCCTCTCCACACTGCATCCAGTCTTCTGCCACGCCCCACGCCCGCCTCGAGTCTGGAGCTCCTGGAAAGAGGGAGAAAGAAGGAGAAAAGGTTAGAACAAGAGCAATACCTTTAATCCTTACCTGAATTCCCGATCCACTGCGCCTTCGAGCTGGAAGAAAGAAGTTATTTTATGCGCGTCGCCTCGCCTGCTGCAGCGCCGCGCTGAACTCACCGGCCTTCCCAGCATCTTCACTATCCACCGCATCCTTCTGCATGTTCCCGCCGCACTCCGGCACCTATGGGGAACACAAGAAAAGCAAGGTGAGCCAAGAGAATAAACAGAGGCAATATTAGTTACCCCCCATAGACTTACCTGATATTACCGCCGGGGGTACTATTCCTCTTCATGGGTCGGCGCAGCCTCCACCGCATCTTCGCCGCACCCCGGCCCCTAAGAGGAACAAAAGGACAGCAAGGTGAAACAAAGGGACAAACAAGGGGAATCCTTCTCACCACAATAGACTTACCTAATTTTACCGCCAGAGGCATTATTCCCTGAGACTTCATAATTTCTCTCAGCACCTGAATAAGGGAGAAAGCAACAGGTTACATGCTGACATTATTTTATCGAACTGTGTTGAATAATACAAATCCTTAACTGAATGTTACCTGTTGCCACGAGGAACTCTTCGCTAGGGTCAAGCTGCAGCCTGCAAGGAATCGGACAAGAGTGAAAGTCAGACATTTGAACTCTTACGAACTATATACTTACGGCGTCTCGCCGGACATCTCAGAGTCAATATTGTTCTGGAACTCACCAATTCCTTCGAACCAGTGAAGCAACTGGTCATCGACGCGCCCCTGCGCTCAATGCAGTATGGAGAGCTCATCTTTCCAAACCATCAGGTGAGACTATAAGAGGGGACATTAAAGGTGATCAGTGGGGAGAACAGCGGGGTGGGGGTTAACACTCAACTCCATGGGTGGTTAATTTCCTTTCTCCATTTGCAGAAGAATACTCCTACGGGCCAAGCAAACGAAGCTAGGTGGGCCAGTCCATTAGGTCATCTCGGCACTATGCGTCACATTGGTGGAGACCGCAGCTGTCCAGTTCAGATCGACGCCCCTGTGGGAGCCAGGTGAGCGTAACAGAAGCTAGTCTTTAAGAATACTTCATCTGCTTGCGTTTCTTTGCATATGTATACATGTGAAAATAGCTTGAGATCTTCATTATGTCTGCAGCATAAGTTTCTTCATCTTGATCCCAAGATGTCATTTATCTTGATACTTTCTTGATTCCTTATAGAATTGTCTACATTGTCCAGTCTCTGCATCTCTTCTCTATACGTCAACTTTGCTCTGTATGACGGTGACGTCACCATTCTTCATCATTCAACCATCCTGTTTCTTCTGGGATTTCATTCAGGTGACCATCGTATTGTGTCTTATGCAAATATGGTTTCCTCAATGGGAACCTTGCCTCCCAGATTCTTATAGGTATTGGTATTTTTACTGGTACTGCACTGTTTCAAACTCTGGCATCCAGATGCTGTGGGTGAGATGGTTGAGGTGGGGGTACTTGGCTCCTTCTCTTCACTCCCCCTCTGGGCAATTCATCGACCACTCTCCCCTCAGTCTTAATGTCTAAACATCCTTTTATGAAGAACTGTTTCTTTGGGACCCATATCTTTGACTCCCTTCAGGCATCCAGCTGATTTCACAATTGATGAGCATGCACTGTCCACTTGGACTGCAATAGATCATCTTCCCACATACTTCTTATGGTTCTTTGGATACAGGAAATGTATTCCCTCAGGTGCATGGATACTGGACTTCACAAAGTCTCTGATCTCATCGGTTAGATCTTTTGCCTTCCATCCTGATTCAACACCACATCGATCATGATCTTCATCCCTATGGCTTTCTTTGTTGTCTTCTTACATTGTGTGATTATTATCTTGATCACACAGAATCCTAGCAACACTAACCTGATCAGGGCTTCAAGGAACTTGAACATGTCTGCCATCCATTGTGCAACCCAAGAAAAAAGTGATCCAAACCAATTATCATCCGCACTGTCTCCTACTTAGTCTATCATCCGGATGTGTAGCTTAGTCAACACCTTTATGGCCTCAGTCAAGGTGCCATTCTCGTCATCGTAAGAAGGTATGAATATGCAACATGATTCTCCGATTTTTGCACAAACACCTCCAGCCATAGCTGTGATCATGCCCAAGACGGATCTGTTCTGAAGAGTCCTCAGTCTTATGGCTCTCAGCTCCTCCTTGATAGCATTGAATCCCTTTATGGTTGTATTGATCGTTTGCAGCAATTCCCATCTGGTTATCTTACCATTTAGTATTTGCTCCAACCTGGATACTCTACATGAAAATTATCGTGAACACTGATGAAGTCTGGCTGAACAGTCTGTGTTCATACGGGATAGTCAAAAGCTTTTGATTTGGCAGAAAAGCAATTCTCCATCTTTATTCGATACGTCTGCTCCACAGATCTTTTCTTCCTCAGATGAGCATCTGCTTTTGGGAAACTCTCAATGTTCAAGCCACTTTTAGGAATCCCCAACGCAGGAACATTAACATTCACCAAGGTGCATATTCGTCCCCAATCTTTGGGTAGCTTCATATATGCTCTGGATCTACAAGCCCAATAATCCACGATCACTGCTGTTCCAAGTTTCATTCCGGGTACATCAAAGATTCGACCACAGTTCTGGTTTTCTCTGACTTTTCTTGTGCCATTGTTTCTGAAGCACAACTTTGAACTTTCCAAAGACGTCATCTGCAAGGGTCCTTTTCTCTCTTCGACCCAGGTCAATAGTATAGCAAGTCTTGGCCATAGAGGCTTGCATCCATTCTGCACAATGTCAATGACTGGTTTATAACGAACAACCAATGACCACCCAGGCTCTGCAGATTCCACTCTTTCTTCCTTTCCATCAGGAGAAAGTACTGCTCCCCAAATCCGCATCTGCCCTCTGTTCTTCCATCTACACATTTTTTCTACAGATTTTCCTGAATCCTCATTTTCTGTTTGCTGCTTGTCTGATTTCTGCACCCTTCACTCTAGATTTGCCATATCTGATCACGAGGTTCGTCTGTGCCTTATTTCTTGTCTTCATATCTTGTATATAATCATCTTCATCTGGATTGGTCTTTTCAGTTGCCCATTTGAGATGGACATCTCGACCTATGGACTGGCCTCTTGTTCTGCAGAGTGCTACGTGTGAAAGACAATCTGCTGTCTGGACGTCTATTTCAGTAGCTATGAAGATCTTTTACTTCCCCATGCTATAAGGCAGGAGTGCACATACAAAGCATTCCTCCTTTGAGGTCCTCCTTCCCACTTCTTTCATATGCTGATACCATAGCTCATTCCCCAAATGTGCTGTAATGTCCAGGTAATCATTTAGCTCATGATCATTGTCCCAAGCATTTCTCTTGGGCCTCATTTTTCTCTTATGAGCTTATGTAATCATGTCATGTTGTATGTCAGCATAGGTTCTTCTTACTGGACCAATCATTGAACCATTCATCAGTAGACTAGTCGTATTCACTTGTGCTACCTGTGTAGGAGAAAGTTCTAGAAGCCTTTGTCTACTTCAATGCCATTTCTTAGAAGCAGCATGAGGGGGCCATAGTGAGTCTATAATCTCCATACAGGACCTCTGTTCAAAAGGTAACTCGGGTTTATCTATTACAGGGACAGTTGCTTTCTTATGTACCTTCAAAGTAGGGATAATAACCTTAGGTCTCGGCTGCCCAGTGGTTGCCCATTTGTACCCTTCTCGTGCACAGGAGGATACACAGGAATCTTTACTTCATGCTTCTCTACACAAATTTCAGTGCATATTTTAAGTGAAAGCAATACCACTATGAATATAATGCAGGTATAGATAACACACATGTACCAAAACCTGCACCATGAGCTTCGTGCACAACGTGGACGTTTCTCGTGATCTGCCATGATGAAGTTGCTACTGGTGCTGCCCATTTTACGTTTAAGGAAGGAAAAAATCGCTTTAATGGGGCAACATCATGCAATATTCTGGTAATCGCTTAATCTTCTCAATAGGTTCTTCAAGCAGCTGGCTGATCTCAGGACGATTAACAGGGTTCCTGATGTATAGAAAAGATTCCTTTTGCCAGACGAAATGTGGATGCCTCTCCAGCAAGAAGTAGACTACAGCAAGTAGGCTCTGGATCTCTTCCTCAAAAAGTCTCATTCAGGATGTCCTCAGTCTACTTCAGCTGGCTAGATTAGTTCAATGACGAACATCAATTTCCAATCGATGCGACGAATCTGCTTTAGACCAGATGACACGAAGAGTTTCTTTCAGCGTGAAACAAAAGTTCCTCAATTAGTGAACCTTTTAATCTTATTCCTCGAAAGTCTCATTCAGTCCTCAAGGTTCTCTCTGAGTACTCATTCACTTGGTATATGAGGTCTCTTAATATTTGATTGAGCTTGGCATTATTTCTCAGGTCTCTCAGGAAAGTTCTGACCGTTTGTCTCCCTACAAGATGTGGACATTCTTCAATCAAGTAATCAAAAACTCGGCTGACCAGTGTATGCATTATCTGGTGACATGGGCATCTGTGTTTCCCCCACTGTAAATAGTAGGAAGCTGAAGGATTTGCTCAATGATGACTAAGCAATCTTCTCACAATTGGGCCATTCTTGGGATCTTGCAGGAAAATAGGAATGCTAGTAGTTCGCCCCCACCAACGCAGGGTATCCGCGCAGTCCAAACTCGAGAAAAGCAAAAACGATCTGTGAAATGTTGTCATTGTGCACCACCATAGCCACCTCCAAAGAGAAATTCAGTAAGAAAAGAATCAGGATACTGCTCTCTTCCAATCGTTGACCAAGAATTCCAAATCTAGCATACTCTTCTGTTTATTCAAGGTTTAAGTGTGCCTTAGTCTAATGTCAACAAGCTCCTGTGGCTCAAGAACCAATATCTTCCCTTAACTCTTATTTTCAGTAACTAAGAGTGTCTCCACATAAGCCACAGTTCAGTTAACTCTTTGCCTTTACTTGACTGCTTCTGCGTCCTTCTTCCTCACCATAGATTTAGCCTGCACGTGCTGTGGTTCTTCCCCGATGCCTGCTTCCGATGTGTGTGGGTGTGCTGTGGGTTCTTCAGCCTTGATCTTTACATTTATCAAGCAATGCCCAGGCACGTCTGCCTTACACAGTGCCTGCAGACGGTATAATGTCTTTCACTATAAAGGGGCTGCTGGAATGATCGTGCCACCTTTTCAGCTAAGTTTGTAAGTCTATGATCTGATTTCTGGGGAAAAGTTTCGAAACACAAAACTCTGCATTTCTGGTTGTTGTAACATCTTTCTGTATTCTGCGCTGCCCCACACCCTTGTCGCTTGAGTGGAGCTGAAATGACAGATACTTGAATACACCTAAAAAGACACAAGTAGCTCCTTTTCTAACCATTCTACTGTTTGCTGGACATCACTCCTAGTTCTATATGGAGGTGTGAGAAATATCCTCATTCGCCTCCTTGTCACTCTTGTGTAAAACAAGATGGTCTTCCTAAATCTGTCCAACTTCTTAAAGCATGTAATGCTAGTGATAGGCCATGCAACCATCCTTTCTTTAGGGTCTTTTTAATTACTCTATTCTCTTCCTTAAGCAAGCGATTAAGTCTTCTTATAGACCTTATTTGCCTGCTGCTGACCTGTCTATGAAAACTTGTGCCTTTTCTAAGCAACAATCTTATGTATCCAGACTTTTTCTTTAACACAAAATAAGATTGAAATATGACTCTTATTAATTTCTGTATTCTCCATCTAGGCAACCCTTTTTGTGCTACTATTCTTGGCTATTATAACTTAATCTACCTCAACAAAGGGACATACCCTTATGATCATATATCCAATACTATATACAAGTACTTAAAGGATCATTAAGTCTCGGTATAACTCCTTAATTGTGCAGCTCAACGTGTGCCCAATAATCTTTTTAATCACGAAACACTTTACTATACAAAATGCAACATATTCTACTATATGCAACAACAAAAAAACGAACCAATGCTTTGCACTTGTTGCGGTAAAGTTCTTTCTAATGATGCACAAGGTAGTGTAGCTATTCCGACACCGCCCTTAAGGCTACAGACATCACTGGTTTACCAGTACTGGCTTGTCGCCACAATGTCTTAGAGGGGTTTAAAGAACACCCTCTCCGCGTCCAAAAGTCTCTTTTCTTGAGGCGCTTCTCTTTAAGTCCTTGCACCTTCAAAATCTAAACATTTATCACAATAATTCAACATACTTTCATCTGCTTTTAAACATTTCAACTAACATACCTACTTCGATACATACAACACATTCCACGTCCTACTCTATTTTTTAATTTCCACGTGAACTAAAATCTATCCTTTTTTAATACGAGTTACACACTTTAACTACTGCGATGGCTACTGGGAGTTGTACTGCTCCTACAAGTTTGTCCAATAAGACTGCGTGCCGCACCGGAGAGCTGCCCTCTTCGAGGTGGCCCTTCTCTTTTTCCAACGCGTTAACCCTGTGTGCACAGTTGACGTCACAAAGGCAGATTCACTGTACATCGTTCCTTCCTGGTCTGCATAATTCTCGAGCGCGACAATCGGCGCCACTAATTCTGTAGCCCTGTGCCGAAAAGTGAGATGATAGTTATACACTTGACACTACATCAAACTCTCCATAGGCCATATACTGTACCCCAACGTATCCTCTCTATCCTTGCTCACTGATAGATAAAAAAAAACTTTAAAAAAAAAATGCTCCTCGGCTATCAATGAACTTCAACTCAATCATATGCGTGCCCACCCTCTGCCAGTGATTTCAATACAAACATGGCAGGGTTTATTACTCTACACCTGATCCTTTTAATCGCTATATTCAATATGACTACCCCATAAGCAAAAGCCTTCTGAGATGTCAACGTGTCTTTAGGCTCGTCCTACATGGCAAATAATCCATATCCAATAAATAGCGTCATAGAAAATCCCTTTACTATACTGGCAGCCCTCTTAATGGCGAAGGCGGAAGTTGTCAAAGATTGTTCATGCCAAACATGACCCCACACTACTGGATCTAAAATCCTTTTAAAATATACAAAAAATAATATATACCTTTTTTAAAATAAACGTTTATAATCCTACCAGTACTCCTCATAAGGCCATCCCCATTATACATGTGTGAGGTGGAAGTAGTGGCAGCCGCCCTGGATACTGGGAGAAAGGAGGGGGTTGAGGAAGAGTCCCGTCAAGTGCTGGCCATCAATGAAAAGAGACAAACTACAGATCCCAAAATGCCCCACGAAATACTGCATCAGGCGGGAGGCACACCGATGGGTAAAGAAAGGAAAAAAAGGAAAGGGAGAACCGGGTTTCCTTATGTTAAAACCGCACGAACACAAACAAAGTAAAGGGTTAGCCCACAGTGGACGGAGCAGGGAGGAGGTGGGGAATCTGAATCAGGTGTGTTAAAACCGTTGCTGAGAACACATGGGGCTGATTACGGGGGAGGGGCCGGACAAGGGTTAAATGCAACTCCAAGAGACTCAGGAGGAGTCTTATTTTTCAGGAGCAGCGTGTGGCGAGAGACACGGCACCCGAGTGGAGTGAGACCAGCCAAGATTACGAGTGGGCTTACTAGTAGTAAGCGGAAAGTTCACAGATTGACACCGTACCCGGTCCAAGGCTCAAGACCTTCCAGTGGAGAGAAACGGCCGCCTAAGATGGATTCGGAGTGGTGAAGTGTGTACTATTGACATTTTGTTAATTTCGTTTTCATGGCCGGCGGACAGGTTGAAGGATGAAAAGCCTGTAATCGCCTGGCTGTTATCTTGGAACTAATTAAGGCCAGCAGCGGCAGTTGCAAGTAAAGTAAGGCAGAACACCTGTGCCTATGAGGTGAAAAGAACTCATCAGTTGGCTGAATTTATTGATCTGTGACCAGTATTTGTTGTGCAATAAACCACTGTGAAAGAAAACCTTGTTTGTCTCCACTTGACTACTTAACAACATGCCATAATACATTCATTCTCATTAAAACCATGCATTCTTATTACAAAACATTCTGTGCCTTTATCTAATAAAAAATGAAAATTGTTATACTTTTGTCATTTAATCTTACCCCAATATATGAACCTATGTCTGTCTTAAATACAAAAAAAATGGACCAGACATGTCTCTCTTATACATGGGCATATTAAACCTGTTTATGCGCTCTTATGTCTACATAAGCAACTACTTCGTCTGAGAGTTTTCGCTGTACTCCCGGCTCTTGTCTGCTACACCTTCTGATTCTGAGCAAACCCATCTTCATTCTACTGTTAATATGCAGGCGGGTTTTCAGTCCTCCTTTTGAAGTATGACTATTCTGCATGAACCCTTACCTCTTCATGTACTAAGAAATGTTTTGTCATACCACATGTCCACCCTACAGGCGGAAGTCTTTTCATTTGCCTATTCTTCATACTTTGAGCACTCCATAAGTCTTCTTAATAATTCTGGAAGTTCCTACCTCGAAAGTTTCCTTTTTCCCATGGTATAAATCCAATTTTTACCTCGGTCACCTGCCTCGGTTTATTCACCCTTGGTATATTTGCTGATTGCCATGGACCTGATCACCTTTCTTAACAAAAGATCTGTGAAATCCCAAAAGCTCACATTCGTCACCTATAGTTTGCCTTCTTGTGGCAGGGACAATGGTCCCGTATTGCCTTCTATCTGGAAATGGCCTTAACTTGCTCATATATAATGGCAAGTTCCCCCTCTGACCGCGGGACTGCTATTTTAAGGTCTATTTAGCAGCGTCCCTGACGCCCGAGATATTGGAAGGTCTAAATCTGACTGCCTTCATTTCTTACTCCTTGAAAGCTTTCTTCAAGGCTACATGTATTACCTTTCTCTTCATAAATATGGTCTCTCTTCCCTCTTGCCATATTGTATTCTCAACATGTATAACCCTTTGTTTCACCATCTCTATTCAGAGTCAGTCTATTAAAAAGACAGATTCTTAGGTTCAACACTGCGCAAGGCTTTCTTTATGCCATATAGCCGCGTACTAGTGAATCGATCATTTTTGCCTTCCCTGCGGGACTTCCTTAGTTTTCGTATCATGATGGACTCTATCGATCCCGTCCCAAATGCTTTTTAAGTCTGCCTCATCCTCGAAAATTGCTCTGGATGGACCTATTATCAACTCATGTATCAGGAAGAGCTCTTCTAAACCTTCCCTAGTCACTGCTGGATTTAGGATTTATTACTTCCTTTTCCATAAAGTCAATGTTGTGTGCTCTCATGTCCTCAATGC
Organism: Ambystoma mexicanum; assembly: GCF_040938575.1. NCBI lineage: Eukaryota > Metazoa > Chordata > Amphibia > Caudata > Ambystomatidae > Ambystoma > Ambystoma mexicanum. The sequence continues at coordinate 1,014,768,594 of NC_090921.1, read as the reverse complement.
TCTTACCATTGTTACGCTCACCTGGTCTCTGCTGAGACGTTGGGGCACAGTTGCAGCCCTCCCTGGAGTTAGATCACCCCCTTCTGGTTTCGTCCCCTGCGGATCCGTTGTGGGCGGCGACAATCAGTGGCACGCTCCTGAGTGGATATGGGAAAACGTGAATGCACTGATGGGTGACTGTGGTATCTCCCAAACCCTTCGACCCAAGGTGCGACTTCAGTGGGCACGTACCGGCCCATAAGGCTCACCTGGTAAGTGTGAATGATGAGCTCTCTGTCCTGCTGCTTCTGGCAGGGGCGCTTGTTGATGGAATAGAGTTCCTTCACTGATTCCTGAGTAATAGTCAAGTCCAGCTGCGGCTAAGCTCCTCTTTCTACTTTCTCTCAATGTCTCTTCCCCTCTTTTTGCTTTCTTTAAATGTCTTGATGTTATTGCTCACAATGTTGTTTTTCCCTGAATAACGTTCCTCTCTGTTTTCTCCCAAATAGATATGAATGTGGCTTAACTGCGGCTGTGGAGGCACGGGACGCGGCTGAGCAGAAGATGCATGCGGCCGCAAAGTCAGGCAGCAGGTGAGTGATGGTTTTAGAGAAAGCGCAAGGTTTAATGGCAGCGCGCCCTTAACGGAATGTCTGTTAAGTGTCTAATCTTGTCTTTTGCCTTTCATTTGCAGATGCTGCGAGTCCGGATGGAGTGCGTTGTGCCACGGTGCCCAGATAATGCTGTCTGCGTTCCGAGATGTTTGCAGGTGAACCGCGGTGCCTAGAAGAAGCGTACAGGTGAGAGCAGGATCGTCCGGAAGGTAAGTATGACTGTAGATGGCAGGATCTCTCCAGGTAAGATGAATCCCGGACGATTGTGAGCGGTATGCTGTAAGGAGGTACAGAATAACCCAAAGCGTGTGCCTTGGGGTTGGGCTGGCTTTTATAGCTGAGCTCTTAAGGCCACACCATTTAGCTCAGTCCTGCTTGCCACACCCTGCCACTCCTAGAAGTTGCAGATGCAAATGGAGGCCACACCCGGACTTATTACAGACAAGTGAAGTTGAGTATTCTAGCCCATAATAAGAGTTCGAGGGGATTGGGTCCTCCAACGTATTCCATATCTATGACATGTAATCACCACAGCTGTGCTGCTTCGGAAACTTTTTCGGCGTCTGCGTCCTGCGTCGATGACGTCGATGCGCCGTCGTCGAGGACCTCCTCCGACGTCATCCGATGTGATAAGTAGGACGCACGACGCCCATAGCCTCAGTTCCGTTTTTTCCGCGAACGTGTTGCTTCGTGTTTCTCGGTTTGAACGCCTTGACTCTTTGGAGTTCTGTTCTTCTCGGTTCTTCGAACCTGTTCGTTTGTGTTATTCCTTCTGAAGATGTCTTCTACTTCGTCTTCGACCCCGCGTCTGGGTTTCAAGAAGTGCGGGGAGTGTGGGTCCAAGATGTCGGTGACGGACTCGCACGACGCCTGCCTCTGGTGCCTCGGGGAGGCCCACGACACGGACGACTATCGACTGCCAGTCGCTCACGTCCAAAGCCTTACGCGAACGTAAGAAGTTGTCGGTAGGTCGGGTGTCCAAGCCCCGGAAGTCGAAGTCTGCGGGGCTTTCGACGGATGATTCGAGGGGTGACTCTCCGTGTCATCGTCGGAAGTCTCGTGGGTCTCCTTCTAGGAGTCGGTCTCGCCACTCCTCTGCCTCTTCGAGGCATTCTCGGAAGCGCCGACATCGGTCGTCTTCCAGGTCCTCTTCGGAGGGCTCTGCCCGGCACGTCGCTTACCCCTCGGGCTGTGCGACGCCGGAGGAATGGGCTTCCTTCGGGAAGAAGATGTTGGCGATTCTTGAGTCGCAGGGTACTCAGCCGTCCGCGCCCCCGAGTGGGGTTGGTCGTGTGAGGTCGAGAGACACCGCTTGCAAGAGTGGTCGGCACGAGTCACGGGAAAGGTCCCGTTCGGACAAGGGGACTCGTTCTCGACGTACCCGTTCCAGGTCCCGGTCCTCGACGCGTTCGAGACCGTGTGCACCTGTGAGGTCTTCGAAGAAGGCTTCGACGTCTGTGGCGTCGAGGGCGTCGACAGGTTTTCTCGAGTCTCTGGCTCCGAGGAAGTCGTCGATGCCGTCGACGCTCAGGTCGTCGAGGGACACGCTCGGGGCTCCGGCCTCGAGGGCTGTGTCGACGCCGCCGATTCTGGAGGCGCTGCATCTGACGTCGACGCCGATTTCCTCGACGCCGATCCTCTCGGCGCCGATGCCGGTTCTCTCGACGCTGGCGCCGATTCGCTCGACGCCATCGACACCTTTCGTGTCGGAGGTACCCCAGGGCACGGGTGGACCCCCTAGGAAGGCTCTGGTTAAGAGCAAGCACTCTCGAGTGCCTTCTTTTCGCCACCTGGATTATATTTCAGAGGCGGATGAGGATTCTGATGGCCTGGTTCCTAGTCAGGTTCCGGATGACATTGTCTCGGGCCATAGTCAGTTTGACGAGTTGAGACAGTCACTGCATGATGCCAGTGGACTGGACACCTCTCCGGAGGTGGAGTTTTGTAGGCCTGAGCCTGGCTCTCATGCTGATTCCTCGTACCGGCGCCTTATGGCTAGGGTTTCTGAGTACTTGGGATGGTCTGCTCCCCCAGGGGAGTTTGTGCAGGATGATCTGACGGACATCCTTGATGTTGGTCCCCCAACTGACCCGGTTCTGCCGTTCCATATGGCTTTACAGAGAAGGGTGGCGGCGGCTTGGACTGCTCCGGAGAGTCTCCCGGCGGTGGGCAGATCCTTGTCGCGAAAATACCGTCCAGCCAGTGGCGACCCCTGCTACTTGACCAGGCACCCCACTCCGGAGAGTTTGGTGGTGCAGGCGGCCCCGGCGAAGCAGGCGTCGTACCCTACCATCCCTCCTGATAGGGACGACAAACGTTTTGATGGCTGGGCGAAGAAAGTGTTTTCTTCTGGTGGTATGGCGCTTCAGGCGGCCAACTCCATTTGTGCCTTGTCACGTTTCACGCACACTCTGTGGTACTGTGTTGCGTTAGCGGCTGAACATGTTCCCGAAGGGGATGAACGGGATGGTTTCCTTGCTATGGTCCAGGATGGTAAGGATGCCATGTGTGAGTCCGTTCAGTCGGGTTTGGACTTAGCTGAATGCGTCAGTAGGTCCATGGCGGCGAGCACCGTGATACTCAGGTTTGCGTGGTTGCGGAAGTCGGGGTTTGCGCCTGATGTGCAGTCCCGGCTCCTCAACATGCCCTTTGATGGTGTACACCTTTTTGGCAGCAAGGCTGACGAGAGCCTTGAGAGGTTGCAGACCTCAAAAGCTGCAGCGAAGTCGTTGGGCGCTGCAGTTCGCCAACCTCCGCCTTTTCGTCCCAGGGGACAGCAGTGGAGGGGTGGTTCCTTTCGCTATTACTCATCCTTCAGTAAAGCGAGAGGAGCTGGCAGTCAGAGGCCAACGCAGGGGTACCAGAGGTGGACGACAGGGTACCCGTGGTGCCAAGGCCGCTCGGGCAGTTGCCTCTTTGCCCTCAGGTAACGCCGCAGCCGCTCCCGCTCAGTCGTGAGGCCATGTCCCATGGTTCGCCGGTTGGGGGAAGGCTGGAGCAGCATCTTGTAGAGTGGCAAACCATTACTTCAGATGTGTGGGTTCTGGAGATCATATCCCACGGCTACTGTCTTCCTTTTCGGCACAGGCCTCGCGACAATCCACCGGGGAACCTCTCTTTGCAGAGTCCGGATCCGCTCCTTGCGCAGGAAATTCAAGCCCTGCTGGAGAAAGGCGCCATAGAACTGGTGCCTGTAGCGGAGAGGAACAAGGGATGGTATTCCCCTTATTTTTTGGTTTCGAAGAAAGACGGGGGATTGAGACCCATCATGGACTTGCGCGGTTTGAACAAACTCCTCAGGAAGGACAAGTTCAAGATGGTTACTCTCAAGTCCTCCAGGCCCTTCAGCTTCAGGACTGGTTGATGTCACTCGACCTCAAGGATGCTTACTTCCATGTGCCGATCCATCCCAAGCACAAGAAGTACCTGAGGTTCGCGGTTGGCGACTCGCACTTTCAGTTTCGGGTCCTGCCGTTCGGATTGACCTCCGCCCCGAGGGTTTTCACCAAGCTCATGGTGGTGGCGGCAGCGCATCTCAGGCAAGGGGGGATTCACGTCTACCCCTACCTGGACGATTGGTTGATCAGGGGGAGCTCTCCCGAGCAAGTCCTGGATCATCTATCGATCGCCTGTCGCTCCCTTCACAGGCTGGGCTTCTCCCTCAATTTAAAGTCGTCCCATTTGACCCCAACACAGCGGCTCCAGTACATCGGAGCAGTGCTCGACACTTCCCTGGGGCAGTGTTTTCCTCCCCAGGTGAGGGCTCTTCACATTCAGCAGATGGTGCACAAGTTTCAGCATGCCCAGACGCTCCCAGCGTTCGAGTTCCTGAGGTTGCTTGGCCTCATGGCATCCTGCATTCTTCTGGTGCCAGAGGCTCGCCTGCGGATGAGATCTTTGCAGTGGGCACTCAAGACGCAATGGTCGCAGTCCTCCGGCAGGATGTCGGACTCGATTCAGGTGCCGACCTCGGTCGCACGGGACCTTCTGTGGTGGGCCGTCGAAGGCAACTTGATGAAGGGGGCTCCATTTTGGCTTCCCTGGCCGGAGGTGACGATCGTGACGGATGCATCCCTCACGGGATGGGGAGCTCATGCCAACGGGCTGACAGTCAGCGGTCGTTGGTCTCCGTCGGAGTCCAGACTCCATATCAATCTGTTGGAGCTGAGGGCCGTCAGGCTAGCCCTGAAGGCTTTTCTGCCGTCTGTGCGAGGGAAGAATGTCCTGATCCTGACGGACAACACAGTGGCCATGCACTACCTCAACAAAAAGGGGGGGGGCAGGGTCACTTCCTCTGTGCAGAGAGGCGATGCAGCTCGAGTTCTGGGCCATCCAGCAGGAAGTTTCGATCTCGGCAGTTCATCTGGCCGGAGCCGAAACGTGACGGCGGACGCTCTGAGCAGGCAGAGCGCGATCTCTCACGAGTGGGAGTTGGCTCAGGAGATTCTCCTGGAGATCTTCGCCCTTTGGGGGACCCCTCAAGTGGATCTCTTCGCCTCCAGTGTCAACCGGAAGTGCGAAAGGTTTTGCTCGCGGGAATTTCCTCCAGAAGGAGCCTTAGGAGACGCGTTCGTGGTAGAGTGGTCATTCCCGCTGCTGTACGCGTTTCCTCCAGTCCCCGTCATCCCGCAAGTGCTGCGGAGGTTACGGAAGTTCGGTTCCCGGATGATCCTCATTGCCCCGGCGTGGGCTCGGAGGACGTGGTACCCGGACCTTCTCGACTTGTCCATCTGCCCTCCACGTCGTCTTCCCTACCGAGACGATCTGCTCTCACGGGAGGGGGGTCAGGTTCTCCATCCAGAGGTCAGGTCCCTCAACTTTTACGCTTGGCTTCTGAAAGGTTGAGGTATAAGGATTGGGACCTCCCTGAGGACGTGATGGAGGTGTTGCTTTCGGCCCGAAGGCCGGCAACTAAGTCTCTGTACCGTTGCCGTTGGCGTAAGTTCTGCGACTGGTGCAGAGTTCAGAATGTGGATCCTTTTGTATGTGACATCCCCATGGTTCTGTCCTTTTTGCTTTCTTTGGCCCACAGGGGCTTGCAAGTGGGTACCGTTAAGGGTTACCTGGCGGCGCTGTCCATCTTTAAGCGCTCGTCTGAAGAGTGTTCTTACTTTAAAATCCCTTTGATTTCACAGTTCCTGAAAGGGCTCACTAATGTGTTCCCTCCGTCACCTTTCCTGGTGCCCGGTTGGGATTTAAACCTGGTTCTTAAGTTTCTTATGGGTGCTCCGTTTGAGCCTTTACATTCTTGCCCTTTGAGGCTGTTAACTCTGAAAACTGTGTTTTTAGTTGCGGTTACTTCCGCTCGCAGAGTGAGTGAGTTACAGGCACTTTCAGTTAAGCCTCCCTTCACTGTATTTCACAAGGACAGGGTTGTCCTTAGAGTTCGTCCTTCTTTTCTTCCGAAGGTAGTGACGGAATTTCATTTGGCCCAGAAGGTTGTTCTTCCGGCATTCTATCCTCCTCCGCATCCTGGTAAGGATGAGGAGAGGCTCCATAGGCTTGATCCTAGGAGAGCTTTGAGCTTTTATGTTTCACGCATGTCCCGGGTCAGAGTGGATGATCAACTCTTTATTGGTTACGCTGGTAAGCGTTTGGGGCAAGCTGTGACGAAACAGACTTTGTCTCGCTGGATTATTTTGGCCATCTCGGAGTGCTACCGTTTGGCGGGTAAGGACCCACCGGCTGGCTTGCGGGCCCATTCTACCAGGGGTATGGCTGCGTCTACTGCCCTGCAGAGGGGTGTTCCTATTCGCAACATATGTGATGCAGCCACCTGGGCTTCAGTACATCCATTTGTACGTCACTATTCCCTTGATTCCATCCGAGCACAGGATCTGGTCTTTGGCAAGGCGGTCCTTTGCTCTGCTATTTGATTGGCTATTCTACATTTTGATTCTAAATTCTTTCCCTCCTCCTTGCTTTGGTACTGCTTTGGGAGTCTGTCATAGATATGGAATACGTCGGAGGACCCAATCCCCTCGAAGAACAAGTTACTTTCTTACCTGGTAACGTTCTTTCGATGGGATGGTCCGACGACGTATTCCATATCGCTCCCGCCCTGCCTTCCCCGCTGCAGAATTTCTTTTGCGATTGCAGCTTACGTTCCGCAAGGCTTTGTGTCTGACTGGCAGTTGACTTATGTCACACGTTCTGGGGGAAAAAACTATAACTGAGGCTATGGGCGTCGTGCGTCCTACTTATCACATCGGATGACGTCGGAGGAGGTCCTCGACGACGGCGCATCGACGCAGGACGCAGACGCCGAAAAAGTTTCCGAAGCAGCACAGCTGTGGTGATTACATGTCATAGATATGGAATACGTCGTCGGACCATCCCATCGAAAGAACGTTACCAGGTAAGAAAGTAACTTGTTCTTCTGTTCCATTCCAAGCATGTTCGCCCATAATGAAAATGTCTTGTTTAAGTTCTTCCATGAGCCTGGCCCCCCATGTATAAACGTCCCAAAGGGACGTGCGTGAACCATGATGCCCCTGCTCCCTCCACTTGATGGTACCGCTCTTGTGATCCTGGGCAAGAGGCCATGACAACCGTTGTCTGTGCAAACTCTGACCACCCATTCATTTGTTCTGTATATGCGCTAACCCATCAGTTTTGTGTTTTCCCTTCTTACCATCCCTTTTTTTATCCCATCCTACATCTAGAGCTACTCTCAATTATTGCTTCATTTCATGTTGCGTCTCTCCTTGTCCCTTGGGACCGTGGAGGTTACAGTTCTCTAGTATCTTTCTCTGAGCCCTCGTCGCTGCTTTGCGCAGGCGACTCATATGCTGGGTTGCTATATCTTATTACTGCCTTGAGCTTCCTTAATGGGAACAGCCTGTCAATTTTCTTACTATCGCAGTCTGCTTCAGGCGCGGCAGATGGCGCGGAAGGTTCTGTGCATACATTAAATATTTGATCGCTAGGAGGCGACTTATCTTTCTCTTCTTGATAAATATTAGAGCACTAGCTCACTAGTCGCATGTCTAACTTTTTTCTGGCATATGCAACGTGCAAATATGTCCTCATACACTGCAGAACTGCCTTTAATGGTGATTCCTTTTATGGTTATGACATACATTTTTCGTTTGCGGTTCCTTTACCCCATTCCTCATTGTATTCTCTAAACTTAAGTGTGTGTTTAAGCGTGTGTGTTTAAGCAGAGTAATATCCTCTGTTTTTGACACGTCACTCTTTGACTGTCTATACTTACCGTTTACTCTTTGCAAAAATTCAACATTACTACTTCATTGAAAAACATGTGTGCACCGATCGTCGCAGAATCTAAACCCTCTGTTCATCACGTTTTTATTTTTTTTACTTTAATCTGCTAAAAAACAGTCAATATAAATTCATTTTAAATACATGCATAGTTCCTCGAACTCTCACGTGTCTCCTCTTTATATTTATCAACTTAATCTACTATTTTGTCATTACACAATCACATAAAACAGACCTACTCGGCCGGCCACATACATTTTGTCTAATCTTATAAGACTCATTTCACCCATAAGAATAGCCCATACGGAGTGTGAACGCTACTTCACAGATACTTGTAAGGCGCTCAAATGTTACCTTCACAGGACAAACCGATCTGAAAATCTGGTGCTGTCACCTTTGGGGGACACAACCCAGTCAGTCAAGCATTGAAAACCACTATTGCTCGGTGGCTTGTATCTGCCATTAACCATTGTTGTTCCCCTCAGAAGCTGAGTCTACTGAAGCGTATGCATGCCCATGCAGTGAGAGTAAAGGCCCCTCTGGCAGCTCTGGTATGTCCTGTGGGACATCGGTAGAGCTGCCACATGATCCACAACACCAGCCTTTTGCAAGCACTATTGTCTGGATAGCAGTTCCAGGGCTAATGCCAGATTTGGTGAAGCAGTCTTGCGAAACTAGTTTGCACCTAAATAGACAGCCTCCACCTGTGAGTTTTTCATGCTATGAAATCTCCCAACAGCATGGAGGAAAGGGGATGGGGACGTATGAGCAAAAATGTTACTCTCTGTAGAGACCACTGTACTCGTAATCCCCTTGCCTCCTTATGACCCGCCCTCCATCCACCGTGCTTAATCGGTGCATTCAGGCATTGTAACTGACGTGCGGGAAAAGCACTGTCGAGTGAGGAATGTGGCCAGAGTAAGCATGGGATGGCGCGCCTGGTACACCTTGTGTTAATTTAAAGGGAACTTTTATTGTGGTGCAAATAGAGGATCCAGGGCTGTCCCCGTGGGATGAGGTATCCCATCAGCATGGAAGAAAGGGGACTATTATCATATTATCACTTGTGTATAGTGAAATATGAGCCTCTCCTGACAGAGTACAATGTGCAAGAGATACACCAACTGTAAATAAGTGGATAAACCCATTGACCAGACTTGTGACATTTAGAAGAGATGAGGCCGGGGCTGATGGCTCTTTCACACCAGGGTTCTTTCGGAAGTAATCTTACGGCTCTTATGAGCATAATAACGGCCATAGATTTAACATTAGACTGCCTTGGGTTTGGCCAACCATCATACGTCACTCTTAGGTCTGTAATGGGGTGGAGTAGGTGTACACGTGGTAGAATAGAATTTAGGGCAAGACTGGATTGGTAGGTATATAATTGAAGTTGGTTACCATATGTAACTGGAAGGCAGTGTAGCTGGCCAAAATTGTAATCTCCTTGGAAATAGTAGTCTACTTTACACGGTGACAACTAGAGAGGGTAGTCAAAATTAGTGACACTGGAACTTTCACCTGTGATTTTGTATTGTGGCTCATAGAAGATGGATGTTTTATGCAAGATTTTCACTGGATTTGTAGTAGCTAAATTACAAATCAAAAAGTTTGTGAATTTCAATTGCATCCTGTCTGTTGGTTGTCCGGTGGCTGCGTTAGACTAGTCACAGAAGCAATTGGTTATGAGTGGTAGCTGGAAACTGGGACGTTTGGGTTAACCAGAAGGTAATCACATGTTTTATGTGGTCAGTGAATGGAAACATAACAGAGTAACATAATAACATTGGTCATGTTGTCCTGTTCACTTTTTAGGCTTGTACCAGAATGTGCTGATACAATACAGATCCCAAGTATATCAAAAAGATCAAACATACAACATAATCTCTTTTGCCAGACTAGCCAGGTAACCAAGTTAAGTGTAGACCACAATTAACCAGAAGTACAAGCATCCGGATTATTCAATGTCAAAAGCGCTGGCAATGAAAATTGTAGTGTCAGGAGTAGGTATGAAGGCAACAATGTAGCATTGTAATGGATGGAAAATGAGTATAGTGTGGTGCAGGTAGTGAGTGTTGATGGAGTAAATGTGAGTGGCAAAGCTGCTGTTGCTTTGAGTGTTGGTTGTGGTGTCTTATGGAAACTGGGAGGCAAGAAGTAGGTGAGTTATAAGCAGAAGTGAGTGGGCATATTTCCTGTAGATGGTGGTGCTGTTGCTTAAAGCCCTGGCATCAAGCTAAATATTGTGACTGTTATAGCTAGAGGTGGAGAATGAGGGTAGTTTGCTTGGTGTGGTTGAGTGCAGGCGGATGTTAGTGTGGATTGGTCAGTACGATGCATGTGTTGGTGCATGTGTGTGTGTGTGAAGTAGATGTTGCAATTTTTTAGGTGTCTCTCCTAGATAGCTCTTCAGCCTGGCCGGAATAGTGACATTTCTCCAGGTGTTTTTGAGTAAAGACTTTGAAGATTACTGGGTCTTGTCATTGTTTCAATCTCTAGTTATGCACACTGCATAGTCTTGTTGGATGTAAACATGGGAGCCGTCTTGCATAGCTTCGCGATTTCGGAGTGCTGTCCTTATTTACAGTAAATAGTTGCATCTTAGCACCTTGAAGATAATCTGTCTTAGATGGTTTGGTTAGGTTCCATCGTTGGAATCTGCATTTCTTTGCTGGCAGGGATTGCATCTTACAGTTGCACACGTCTTGAAGAATCCTCTAACCTGCAACCCATGGGCAACTCGCTGGAACAAAGGACGGAAGACCGTGCTCACAGCGACCAAAATCCCCACCCAATCGACCCATCGTGATCCCTGGGAAAATCTGAGTCTGGGTTGGGGGGGAGGGTTATGGGAGTGAGTAAGTATAACTGTGCCTGCTCCACCCCCTCCCTCCCGTTCCTCCATAGGATAATATTGGGACCCATTCACTGTCTTCTTGCACCCTCTCACTCACCTTTAGTCGTCAAACCTGGGTTTGGTATCCTGCCCCTGGGTTAGCATTGGGTCTGTAAGAGTGGAGAACTTGCCTGTCTTCTGATAAATTGTTATTGAACTTTTACATAGTTCGAAATTAATCACCACCACAAGCCCACTCCATCCTTTTTAAGAAATGCCATACCTGTGAAACCGAACTCATACCTGCGAGATACCTGTATTGGAGCCTGATCTTTGGGCACTAGGCTCTATACTTCTTAGGGCTGGACTTCTAAAGAAAGGGATATTGTACTTGTGACTAGTTACCATCGTTTCACTGTATCTGCATTACTTGCCTGCAATTCCTGGTTGTTATATGATTATATAACAACCAGGAACCTAATGGTGATTGTATATATTTGTATTATTGTGTGATAATACAACCTGCTAGTTTCCTTTTTCAGTGTTTTAGAGGTCTAAATAAAGAACTGTATTTTTTATAACTGACATGTCTAAATTGAATTATTGTACATTATAATGTGACACTCATTGAGGGCCCCTGACCTCAGCCACACTCTGACACTAAACCTTGACTGCTCTCCATTGCTACCTTGATTGTGTTTTGGCTAAACTCTGAGATCCTTGTTCATAACTGGGGTGGCCTCCTAAAATCTGTTCACCAGGTCAGATTCTAGAATAGAAATCCATCTCAACACCGTCCCCACAGGGGAGCGCCCATACAGTATGGAGGAAAGGGGACCATCGACTGATGGTGGTTATTTATAGCGTTTTCAACAAAGCACTTTACATAGAATATATTTATTTACAATATCGCCCAACCAAAATTGATACTCATTTATCGACCTTGGAAGGATGAAAGGCTAATTTGATGTTGCCAGGATTCGAACCTGTGACCTGCAGATCGCACACAGATCGCAGCAGCATGCGCTCAACCTGCTGAGCTATGTTACGGGCATGAGTACAGTAATCACTACGGTGAGTAACTTTTTCTTTCTACAGATTTCAAGCTTTTTTTTTTAAACATATTTTTATTGAGAGAGTAGGTCAGCAGCAAGACACAATATAAACATATCAGAACATAGCTTAATTATTTTACAGCCTTCAATTTAAGGGAGGAGGGGAAGAGGAAGACATCACAGTTTTCAGACATGAGAGCAACCAGTACAAGAGTAGCAGACATTGCAAATCAAGGCGAGGACCCGGGTGTTGCATCAGGGTCTGAGTCCAGGCCGCACAGGTAAAAGCGTAGCAATGACCAAATATCTTTGGGGCGACATGGTGACGGAACCGACAATACAAATAATTCCTCATCGTCATTTACCATACAAAGGTCTTTTAAGAAAGTGGCTCTGGTTGGGGCGGTGGATGACTTCCAACATTTAAGAATACAGCGTTTGGCAATAATACAAGAAATGTTAAATAATCGCCTCGTGGTTTCCTTTACTTTGCCTATATCACCCAACAAGTATTTCAGGGGGGAGAGAGTCGCCGGGATGGCCGTGATATCTTCAAGGAGCCTCGCGACTTCCTTCCAGAACTCAACAATTAACGGACATGACCAGTACATATGATAAGGCCCCGCATTGGGGGCGTCACATTTGGGGCAGGCACCTGTGCAATTTTCCACAAATTTAGCTAATCTGGCAGGGGAATAGTGTAATTGGTTTAAAACTTTGAACCGAATCAGCCGGAGCCCAGCATTCATGGACACTGATCGAGTAAGCTGACAGTACCGGGCCCATCGGACCTCATCTATCTGAGTGCCCACGTCTCGCCCCCAGATTTCTCATTGTGTTGCGCAATGGGGAATGGGTCTGCACCAATGAATATAGCATAGAGACCCCCTTGCTGTGACCGTCCATTGACACTATTGACCTAATGCATGCAGAGGACTGGGGTTCCTGCGGAAATGTCGGCCACTTCGCAGAGAAAGCAGCCCTCATCCTGTAATATTGAAGGCGTTTAAGCTGGCCCCTCCCCACCGCTTCAGTAAAGCCCGTGAGGTCACAGAACTCACCATCTGGGAACATGTTGCGTAGTGTGACAAGCTTGTTGGGGTCCCAGGATTGCTGGAGGGCTCGATCAAATGTGGGGGAAATGCTGGAGAAATCCCACAGGGGGACTTCCGGGTCGTAGGGGGATTCCAGTCCTAGCCTCTTGTAAAGTCTGGCCCAAGCATGAGTGGTCGTGTATACCGGATCGAACGGGTATATGTCCCCATAGCTTGGGTTAAGAAGGACTGAGCGTATGTTGTTTGGGCGAACAGAGTGCTTTTCAATCAATATGTGGGGGGCAGTGTCCTCTGGGTCGAACCAATGCTTTGCAAATTGCGCTTGCGCGCATAAATAGTAAAGCTCGAAGTCTGGTGCCGCGATGCCTCCCTGCACGAAAGGCTCAACCATCTTATCCCAACCCATCCTGGCAGTTTTCCCATTCCAGATAAACATCCCACATCAATGTGATTGGCCTGTCTAGTATATTACGGGTTTCGGCCGTTAATGTGGGAAGGTCGAGATTATCTAGATATTGAAACGTGTCCTCTTTGTTTTTTTTTATTGTGGTTGGAATAGAGGGAGGAGTAGAACTCAGTAAAAGCAGAGTTAATGTCTCGGTCTCTGTTTACCGTCCCACCATTCGGTGTCTGTATGCTCGGAATCGGGTTATGGTGCCTATCAGTTCGAAGCATGTTGGCCAGGAATCTCCCAGCCTTATTGCTTTCCCCGTATCGTCGGGCTTTGGCAGGTGCAGCCATATAAAGAACTTCTCTATGGGCCAACTTGTGGAATTCTTTTAGCGTGGTATGCATTTGAGCCAGGGTTCCCTTATCCTGTGTGATGCTGTACTCAGTCTGTAACAGGTCAATTTTTGTCTCGGCCACCCCCAATTCCTCACGTACCGACTTCAACATACCAGTCGACTTGCCCAGGATGGCTCCCCGGACCCAGGCCTTGAATGCATCCCATAGTGTGGCATAAGTGGCAACCAAACCCTCGTTTAGTTCTAGGAACTCCGCAATCTCTATATGCAACGATTTGCATATGTTGGGGTCTCTTATGATTGCAGGGGGCATCCTCCATCTTCTCGCCGGGGGGGAGACATCACTAAAGTTAATGTTGAGTGATACCGGCGAGTGATCCGAAAGGGTACGGGGATGTATATCACATTGGGAGATCGCCCCAGATAGGGACTGACTAACGATCCAATAGTCAATGCGCGAATGAGAATCGTGCGCCGACGAGTAAAAGGTGTATTTCTTCTCGCTTGGGTGTAATGCACGCCATGCGTCTACCATACCCATCTGTTCCATTAATTGTGTTACTACCAGTGCGGCCTTGCAGGGGGTTCTGGGGACAGTCGATGAGCGATCCAGGGATTGGTCCAATATGTTGAAATCGGCACCCCAGAGTATTTGTGTCTCCCCAGATGATGATAGCATATCCAGTATTGTGCAATAAAACTGTGGGTCATCTAAATTGGGACCATAGGTATTAATCAGAAGCACTTGGTGCCCCGCCAATTCCCCCTACACCAGTACGTACTACCCTGTGGGTCTATTTTGCTGGATTGATATTTAAAACACAATTTGGGGTGTATGAGAGTCAACACTCCTCTGGATTGTGCTGAGTATTCTGTATAGTACCTGTGTGACCCCCACCTCAGTAAAAGTTTAGTATTGACCTGCCCAAGCGCGTGCATCTGCATAAAAAGAATGTGAGGGTTGTGGCGTGTGATGTATGCTGTGATCTTCCTTGCCTTAATCGGGTTATTTAACCCCCGGATATTCCAGGAAAGGAGCTTAACATTCAAGCCCTTATTGACCTGTGTCATGGTCGTACCGGAGACTAGGCATACGTCCATACTCCTGCCCCTGTCGCAGGGAGAATGGGTATCCCGCTGCAAAACCGCTCTCTATTTTAACCGCTATAACAACCCGAAACATGGGTTCCCCCAACAAGCCCGGCATTTTGCACGGCAACACCGTATCCCTATTCCACTCCCAACCCCCTCCCGCATCATCAACCCCAACTGGACGATGTACCCCTAAAACCATAACCTAGGAACACTCCTGGGGGTGTGAGCTGCACTCGTACGACCGCTGACCCAGGAAGTCTGCACGGCTCCATTCCAACAAACATTTACATTCAGGGCCACCCTGCGGCCTTCAATTTAAAACATTATAGCAGTGTGGCATCAAAAAAAAATATCATCCCGCGGGGTCGTCGGGCTCCACCGTGCCCCCGGGCGGCAGATTCTGGTTCCCGGCCCGATCCCGGGTCGGTAGAGGGATAGAGGCTTCCACGTAGAGCATGGCTTCGGTTGGATTTTCAAAAAAATGAGCCCTGCCTTCATGCTGAAGCCTCATTTTCGCTGGGTAGACAAGGGAGTACGGGACCTGGCGGAGTCTCAGTTGTCTCTTGACAGGCTCATAGGATCTCCTAAGTGATTGCACATTGGTGGAAAAGTGCGGATATGTGTGGATTCTGTTGTTTTCATGGAATAGGGTGCCCTTATCCCTGGATATCCGCAGGATAGCGTCTCTGTCCCTATAATTGAGAAGGCGGGCAATTATTGTACGAGGTGGAGCTCCAGGCCTGGGTGGAGGCGCCGATGTACGGTGTGCTCGCTCCACAAGGAAATGGTCCGAAAAGGAGTCGGAACCCAGGAGTTCCTTCAGAAGGGCCTCTACCTGGCGTTTCATAGACGCCTTGCCAAAGGTTTCAGCCACCCCAACCAGACGGACATTGTTCCTCCTGGAACGGGATTCCAAATCCTCGCATTTGTCAAGGGTTTTCCGGAGGTCCCCTTTCAACTGGGCAATATCGCGGCCATGTTGTTGTATCGAGTCTTCATTGATAGCGATCCTGCCTTCGGCCTCAGTAATCTGTGTGCTTTCCTTGTCCACCCTCGCCTTCAAGGAGCTGATTGTTGCCCCTATGTCATCCAATTTAGTGTTCACCACCAGGAAGCCGTTCTGAGCCATGGCCATCAATCGGTCCACCCTCTCCTCCATTGGCAACTCAGGTTGACTGTCCACTTGCTGCAACGGGGGCGCCGTGGACCCGCTGGGCTGGGAATTGGCAAAGGAGTCCATTGGGCCTGTTTTCTTGGGGCATGCTCCCTTCTGCTCGTATCGGCCCATGTGTAGATTCAAGTAGACCGCGTCTTCCAGCGCCCCAACCCCGTCCGCCCCAACGTATGGTACGGACTCTATACAGGATTGGTAGTGAGCTTAGACCCACTTATCGTGCAGGAGAGGCGTGTAAAGGTTATCGCCCAGGGAGGGCTGTAGCCGGATAAAATGTCCCCTCCTCGGCAGATCCTGTTCGGGGTGTCCACCCTCCTCATGCGTTGCCCCACTTGTTCTTACTTGTTTTAACGTCCGTCCACACGTGGAGGGGCACTCCACCAGCAGGAGATATCAGGGGAGCCAAGGGCGGCTCCGCAGGCAAGGGAGTCGGATCAACAGTGGCCCGCGTAGCACGGCGGCTGCACACCACGCGGCCGTTGGCGGGAGACCACCGCGTTCGCCGTGCCCAGCACGCGGTTGCGATATATACCGACGTGGCACCCTCACATTAGCCGGCAGCGATGGTCTGTTCACCTCCAGGAGTTTGGTCGAAGCGCGGCCTCTCCAACTCGATCCGGCCCCTCTCCCCGCGGCTCCAGGGGAAGATCGCCCGGAACTCGCGGGCGGCCAATGTCCCAGCCTCCGTCCGCAGGATCTTCAGGACGGTGTAACTTCAACGCGGTCCGGCGGAGCGGCCCAAATTCTTCCCAGTATGTGCCCACAGTCTTACGCCACAGATCGACGCGCTTCGTTTGTTCCGTGGGCGGCCCTGAGAGAGGATGCATATCTTGAAGGATTTATAGAAGCCGGAGCTCTGGAACTAGGCGGCCATCTTAGATGTGCGCAACAGCGCCCCCTAAGATTTCAAGCTTTTAAGTATTCTCTATTTAATATTCCGGTGGTAGAAATAAAGTAGGCAAATCATTTTGATTCAAGTTGCTAGAATGTTCGCCCTATTCTAAAATATTATGGTCAGTTTCCTAGTTTCCAGAGATTAAGACCCTGCAGAAAAGAGTTACTCTAGTTGGTGGATATTTGGATTTGGCCCCACCAATACCTTTTAGGGCAGTTATGCCTATCAATATCCTTTCAAGAGAAGACCCAATAAAAGAGGTTGGGTCCTTTCTGTCAACTGGGACACGGTCTGTGACCACTTTTCCAGAAACTAGCAATTGTAAGTCTTGTTAACTCACTTAACAACTTCAGTGCACTAGTTTGACCCTGCTGGGCTATAATAGAAGGTGGTTTGTAGGCAGAGAATATTTTAAATGAGAAAAGCATTAAAGCAAAGCACTGTTGGTTTTGTTAAACCAATTGTTAAAGGCTAGAATTGTGTGGTGTTGGCTGAGTGCCATGGGGACAGGAGATATGATGTGGATATTCTGCATGGGAGAATGTGTGTAATACATGATTGGTCCCGGCTAATTTAGTGGTGAGGATATTGCACGCTTTAGGCACATGGAGCTTTCAGCAGAGTGGACAGTGGTGATGCTACCCCAGTCTCTTAATCCAATATACCAATCAATAGTGATCGCCCTGCTCTTTCCCTGATATAGCATTTAGCTTAAAGGACACTTGTAACAGTGCTCTCAATTCTGATGTGCTCCATGTAGGAAACAGTAAGTAGTAATGCACTCTTAACCCTCTGGATGTGTTTCTTGTGCTATTGTGAGATTGCTAGGACTATGCATCCCATAGTCCTTTTATCAATGGACCCTCCCAGGTCCAACTTGGGTCCTTCCTATCAACTATCTTCCGCTCTACCTGTGGTGTTTCCCTCGCGGTCTAACCTCTTGCCCTGGCTTTTCAACCAATACCTGGCAACTCTTGCCCACTGCATTGCCATTTTCTGCTCATATTTCCAGTGCTATGCTGACAACACAACTTATTTTTAGGCTGCCCTCGGCCACCTCCTGTCCCTCTCTCATCGCCTAATTGCCATTCAAGATTGGTGTGCCGCCAATGATCTTTGTCTGAAAGCCAGGAAGACGGAGATCCTCCTCATCGGCACACCTTCACCATCCTGTCCCCCTCACTCTCTGGCCGGCCTCCCATGGCCGGCCTCCTACCCCCCACCTGCGAGGCTAAGTACCTCAGGGTCATCTTTGACGCCACGCTTTCCTTCTCGACCCACATCTGTCTCTAAAAAGTCAAACCTCCTCCTCAGAGGTACTCTGCCTTTCCTCTCCTTCCCCCAGAAGCTTATGGTCTCCCAAGCTCTGGTTCTCTCTAGGTTGGGCTATTGTAACAGCCTGTTCCTAAATCAACCTGTCTCTACTCTCCGCCCTCTGCAACTAATCCAGAACAGGACTGTAAGACTCGTCCTTGGCCTCAAGCCCTGGGATCGTATCTGTCCAGCTCTGAAATCTCTCCATTGGCTCCCAGTGGATGCACGGATTGAATTAAAAACCCTCTGCATTGTCCACAAGGCGTTCTGGGGCCTGGTTCCAAAATACTTTCAGCTTTCCCTCCGCAAATACCTCCCCTCTCGGGTTCTTCGCTACTTTACCTCTAACTCCCTCGGGGTCAGTCATTTTTCAAAAAAACGAGCTGGGGGTAGATCTGTCTTCGGCTGGGGCCTCCCTCTGGAACAGCCTCCCTGCCACTCTAAAACGTGAGGAAAACCATCTCCGGTTCCGGAAGAACCTCAAGACCTTCCTCTTTGCTTCTGCCTTCGCTCCCCCTCTCCCCTGCTGATCTGTTTTCTTGGCAATGTGCACCTGGCCACACTGTCCTCCAGGCCCAGGTACCTGCTCACCCTGCCACCCTCACGCACTGCCTCCGGGCCACCCCTTGCACTGGGGTCTGTATCTGTACCCGTACAGTCCCCCACCCTTTTTCTTCCTGCACTTATCAGACCTACCCTGTCTGCTGCCTTAAACCCAGCCCTTCCTAGTTGCTGGCTGCACTACCACTGCTTGTATCCTTTATTATTTATTTATTATGTTTCTCCTTTGCTCCGCACTTTCCACTTCTCCCGCCCTTCCATGCACTTTTCCCCTCTCCCATGCACTTTTCCCCTCTCCCATGCACTTGCGCATTCTCAATGTCACTGGGCCTAGTAAGATCACTGTTTTGTTCTCCCCTGTTCCCCTCCCTTGCCTTGTTGCGCTCTGAAACACTTGTGTATGAGCGCAATAGAAATAAAATATCAATGTGGTTGGTCCAAAAGATTAATCTCGCAATCTAAATCAGTTTTTAGCCTAAGAACTAATGGACCACTTTATGCTTTGGCACACTGTGTCCTATTGTTTTTGACATAAATAGTGTGTTTTTTCTCTTGTCTGTCTCGTTTAGCGACAGTGAAATGGAGATGGAGGCAGAGCATTACCCCAATGGCGTCCTGGAAAACACTTCCTCCAGAATCATGAATGGCACATATAAGCACGAAGAAATCCTGCAGACGGAGGAAGCCAGCATGGGTAGGTTCTTGTTGTTCAGCCATTGTGTTGCTGCTGCATTTGGGAAATGTAGCAGTCTACCCTGGAAAAAACCAATGAGCATTTGGAACATGTTTGTTAGAAGCTTATTTTGTATAATTTTAAACAGCTATCGAGCTTAAGAGCCTGCTCTCCCTATACACTGTTTTGGATTTTACAGCAACTTTTGATTGGCTGGATTGAGGAAATCTGTGGGTAAAGCGACGTGCATAGGGCATAGATGAAGGACTTGAAATGATTTTGCTCCATACACATACAGCGATATAGGTCAGACTAAACCGTGGAGGAATTTTTATGAAACTTATCCGTTCTGCAGCATGGAGTCTGGCAGGGATTCACATGCTCATGAATAACTAATATACTCTGACGTCCCTTCCCCTTTCCTCCATACTGTATGGGCGTCCCTTCAAAGGGACAGGAGACTGAACCTTTTTCACCAGAAAAAACCTTCTTCCCCTTTAAATCTAGAGGCGCGCGGGGTTGCAGCCCAGGGAGCACGCGCCACCCCGACCTCTGGCGCCACACCCCAGTCCCCTTTTCCGCATCGACTGGAATGGGCCGAATTCACCAGCGCTCCTGGGTTTGGCTTGAGCCATGTAATTCCATGCGCAGATACTTCTTTGTCTTATCTATCATTCAGGTACTCGGTCCTCAGGCGTCGCGCTCCTCCCTGGCGCATGTCGACTTGTACAGGGTTCAGCAGGTTTCCATCCTGCAACGGGCTGTTCCCAACGTCAGACCCCCACGCCCTCTGCCTATGTTGCCTTGGCACAGACCACGGTTGGCAATCATGTCCGGCGTGTGACTCGCTGTCCTCGAAGGCGCTGAAGAACAGACTAGCCAGGTGAAGGGAGCTCTTCTAGAAGTCTCCTCCAGAGGATCTCAAGAATTTTGTGAAGCATCGTCCAAGGTAGGGCCGATATTTTCCAGCACACCCCGCAAGGGAGACTCCGACTCTGCTGCGCGGGACAGACCTGCCAGGTCCTTCCACCGGCACGTGTACCGAAGCTGCTACAGCTACCGGCCTTCGGGTGAAGGGGTCCTCGGATCCTCCCGGACGCAGTGTCGAGGGACCGGAAGGTTCTTGTACTGGGCCTACACCCAAGGGGCTGCGCCATTTTACCGGCAATACGTCCGAGGGGCTACGCCCGAATACCGGCAATACGTCCGATGGGGCACCTAAACGCAGCTCTACCGACCCCCAGGTCGAGGGTGTCACACCTACCGGGCCGAGACCCGAGGAGCAGGGTAGGCCTTGTGATCCACACGTGAGTGTCTTGGACGAGGCCCGACCGAAATGGCTGCCATGCCAGACAGGAGCACCCGCCGGACGCCATTCCACGAATTTGGCGAAGAACGAGTGTCAAGGTGGGACTGGTCGCAACCAGGTACGTGGCCTACAGTATACCCTTCATATGCGCCGGGCAACTTTCCCATGTGTCCATACGGACTGGGTACACAGCAGCTCCAGCAGTCTCCCGCTACCCCGTCGGTACCCCCTGCCACCTCTTCAGCCAGGGAGGAGGTGCTCTTCGACAAATTCCTCGGCCTAATGAGGTCTCCACAGATGGGGGTTATCATCAAGGACGCAGTCAGGGAAGTCCCCGCCATGCTAGCTGCACCACAGACTCCTCCATCGGGCTCCCTGACCCCGGTGCAGCCGCCTCCTCTGGCTCCACAGCCAACTCTGCAACTTCCGCCACCTCCTCAGCCTCTGGCTGCAGTTGCTGTACCCCAGCCTCCAGCGCCATCTACCCCTCCTCCGCAAGATCCTCCGGATCCGCAGGACACGGACGAGGAGGATGAGGATCCGGATACGCCATCCTCAGCCAGGGCCTTTCATGATGAAAGTCTTGCTGGCCTGGCAGAGTACCTAGGCCTCCCTCAGCCCGAGGTCGAACAGCCAGCACAGGGGGTTCTGGCTGAAGTCCTCACGAGACGCCCCTCTGCCAGCACGGGGATTCCACTGCAAACCAATGTGGTCTCCCTGGCCAAGAAGGGTTGGCTCAAGCCCCACTCAGTCCAGCCGGTCAACCGATGCCTGGACGCCAAGTACAGGCAGATGGAGGGGGACACACTCTTGCTCTTGACCCATCCTCAGCCACACTCCTCGGTGATCGCTGCAGAGTCACTTTACTCTAAGCCTCAGTCGTCCTCCGCATCCTCCTCTGCGGCGCTGCTAGGCAAGGAGGAGAACATCTTGGAGGCTTACGGCAAGAAGATCTACTCCACCTCCTTACACTTGCGTCAGGCCAACGCAGATGCCATGCTGGCTGCCGCCAACCAACGGTTATGGTGGGAAATTGCGGACTTCGTCCCGGAACTCCACTCCCAATGCTAATCACGCTTTAAGGCGGGTCTAGTGGAGGCCAAGCTTGTGGCGCATAACCTCATGGAATCCACAATGGCGCATATCGATACCTCCGGACATTTCATTTGCATTGCCACGGACATGAGGTGCACAGCCTGGCTCTGGGCGTCGAAATTAAACCCGGACTTCCACGAGCGCATTCTAGATCTACCGTTCGAGGGTGAGGGGGGGGACCTCTTCCACTCCTCTACGGATGAAGAGCTGGACAAAAAGAACAGCTCACAAGCGGCAAAGACCACGCCCAAATCTTACACCCAATTTCAGCAGCTCTCAGAAAAGGGTTGTACATATGGAGGATTCCACGGCTTCCAGGAACGCAGATCCAGGCAGCCGAACCGCTTGCTGTCTCGGAACCGGCGCAAACAAAAAAGGGGGGGGGGCAAGAGCTTTTTCCAGTCCCCCTCCTCAGCCTCTGAGGGAAAGAAGGCATGACACGCCCCTTCAGGTTCACGTGTCTCCGGTGGGGGGCAGGCTTGCTCTCCACGCACATTTCTGGTGCCAGAATTTCACTGACCCCTGGATCCTCTCCATAGTATCCACAGGGTACCGCCTTCCTATCCCGGCCTCTCCTCCCTCGTCCCCTCCACTCCCGCAGGTTAGGACAACAACACTTCTGGCGGAGATCTGGTCACTCGTAGAGTGCCAGGCAGTGGAGGAAGTTCCAGCCTCCCCGCGAGACTTTGGCTTCTACTCCAGGATTTTCGCCATTCAGAAGAACCAGGCGGGCCTGAGAGTTGTGCTGGACCTTTCCACCCTCAACCTCTCCTTACCCCAGCAAAAATTCAAGATGGTTACGCCAGCTTTTGTAGCGGAGACATTGGACAAAGGAGACTGGATGTGCTCCCTGGACCTGACGGACGCGTACCTACAGGCCCCATTTTGGCAGCCCCATCGTTCTTTCCTACGGTTCAGGATGATGGGCTACCATTTCCAATACAAGGTCCTTCCGTTTCGCCTCTAACTGGCCCTCAGGGTCTTCACCAGACTCATGAACGCTGTAGCGGCCCTCAGAGCGCAGGGCATCCACATCTACCCATACCTCAATGACTGGCTCGTCAGGACTACTTCTCCGCAAGCGATTCACCACTCTTCCCAGGCCCTCGTGAACACACTGCACGGCCTGGGCTTTTTCGCTCAGCCTCAAGAAGTCACAGCTGCCCCCTACGAAGTCTGACATTCCTGGGTCTCATTTGGGACACATGCTCCGAGTGGGTTTTCCTGTTGGAGGACAAGATCTCGGCCAACAAGAGGGCCTCTCCCCACTTCCTCAGCAGAGAGGTGCCCTCGGCGGCATGGTGGTACCAACATCTCCGGGGTCTGCTAGTGATGCTTCTGCTAGCCGTGCCGCACAGGAGACTAAGGATGAGAAGGATTCAGCTGCACTTCGTGGCCTCATGGAATCGGGAGCGTGGCTCTCAATCCGAGATGATCAGTGTTCCTCCATCGCTCCAACCGGACCTATCTTTGCAGTCTATGGACTGCAACCTACGAACGGGCAAGCCCTTTCAGCCGCCCTCCGCAGGCCACCATCACCAGACTCCTCGCTCGAGGGCTGGAGAGCCACCCTGGATGCTCTCGGTCCACGGCACCTGGACTCGGCAGGAGCAGGAATACCACATCAATTGGCTGGAGCTGAACGCCATCTGGCTAACGCTGAGAGCATTCCTACCGCTTCTCAAGCACAAGGTGGTCCTCATCCAGACAACTCGACCAGCATGTACTACGTCAACAAGCAGGGAGGCACCAGGTCCCCCCCCTCCATCAGTGCAGACTGGCGATCAGCATGTGGGCATGGGCCCTGGAAAATGGCATCTACCTCAGAGCAGTCCACCTCCCGGGCGAATTCAACCTGGAAGCGGACAGGCTCAGCGGGGTGGGAGCGGACAATTACAAGGGGCAGCTAAAAAACCTTGTTATTCAGGAGATCTTCAACAGGTGGGGTCACCCCCACATGTATCTCTTTGCCACCTGGCACAACAAGAAGTATCCACAGTTTGCATCCTGGGAAGGTCAGAGCCCTGCTCTATGGGCGACACATTTCACCTCCAGTGGACCGGCATGAAAGCCTACGCCTTTCCACCCACTCCTCAGATCCAAAGAGTAATTTGCTAGATCAAGGAGTCTCACCGACTCTTCATCCGGATTGCTTCATGGTGGCCGGCCAGGCCATGGTTTTCGGAGCTACTCAGCCTCTCTTAGGTGCCCCCGATACACCTCCCGAAGGGCCCAGCACATCTTCTGACGCAGCAGGGGGGGGAGAATCATCCACCCTGCGCCAGGGAAATTAGCCCTCACAGCGTGGTACCTGAGCAGGTAACGCTTCGGCACCTAAGCCTCTCACAGGCCAATCTGGAGATCATACAGGGCGCCAGGAGCAAAGCCACCAGGGCCCAGTACAAAAGCAAATGGACCAGATTCTGCCGCTGGGCAGACATCAAGGGAAATGACCCCTTGGCTTGCACCTTGGACGACGTGCTCTCCTTTTCGGCGCACTTAGCTCATTCAGGCGTGCAGGTGGATACCTGCCGCACATAGCTTGCAGCCATTGGGGCGCACAGGAACTCGCAGGAAGGCATTTTTTCCTCTTCCAACCCTATCGTCAAACATCTGATGGGTCTCGCCTGTCAAGAGACTGCACCCGGTCTGGGACCTCAACATGGTCTTTGGCACAGTGGCACACAAAGCATTCGGGCCAGTGGCGTCCGTGGACGTCAGGATGGTCACCATCAAGACGGCCTTACTAGTCGGCCTTACCTCGGCTCGTAGAGTCAGCGAGATCCAGGCGCTAGTCGCCTCTGAACCATATACCATCTTTCACAGGGACAAGGTAGTCATGCGGACACACCTGGCTTTTCTGCCCAAGGTTCTGTCAGCTTTCCACCTTAACGTGGAAATAGTCCTTCCTACGTGTCCCGATCCTAAGGACGAAGCACAAAGGGTGCTGCATTGCCTGAATGTCAAGCGTGCTCTGAAATTCTACTTGGACAGAACCAAGGGCTTCCGCAGGTCAGACAGCCCTGTTCGTCACTTTTGGAGGCTCAAGACCAGGCTATCGGGCTTCTAAGGCCTCCATATCCCGCTGGTTGGTCTCTGACATCAAAGAAGCCTACGAGGGCCAGCACAAGCCACCTACGGCCAACATGCATGCCCACGCAGTCAAGGCAACAGCCGTCACATTCCAACGCCATATCCCTTGGCAAGTCATAAGCAGGGCAGCCACTTGGGCCTTTCCCTCCGCTTTTTGCAAGCATTACTGTTTGGATGCCAGCTCTAGATCTGATGCGGCTTTCAGGCAGGCGGTTCTCAGGAACCAATTTGCTTAAGGAGGGTCTCCTCTCCACCCTGGGGCTACAATTGGTTGTAATCGGCCATATAGTATGGAGAAAAGGGGACGGGACCTAAGGGTAATTATAAGTTACTCACCGAAGTGACTAACGTACTCTTAGTCCATAGTCCCATTTCCTCCATACATCCCACCAACCTCCCCCCCAATAATACTGGTGTCATTAGGCAGCATTAATCTATTGTCGACGCGTCAGTGGGGACTGGGGTGTCGCGCCGGAGGGCGGGGTCAGGGCGGCGTGTGCTCCCTGCACCGTGCGTCTCTAGATTTAAAGGGGAAGAATGTTTTTTCTGGTGAAAAAGGTTCCGACTCTCATCCCTTGGAAGGGACGCCCATACAGTATGGAGGAAAAGGGACTATGGACTAAGAGTACGTTAGTCACTACAGTGAGTAACTTATAATTTCCCTGTCGTCCGGCTCGGAATCCTCGGTAAAAGATAAACAGTTTCAGTTTCACTTAAAAACTGTATTTCACCTTTAAACCAATCACTGTCCTCTGGGTCATACTGCCCCCATCCAATGACAGTCCTCTCCCTAAGCCCCTCCCCTGCCAGCCATCTTCAGATTTTTACTGCACGCTTCAGTGTTGGGAGTCCTTGAGTTTTCTCTGCGAGCTACTTCTATGTTTTTTGTCTTTTGGACAGAAAAGGTCCTATTTTTGTTCTGAGAGGGCCCATGTTTGTTTGTTCATTTCTAATGCGCACAAGACTCTTCTCCATCTGCCGACGGCGGGGATCCGTTGTCGGTGAATTTCAGCCCCTCAAGGGCGAAGATTGTCCGTTTCAAGAAGGCCATCAGGCCTATTTAGCGCCCTCCGACCATGACTGAGGCGAAGGAAGGAACGATCCCTCTTCAAGTTCTGCACCAAGTGCGGGCTACGGAATGTTTGTTGAAGACACGCACCTGCAATGCCTCTACTGCCTGCATCCAGAGCACAAGGATGGAGAATGCGACATATGCCTCATTTTCTCCAAGAAGACGAAGGACAGGCACAGTGGACTGGCGGCGTGGCTTAACGCCAAGGCCTCTTCCCTGTGCTCCGAGCAGGGCCATGCCTCAACCAGGACCGGCTGGTCTGAGGAGCGGTCTTCTAAGTCCTTTGAGAGAGCCTCATCCGTGGGGCCAAGAACCACAAGTATGGGTCCACCGGGGTCCCCACAGGTCCCAGGGTGGACAGGGCGTGATCCACATCACCCTCCGCCTTGCCTCCATTGCCAGCCACAATCAAACTCCTCCTTGAAAAGGAAATAGTTCATCCCGGCTAAACTGCAGGAGAAGCCAGAGAAGCTGCGGACAGAGGAGAAGGATGAACAGCCCAAGAAAGCCCAATTGACACAGGATACGAGTTTGTTGACAATAGTTGGGGACTGCTGCTCTCACTAACGCTAAGGGGGCTGACCTGGTGATGGTAGCCCCGCAGCGCAGACGATATCCATGCCCCTGAGGCACGATACCTCTGCAGTGACTTTGGCGGCACGCAGTAGCAGGGGACATCGCCTCATAACCCGGATCCAGCCCTTCAAGGTGGGAAGGGGGGGGGGGGCAAGAAGGCCCCAGATCAGTCCCAGGCCGCGTCCCAAAACATGGAAGTTTTGTCCACGGACGAGGGCCTGGAGTCCTTAGACACGGTCCATGAGGACGTGGAAGAGGAAGATGGCATGGAGCCTAGTGCTCTGATCACGCCAGCTCAGCTGAGGGATGTTTGTCTGGACATCCTGTCGACCCTCCACACCTTGGTGTTGGAGGTCCAGAAGAGGATGCCACAGGGCCTCGATCAGCCACCAGCGAAGGTGAGGAAGCATCATCCGATGCCTCCATTTCATCCTTCACATTCGCTTCAGGTCCCGTCTCCTCCAGCAGACACAGGGATGGATACGGCCATGATGGACAATGATATCGTCGCAGCGAGAGGCGGGTCTCTGCAGCCTAGGGCGTCCCCACCGGATGAGATGGGGTCGTTCCATTCCTTGATCGCCAGAGCCTCAGAGCTATTCCAGCTTGTGCCTGAAGAAACCAGTAAGGAGTTTTTTTTTTTTTGGCACCAGACGCATGAGGCCAAGAGGAAGACAATCGTGACGGTGCACCCTCTGGACTATGTGGAGTGCCTGGCCCTCTTGAAGAACCCTTGCACAGCTCTGGCCAAACTGAATAGGCTGAAGTAGTAGTACCGGGTGTCAGAATCCACACCAAAGTGCCTGCGGTTGCAACCATTGCCGGATTTGGTGGTTTCAGCGGCCGCGAGGAAACTGTTTGCTCACCCGTCCTCGTCTTCTGTCCCTCCTGACGGCAAGGGGAAGAAGGTGGATGCCCTGGGAAGGAAGGTGATTTACATCGCGGCGTCCACCATCAAGGCGGCCAACGCACTGGCGATCCCAGGTATGACAGGGAGTTGTGGTACAAGCTGGGGCTGATTTTGGAGTTCCTCTCTGACGATAAGATAGAGGAAATCACTCTCTTGCAGGAAGGGGAGGAAGCGTTGGATCACGCCATCACAGTGGCGCTGGACATTGCTGAAACAGGCTTCTGGAAGATGGGGAATGGTGTCTTCCTTTGTTGCCAAAGCTTGATGAAGGCCACGAATTTCCGCCAGGAGGTCAAAGCGAAGGTACTGGATAGGCCTTTGGCCAGAAATAACCTTTTCGGAAAGGTAGTCCGAGTTCTTAGAGGCTATGAAGGCGGATAAGGAGACTGCCCGTTCCCAGGGCACCCTCCAGCAGCACTGCTCTTTTTGCTCCTCCAGAGGAAAGTTGAGCGGGTCTTCAAAATGTTTCTCCTCACCGTAACATCCGCCTTCCAGATCCACGACTCGGGAAGCCTACAGAGGCCGTTCCGAAGCCTATGGCGGAGGACAGCAGCGTCGCCCGCAAGGCAGGACACTGCAGCAAGCCTGAACCGGCCAGGACGTCGGACCCCCACCCGTGCATCCAGGTGGGAGGCTGGCTAGGTTCGTCGGTGAGTGGGAAAAGATCACCAGCGGCAGATGGGTGCTGGACGCTCTCGCCCAAGCACATACCCTGGAGTTAAAGCGCAGGTATCTGCGGATCCCTCCGGTGGCCGGTCAGGAGCAACACATCCCTCAGCTCTTGTAGGAGGTACGGGCTATGCTTCAAAAAGGGGCGACAGAGCTAATTCCCCCAGCAACTCCATGTCCCTGCAGTCTATTCCAGATACTTTTGGGTTAGAAAGAAGACTGGAGGCCCATTCTACACTTGGGACGTCTGAACAAATATCTCCAGTCCCAAAAATTCAGGATGGTCACATTGCAACACGTGCTCGGCTAATTGGAAAAAGGAGACTTCTTGACTACGCTGCATCTGTAGGACGCCTACTTCCATGTCCCCGTTCACACGAAACACCAAAAGTTTCTATGATTCGTAGTGCAGGGACAGCACTACCAGTTCAAGGCCCTACCTTTCGGATTGAAGTCTGCCCTAGAGCTTTTACAAAGTGCCTGGCACTGGCTGTGGCCCATCTGTGTCTACGGGTATGCGCTTATACCCGTACCTTGACTACTGGGTCATCTGGGCCCACTTTTGAGAGTTTGCCCTTCGGGCACACAGAGGCGACTGTCCAGCTGCTGATGGATCTAGGATTCTGCATCAACTATCCAAAGTGCTGCTTGACACCATTGCAGAATGTGCTGTTCCTAGTAGCCAGGCTCAATACGGTGTCCTGCCTGGCGTCACCCTCCGAGGAGAGGGTAGCGGCCATTCAAGGGAAGGTGCAGGGGCTGTGGTTTATGAAGATCTCCACAGTGTGAACCATCAAGTCATTGCTCGGCATGATGTCCTGCATCTCCCTTTATCGGGCTCTGCAGGTTACAGATGCAACCTCTTCAGGAGTTCCTGGACGCTCGCTGGATACAGATGTCCGGAAGCTTTGCGGACAAGATCCCGCTCGGCGAGGAGTTCCTTCGAGCGATCAGGTGGTGGGTTGTCTGCTCCAACATCGCCCGGGGCACAGGTTTCAAAGCCCTCAATACCAGAAGATGGTCACCACACACGCTTCCCTGGATGGCTGTGGAGCCTGCACCGGGTGTCTGCACGCCAGAGGCCCGTGGCTGATTTAGGAGAAGGATCTCCATATCAACATCCTGGGACTACAGGCAGTGTTCTGGGCCCTCGAAGCTTTCCTTCTGTCTCTGAAGGGCAAGGTGGTGAGGATCTTCACTGAAGGGCAAGGTGGTGAGGATCTTCACCGCCACAATGTTCTACATCAGGTAGCAGGGGGACACTCGATCCCCAGCGCCCTCCAAGGAAGCGCAGGACTTGTGGCGCTGGGCTGTCGGACAAGAGATGTTCCTCTTCACCTAGCGGGAGTCAAGAACACCATCGCAGATTACCTCAGCAGGAATTTTGCACTTTCGGCAAGACCAGGTGGACTGCGTCTTTGTCAAGTGGGGCAGGCCCTAGATCGATCTGTTTGTGACAGCGAGAACTCCAAATGCCAAAGGTTTGCCAGCAGATTCCACCAACTGAGGAGCCTGGGGGGGACGCGCTCCCATTCCTGTGGGAAGGCCTGTTTCTGTACGTGGTTCCTCCGTAGCTGCTCCTACTCGGTCATCGACACACTCAGACGGTGCCAATGCAGAATGATGCTAATCGGCGTGGCCGAGGCAGATTTAGTAACCGGACCTTCTCAGCCTGCCAGCGTCGCCTCAGTCAAGCTACCAGTGGTTCTGGATCTTCTCGCCAGAGAAGGAGGTGCGATCCTTCACCATGACCCAGAATCGCTGACCCCGAGGGCTTATCCCCTGCAGCCCTTGAGTTTGGAGGATACGAGTTGCCTGCGGACTGTAGGGAGGTCCTTGCCAAGGCCCCGGCGTCTTTGAAGTGCTACTTTCACAAGTGGAAGTGTTTCGCTATGTGGTGCCGGTCTCAGAGAATTAGCCCTCTGAGGGACACGCCCCACAGATCCTTCCATACTTGCTATCCTTGGCCAAGGCCGGACTGGCGCACGCCTCTATCGAGGTACACCTGGTGGCTATCTCCCGCTACACCAGGTCACCAGGAAGATCTTCACTTTGGTCTCACTGACTCAAGGAGTTCCTCACAGGTCTGTTTTGAACTTTCCCTGCGATGAAGGCTCCTGCCCCGGTGTGGGAACTTAAGCAACAAAAGGGTGTTCCCGTGTGTATCGTTTCAGGTTGATTTATACATTTATTCAACATTAAAAAATGCTATATGATTTAATCATCTAATTCGTTGTATACATGGTATATGTTGATATGTATTAAGTCAATACACCACTTCATTGATTTTGGTCTCACTTATCAGCCTCTTTCTGGCATTCAGCCGCCAGTAAAAAAACTGATGATGCTTTCATTGTACTCTACTTCCTAGCCTTTAGGCAACACGCCCTACATAACCTAAATTTGGTTGCCTTTTGGTCACTGGTGAAAATTGATGTGAACTTGAATACACACATTCGTGTTAGCCAGGGCTAGTTAGCAAGCTGGATTGTGCTTCGGCACTTGGATGTTAATTTGTGTTGAAAAAATTCTACAAATCGATATTTGTTTGGGTTCTTCATTTTTTTTACTGTAAATTTCATGTTTGAGCTTTTTTGTCATCCATTTCTGTTGTTGCTCCTCTGTAGCAGTTTGCTGACAACAATCAGCATTGTTTATATATTTTTTCATATCATAGTTCGTCAACGTTGTCTTTTCATTCTGTTCACCTAGAAATGTCTACACACTAATTTATTGTATTATTTGATTTGCTAATAAATGTTAAAAAAAACCTTTTACTCAAACTGTGGTGCATTGACTTAATACATACATATTACACATTTGTACATCTACCATGTATACAACAAATTAGATGATTAAATCATATAGCATGTTTTAATGTTGAATACATTTCTAAATCAACCTGAAACGTTACACACTGGAACACCCTTTTGTTGTGTATGTTTCATTGCTCCTTTTAGCTCCTGCAGTTTATGGAGCTCCCCTTTGTTTTCCCAGGTGTGGGAACTCAACGCGTTGCTGACGGGGGTCCCCTTCGAGCCTATGCATCAAGCCCCTCTCAGGTTCCTCTCGTGGAAAATGGCTTTCCTTGTGGCCATCACCTCTGGCAGGAAGGTAGGTGAGATACAGGCCTTAGGCTGCAAATAGCCATACCTGACTTTCCACAAATCGAAGGTGGTGCTGCAGACGAACCCCCTCTTTTATGCCGAAGGTTCAGTTGGAATTCCACCTCAACGAGCCTTTCTTTTTTTTTTCTTTTTTCAAAGCCTTCGTCACCGGCTGAAAGGGCCATGCTCTTGCTGGATGCTCGTGCCCTGAAGTTCTACATGACACGCACAAAGAGTTTTTGGAAGACTTCTCAACTGTACTTGAACTTTAGTCCTGTGAACCATGGGAAGGCCTTGTCCAAGGCTTCCATCTCAAGGTGGCTCTTATCGGTTGGCGAACCGACTGCTGTCCAGGAGCCCACTTCATCAGGGCGATGGCTGCGACAGCTGCGTTTCTGTCCTGTTGTGCCACTGCTGGACATCTATGTAAAGGTCCACGTACACCTTCACAAAATGATATTGTGTCGACAGGCATTCCAGGGAGGAGTTAAGAGTCGACTAAGCAGTGCTACACAATCTGTTCGCTTGAGGTGAGTGTTCCAGAGGTATGAGTTGATTGCTTCTGTTGAGCCTTGCCGTCTCCCGTGGTTGTGTAATGTTGTACTACTATGTATTCGTTATTCATGAGCATGAGAATCCATGCCAGACCCTATGCTGGAGAAGGAACAAGTTACTTACCTGTATCTGTTATTCTCCAGCATGGGTCTGGCATGGATTCACATGCAAACCCTCCCTCTGTCCCCTGTGCAGCTCTTCTTGGTCATATTGCCGCTTTACATGCTTACTAAGTATGAAAATGGCTGCCAGGGGAAGGGCTTAGGGAGAGGACTGTCATATGGGGCCAGTATGACCCAGAGGACAGTGATTGGTTTAAAGGAGAATTACAGTTTGTAAGTGAAAGTGAAACTGGTTTTCTTTTACAGAGGATTCTCAGCCTGACGACGTGGAATATTTGTAATTCATGAGTATGCAGAGCCATGCCAGGCCCATGCTGGAGAACAATAGTTACAGGTAAGTAGCTTGTTCCTTAATCATGGCCTCTAGTGATGGTGCAATTTAGCACTTTGCTTGTTGAATTTATAGATCACTAATTTAGTAAGAGCCTTATCGGAAACAGCCAACTTCCCTCCTAAATTAGGACCTAGCTACATTTTGTGGCTGGTGTATGCCGATGAATGTCTTGCTTGATGTAACCCACATTGATCTTAAGCACTATCTTATCGCC
Organism: Ambystoma mexicanum; assembly: GCF_040938575.1. Classification (NCBI taxonomy): domain Eukaryota; kingdom Metazoa; phylum Chordata; class Amphibia; order Caudata; family Ambystomatidae; genus Ambystoma; species Ambystoma mexicanum. The sequence goes on along the minus strand of NC_090921.1, from coordinate 1,014,736,317 downwards.
TTCTGTTGATATTCCATGCACAATTCTTTAAATGTTAACCTTGATAAAATAGAAGGCTCAGATTTTTGAGAACACGGAGAGAGCCATATTCACTTGGGGAAGTGGGGGGGGGGTTGGTTAACATCCTATAAAGCCCCAACTTCTATGAAATATATAGATATATATATATTCTAGTAAAAAAAGACATGATCTCTGACATTTGTTACTTGTATGATTTGCCCAACGAGGACTGATGGCAGCAGTTATTTTGTGCTGTGTTTTTCACTTTTCCCTTGCGCACTTGTGCATTTTACAGCATAATGCCTTACTAAGTACCATATAATTAAAGTGGCCCCACCATGTGTTTTTTGCCCAGTCCTTCAGCCATCTTGTACTTTGGCTTTCTTCCTGCCCTATCAGATCAGGAAATGCCATACATGGTAAGCCCTTTCCCAAGCAAAACCTCTGGTTTCCAGAGCAAAAGAGTGTTATAAGCATCTAGCTAGATGGTGGGGGCCTTGGACTGTCTAGTCCAATCTACACACATGCAAGGCATATATGTGTTGCTGGGCTGATGTCAGGCAAGCAGGTCTCCATAATGGGACCGCTTCTGCCAGTTTGGTTCAAAACTTTACAGTTGGTGTGCTGGGGGCAATCGTGGCTCAAATGTGGGAGACAAGGAGGAGTTCTGCATCTGTTCAGATCTAAGCTTGGAACCAAGACCCCTATGAAGAGTTGAGGACTCGGCGGACTGTTGCAGATATCCAGCATGGCCTCCAGTGAAGCCATGTCTCTCTGGATAGATCTGCAGACCCTCGTCGGTGCTTAGACGCTTGGGCTGGTTATACCAAATGGTCTGGACCCCTGCAAAAAGATTGTGGCCCCCAGGAGTCTTCAGAAGTGTTCCGGAACCATCCGGTGGACTGACCAGCTCCATGTTAGGGCAATGTTGAGATGGATTCTCAGAATCAGCCCTGTGTACAGAGTGAGAGGCCACAGTATTCTGGTGAACAGGGAAAGGCACTAATGTCTAGACAAACTTTCTGGGTAGTGTGACTAAGGAGCAAGGTTTATACTTGAAAATGAGCAGGGTGAAGGGTTCTTTAAGCACACATCGAGCGTTCTTAGTAAGGCAGAATGTATACCAATAGTTATTTATTTAGGCCTTAGATACATTCTTAGTGATTAAAAGCCACAGTTTAGGATACAAACATGTTCACTCACTGTTGGTGTGCTCTAGCTTAGAGCACCAACACTTTACTTTATCTGTTAGACTAATAGGGAGCTACTGTGATATAGCAAAGCCAGTGAGCAAGAACCAAGCTAGAGAACTAATAGGTAGAAAAGAAGGGAGTCAGACACACCATGCACAACCTTCTAAAATAAGGCACTAAACCATAAAAAGTCCTTCCCTAGTTAGAAAAAAAGAGAAACTAGTGCCCATAATCGCAGGTCCCCAAACCTCTACAGAAGGCTAGTAGTCTTGGGCAAAGCTAACAGGCAGTTGGAAGTGTTTCAAAGTAGTAGAAACATTGAAGAAAAGTTCTTAGACTGTCTCCCAGTCCAATACCTTAGGGGATGCCCCGGGGAAGATCCTTCAAACTCCACCGACAGGCAAGGCGGGAGAGGTACAGCAAGGACCTTTCACCTGTTAAACCCTATGGATGTGTGGAGGGTAGGTACAGGTATGTGTACCCATCCTCTGTACTTCAATTCATTTGTGAACCACTGTGGCAGCATCCTAAATTGCTGGACCCCCATGCGCTGTGCCTTGATTCCAATGAAGACCATCACATCTTGTGTCACCTGACTCGCTAGACGTCGCCCGCCTCTCTCCTCCCCGCCAACTGGTACAGCTGTACCCCTCCTCTTTTTCACTCTGTATCCCACCCCCTGATGTGTATCAGTTTTGTTTTATACCTCTGTAAAGCACTCGATTTCTTCTCAAAGCTAAGTCTGCGCTCATTAAAAACCATAATACTGAAGGAGGTTGTGGGTGCAGAGGTCCCGTCAGGATTTAGGTCCGGCTAGTCAACGGTTCTGCACTTTGGTGAAGCGCTTCCTGGGACTGGCAAGTAAGGACCACCATGTTTTTGATTGCCTCATATGACACCCAGACATGATGCACAAGGAGATCAGTGGTTGCCACTTGAAGAAAATAGCGGAAGACAGCCCTCATGGGGACCACAGAAGCTGGTCCTGCAAGTCCCCTATTCATGCTGAAGAGCTGCATCTGCAGGAGCAGGCCACTTGTTAAACAAGTTTATGGCCTGCAAAGTCTGAACACTGACCAGTGCTGCGCGGTTGCAAATGAGGAAGCTGGTCAGCCTACATGGTGGTTCCAGGACAATGCTGAAGGCATCCAAGGGCAGGATCTTCAAGCAGGAGTGGAAACTAGTTGTTCCCACCGATCCAGGGGTAGAAGGCCTTCTGGAGATCAGCAACAGAGTAGGGCTCCACCAGAACCTTTGGAGAAGACAATGCTGATTATCTGTAACAATTAATTCTGGGTTGTCTGCCGGACAGTCTTCTTCGTAGGGGTCTTCGCTCCGGCAACATTCATTTAATTGGCTGCAAAAGTCCTCATTTTTTCAGGATTTGGGCTGAAGTCTACCCCAAACCACCAATAGTAAGGATCTGCACCATTCAAACTGGCAGGAGCTGCCTGATCTTGACAGCCTCCGGCCACATCTGCCAGCAGCTGACACACTTTGCCATAGATATAGATTGGGATCAGATGCTCCCAGCGTGCGCGCACACGTTATAGGGACCAAACGTATCCCTAGTGCACCTTAGTATAAGGTGAAGCGTGCAGTGTAAAATTAACCCAGAACCTCATAATGGAGATCCCAGTTCTCCTGCACTGATAGCCAGAGGGGCTGGCCAGTGCCCCCCAAAACAGACAAACCTTAAGGCAAGGCAAGTGAAGTGGAAAGACTGCACTGTCTTCACTAAAATAGCTACCAACTGGTTTTTAAGTCCTGTGACCAGGCCATTTTATGTTTTGCCATGTACAGCAAGAGCAGCCATTTTCATTTTGGCCATTCGGCCAAGACCCCTATGGAGAATTTCAGCCTGCCGAAGACCAGAAGGCAACCATTGCAGCTGATTAGCAGTGCCTCCAGCCAAATCAGTGGGGCTTCTTTCTCCTGTGCTCCAGAGGGACTTCATTGGTGCTTTGACTCCTGGTCTCGTGGAAACGACCTGGTATGACTCGTGCTTGTGGAATTGTACCTGCTGAGCCTTCGGAAGTGTCCCTGGACCTCTCAGTAGACTGGCCAGCTCTCCCTTAGGCTACCTTGCTGCAGCCAGCACCTTCCCAAGTTCATCCTTGGAACTTGCTGAATCTTTAGCTGTGTAACAGGCCACCTGCTCTTGCAGTTTCAGCCTTCCTGACTGAAGAGAAGCTGTACAGGGCCTGCTCCTTTGTTTGCACTAAGAGTATTGCCTGTCGCTGCCTGGCGTCAGTGACTTCCGCTGTAACCCATCTTCATGACATGGAGGTTTCTTGAGGTCGCCTGATTTGTGGTGGTCTGCATTCTGTCGTGCCAAGGTGGTCCATCTATCTAGTGTTCAGAACGGTATCACCGGAGCCTTGAACCATGGACTAGCCAGACCCAATCCTGAAACAGTGACTTCTGCACCTGCAGACCCTGGGCCTCCCTCCACAGGTTACTGGTCCGCCACTCAAGTGTGCCCTGCAGATTCAGTAATGGCTGAAGTGGTTCCTGAAGAAATCTGTATAAGAGATTTTAGTTTTCATAGTTCTACCCCCCTCCCGCCATAATTTTATGGGTGTGACGTCCTAACCCTATCTCTCCCTTGCCGGACTAAGATTGTTTGTGATCTGGTTAAGAAAGCCCCCCATCTCCCACTCAGACTTCCCCTAGGTGGACTAAGATCAAAAGGACGACATAAGGTGGAGCAGAGCACTGAGGAGTCTATGCAGCAGTTGGATAGGAATGCAGGTGAGGTATTTTGTGTGAGAAAGAGTGGTACCTAGAGGAAAGACTGCAGCTTTGATTGTGAAAGTGCATGAATGGTAGGGGAGGGGGAGGAGGATTTAAGTGTGTAGTAGAAGGGGCTAATATAAGAGGGTAGAAGGTGAAGGGAGAGTGCCTGAAAGTTGTAGATAAAGATCTTGAGTGGAATAGTGATGGGTATAGAGTGGGCGGGAAGGCGGGAGTGAATAGTAAGAGGAGGTGGAAGGTAGTAAAGGTAAGTGGGAGAAGCATGTGAAAAGAGAGGGACAGAGGAGAGTAAGAGGAGATGGGAGAGAGTAGTTGATTAGAAGAGAAGGTGGCAGAGTAGAGGAGAGAGAAAAGGTGGGGGTGGAAGACTAGGGAGAGAAGGAAGAGGAGGGTTATGTGTGATTCTAACAAATGATGAGTATGAATTTACAGTGAAATATATTAATGAAAAATATTTTTTTTAAAACATTTTTTATTAGGAGGTTCCCTAAAACCCTCAATTTCCCAATGTTTTTAAACCCATCTAACCCCCTCCCCACCGGTTTCATCCCCTTACCCAACCCACCCATATATATTTAAAAAGAAAATAAATGATTTCATTGTAAATGTTTTCGTTAATTCATTCGCTGTTTTTCATTCACTATTACGGGATACCAATAGAGAGATGAGTGAGTGAGTCTGAGAAAATGCAGGCACTGTTCACTTCAAAGGCCACTATTTGAGGGAAGCTAGAATAGGGCAACCCTTAGGAAGTCCCTTAGGGCTCAAGATGGATAAGGCCCCCATGTCAGAGGCAAAGTTAAATCGAGGTTACAGATTCTACTGTTCCATATGATTGAGGGAGCCCTGGGGAGATGGAGGAACCAGCTAGAAGAGCTCTCTTTAGTCACGCCATCCAGCAGCCAAAAACATCCCTCAATTAAGTATTTGATAACCCTTGAACCGTTCTTTAGACTTGAGTTTAATGTCATCTGTGACGTTTACAAAATGCAAAAGTGCAAGCAAGAAAAGTATGCAAGTAAAAGGTAACGCAACTTAAAAAAAAAGAAAAATTGCTGCAAAGTACCCCTACTGGAATTCACAGTAAGATGATGGGTGCAACTTCAAAATCAAAAAGGAATTTGCACTGATGTCCATGTGTTGCTCTGAGTCTATGGAAGTGCTTCAGTGCATCAAATGTGGATTTTCCATGGGACAGAGGGGTTGCTTGCGGTAGAAGCTTCAGCTCCTTCAGGCATTTCCTCACCCAGGGGGCTTGGGATTGAAGAGTTTTTCCTTTTTATCCGCCTTCTTGGTTTCTTTGCGAATTTTCTCTCTTCCAAATTGTATCGTGATCAGAAACCAATTTCAGTAAGAACAAAAAAAAAATATACATCAAACTGTGTAATATAGCATGAATTCGCACATCGGATTTATAGGCAAGTATTGATCATTTACTACGTGTCCATTAACTGAAGAAAATATAAATAAATAGTATAGAAACCACCTGTACATAAAGAAGCTCACGCTCCTATTCATGTTTAGTCCACATTCATGTATGCAATATAAACATTGGCATTCGAGTAAGGAGAAACATTTCAGCACCATTGGTCTAAAGTGGATATTCTCCAGCATGGGGTCTGGCATGGACTCACATGCTCATGAATATTCCCCGTCGTCAGGCTGGGAATCCTTGGTAAAGAAAAAATCAGTATCCGTTTCGTTTCTGATCTGTCTTTCTTAGTAGTAACCAATCACTGATCTCTGGGTCATACTGCCCCCAGCCAATGACTGCCCTCTCCCTAAGCCCTGCCTCTGGCAGACATCCTCAGATTTTTACCGCACGCTCAAGTGTTGGGAGTCCTCGTGTTTTAGCTCTCGAATTTTTTGCTGCGTTTTCACGCTTTTTCAGGAGATTTTCTATTTTTTTTGGTTTAATCGAGCCTCAAGCTCCACCGTTTCTACTTCCGACAACGGGGACCCGTTTCGGAATTCTTCTACACCCCTCAAGGGTGAAGTTTTCGTTGAGTTTACAATTCTTGGAGGATTCCGGAAGATCTGCGGCCTTCTTCAACAAACATGGCCCAGGACAAGGGAAGCTTGACACACGGATCCAAACTGTTCAGGTGCTGCCCTGGAAGCGGATTGCAAAACGTTTTCAAGGAGGACGAGCATTCGCAATGTCTCTACTGCCTTCATGAGGACAAGATGCACGTGGAGAAGGACTGTGCGTTCTGCAAGAACCTTTCGGAACGGACCAAACCAGATCGTCGTTCCCGCCTCGCCGCCTGGCTGGAGAAGGGCACGGCAGGTGAGAAGGTGAAGAAAACGTCTGAGCGGGCTTCTAAATCCTGTGAGGGCGCCCCAGCGATGGGGGCCCTACAGAAGGCCAAGCACTGCGGGCACCGGGAGCGCCGAAAGGTCGGGCTCTTCGGCTGCCAGGCAGGGTGCTACTTCCCCGGCACGCTCGACCACGAGCCAGCGCTCTGGTTCGGGGAAGAGGAAGTCCGAGAACCCAGGTAAGCCGCTGGAGCGGACCCGGTCGATCAAAGGCCCAGGATGCACCTAAGGTGGTCGCTGCGACCCTGGCCAAGCCGGCTGAGACTACGCCAGTGTAAACGGCCTCTGGGCCCAGAGTATCCCTGCCACCGCAGAAGGAATCCTCTTTCCAGCCCATCGTTAAGACCCCCGTGAAGTCCCTGGCAGAAAAAGAGTGGGGGGTGGCCATTACAGACTCGGAATCCGCCTCTGAGGAGGAGCTGGCGGAAACCGAGAAGGGCCTCAACGAGAGGTTCATAGGCCTCAATGAGACGTTCGAGAAGGTTCGATCCCAGGGGGTGGTCCCTGCTGACGTGATCGAAGATGGCGACCCAGTGGAGCGGCCATCCCGTCTGTCGCAGCCATTGCCCGAGCCCCAGGATAGCTCGGCGGCCATTTTGTTGGCAATCCAATCCTTATGTACCGAGATAAGGACGAGATTACCACGGACCCCGACGGAGGATCCAGAACCAGGCCCGTCGGGAAGCCCTCGAACAAGCAGAGGAGAGTCCACCCCGCTCCGCCCTTCGTGCCTGCGAGACCTGTGGACCCCTCATCCCCCTCGCCGGACCCTAGAGAGGATACGGCGACAGATACAGCGACGGGGATGGACGATGACGGCGGCGATGACACAGCGGACATCCTGTCATCCTGTCATCACACCCCCCCCTACCCCCCCCCGAGGCCAAGAGGAAGACTGTCCTCGCGGTGCCTTTGCTAGACGACATCTGGGACGAGGGGCTTGCTGTCCTCAAGAACCCTTCCACGACCCCCGCCAAGAGGGACAGGTACGAGAAGAAGTACTGAGTCCCTGATGCCGCCCCCTTGTGCCTCAGGGCCCAGCCCACGCCGGACTCTGTCATCTCGGTAGCGGCTAAGAAGAAGGCAGCGGGTGCGGCAGCTTCAACTTCCACTTCCCTGCCGGACAGCGAGGGCAAGAAGTTGGACTCCATGGGACGACGACGATTAAGGCGGCCAATGCCTTGGCGATCGTGGCCCGCTACGACAGGGAGCTCTGGTTCAAGATAGCTCCCCTGCTAGACTTCCTACCTGACGACAAGAGGGCAGAGGCCCTAGAAATTCTGCAGGAAGGCGAGGTGGCGTTGGATCACGCCATAACGGTGGCAACGGACATTGCCGATACCGGATTTCGCCAACTGGGCAACCGAGTTTGCCTGCGACTGCAAGGATGGCTCAAGGCGACAGACTTTCGCCAGGACGTCCAGACCAGAGTGTTGGACATGCCGTTCGGCAACAACCTTTTTGGTAAGGCGGTGGAAGAGTCTCTACAGGCCATCAAGACCGACTTGGAGACGGCCCGGGCCCGAGGGGTGCTTCAACAGCGACAGCCCTTTCGGAGCTCCAAAGGCACAGGGTGCCTCCAAAGGAGCCAGTGGTGGCTCCTCCACTTACCGCCAGGTGGCCCGCTCCTCTTCCCAGGAGGCCTACAGAGGTCGCGGCAAGCAAGGGGGATCCCGCCGTCGTCGCCAAGGCAGCAAGGCCGCCTCCAAGCAAGACTGACCCGGTAGTGTTGTCGGGCCCCCACCGAAGCACCCCGGTGGGAGGCTGGCTGACGAAGTTCATCAGCGTGTGGGAGTCCATCTCCACTGACAGTTGGGTGTTGGACACCCTAGCCAACGGGCACTTGCTGGAATTCCAAAAGAAGTGCCCTCGCATTCCTCCCATGGCCAGGAAGGAGAATCACGTCCCCCAACTGCTGTTGGAGGTAAGGGTGATGCTCAAAGGTGCCATCGAGCTCGTCCCCAAGAGGCTCCGGGGCTCCGGAGTGTACTCAAGGTACTTCCTCGTCAGAAAGAAGACAGGCGGTTGGCGCCCCATCCTGGACCTGCGTCGGTTTAACAAATACATCAAGGCGCAAAAATTCAGGATGGTCACCCTCCAGCACGTGCTGGGACAGCTGCAGGAAGGCGACTTCCTATCGGCGTTGGACCTGGAGGATGCTTACTTCCACATCCCCATTCTAAAAAGGCACAGGAAGTTCCTCAGGTTCGTGGTTCACAGACGCCACTACCAATTCAGAGCCCTACTGTTCGGTTCGGATTAAAGTCGGCACCCAGGGTTTTCACCAAGTGCCTGGCACCAGTTGCGGCGCGGCTGCGCCTGCAGGGGATCCACGTCTACCCCTACCTGGACGACTGGCTAATCCGGGCAAGGACAAGGGAACTTGCTGTCAAACACACGGCGAGGACCGTCCGGTTGCTCACGGAGCTGGGGTTCGCCATCAGCTACCCCAAATCCCACCAGGTTCAATCGCAAGTAGCACTGTTTCTGGGAGTGAAGCTCGATACAGTGGGGCAATTGGCCTCCCCTTCGGAGGAGAGGACCAAGACCATCCTGGGCAAGGTGCGGCGCCTGTTAGCCACGGACGTGGCCAGGGTGAGGTCCATCAAGTCCCTTCTCGGGATGATGTCCTCATGCATCTATCTTGTACCCCTTTGCAGACTTCGGATGCGTCCGCTACAGGAGTTCCTCGATGCCCGCTGGTTTCAGGCGACTGGCTGCTTCGAGGACAGGATCCCTCTCGACGAGGAGTTCCGTCGGGCGATCCTATGGTGGGGCACTCGTGCTCACCTCACTACAGGCACAGACTTTCAAACCCCGGCGTTTCAGGAGACGGTGACGACGGACGCCTCACTGGAGGGTTGGGGGGCCCACACCAGAGATCTCCACGCAAGAGACCTTTGGCTCCCGGAGGAGAGGTCTCTCCACATCAACATTCTGGAGCTCCGAGCAGTGTTCTGGGCTCTCAAGTCGTTCCTTCCGTCCCTCAAGGACAAAGTGGTGAGGATCTTCACCGACAATACCACCACAATGTTCTACATATGGAAGCAAGGGGGCACCAGATCCCCAGCCTTATCCAAGGAGGCCCAGGATCTGTGGCACTGGGCCGTCGCCCAGGGGATGTTTCTGGTTCCCTTCCACTTGGCAGGAATAAAAAACACCATCGCCGACTCACTCAGCAGGGAGCTGCGCTCGTGCCACGAGTGGGAACTGCGCCAGGATCAAGTGGATCGGCTCTTCTAACGATGTGGCAAACCCCGGATCGACCTGTTCGCAACGGCGACAAACTCCAAGTGCCAGAGGTTCGCCACCAGGTTCGCCAGCAGGTTCCCACAGCCGAGGAGCATGGGCGATGCTTTCTCGTTCCCCTGGGACGGCCTGTTTCTATACGCGTTCCCTCCGTTGCCGTTGCTGCTCCGCCTCATCAACTAGCTCAAGAAGTCCAGGTGCAGAATGATCCTCGTCGCACCTGCGTGGCCGAAGCAGATCTGGTTCCCGGACCTTCTGGACTTGTCAACGTCCCCACCAGTCAAGCTGCCGGCAGACGCGGATCTTCTCTCCAGAGAAGGAGGCGCCATTATCCATCACGACCCACAGTCGCTGAACTTGCAGGCCTGGCTTCTGCAGCACTAGAGTTTGGAGAGTACGATATACCGGCTGATTGCAGAGAGGTTCTTGCAAAGGCCAGGGCGTCCTCTACTCTCAAGCGTTACGGTCATAAATGGAAGAGGTTCTCTGTCTGGTGCCGTGCACAGAAGATTAACCCTCTGCGGATTACGGCCCCTCAAGTACTGCCGTACCTACTGTCGCTGGCCAAAGCTGGACTGGCTCACGCCTCCATCAAAATACATCTGGCTGCCATCTCCCGATATACCAGGACTACGGGATGGGCGTCCTTGTGGTCTCATCGCCTTGTGAAGGAATTTGAAGGGACTATTCCGATCATTCCCGCCGGTGAAGGCTCCTGCCCCGGCGTGGGAGCTTAATGTGGTGCTGACCAGGCTCATGGGGGGGGCCCCATTTGAGCCTATGCATTCGGCGCCTTTGAAGTTCCTGTCATGGAAGACAGCGTTCCTCATGGCCATCACCTCCGCACGACGAGTGGGAGAGATCCAGGCCCTATCTTGCAAGCCTCCATACTTGACTTTTCATGACATGAGGGTGGTGCTGAGGACGCACCCCTCCTTCATGCCCAAGGTGCCGTCGGACTTCCACCTCAACGAGCCCTTGGTGTTACCAGTTTTCTTCCCGTCGCCTTCGACGCCGGCCGAGAGGACTTTGCACTCGCTGGATGTAGCTAGAGCGCTGAAGTTCTACGTGGACCGCACGAAGAGTTTTCGGAAGACGTCACAACTGTTTGTGAACTTTGGGTCTGTGAATCAAGGGAAGGCTCTCTCGAAGACTTCCATTTCCAGATGGCTCTCCGGCTGCATCATGCACTGTCACCGTTTGGCAAACCGACCGTTGCCCGGCCGTCCGAGAACCCATTCGACCAGAGCGATCGCTGCTACCACGGCGTTCCTGTCTGGTGTGTCCCTGCTGGACATCTGCAGGGCTGCTACGTGGAGGTCCACGCACACCTTCACAAGATTCTACTGCGTCGATCGGGACTCCAGGGAGGATTCCAGGGTCAGCTAAGCAGTGCTGCGCAACCTGTTCGCCTAAGGTGAGCCTGGTGAGGAGGTAAGAATTACTTAATATTGAGTTTGGGATGTAATGCTTAATGTTGAGCCTTTGCCTCCTCCCGTGGTTGTGCATGTGTATACTGCTATGTATTCTTTTATTCATGAGCATGTGAATCCATGCCAGACCCCATGCTGGAGAAGGAACAAGTTACTTACCTGTAACTGTTGTTCTCCAACATGGGTCTGGCATGGATTCACATGCGAACCCTCCCACCTGCCCCTCTGCGGCTCTTCACTTGGTCATACTGCCACTTGCCGTGCTACCAAATCTGAGGATGGCTGCCAGAGGCGGGGCTTAGGGAGAGGGCAGTCATTGGCTGGGAGCAGTATGACCCAGAGATCAGTGATTGGTTACTACTAAGAAAGACAGATCAGAAACGAAACTGTTACTGATTTTTTCTTTACCAAAGATTCCCAGCCTGACGACGGGGAATATTCATGAGCATGTGAATCCATGCCAGACCCATGCTGGAGAACAACAGTTACAGGTAAGTAACTTGTTCCTTCTCTGTCCTTCAGAAAGTCAATCATTTGGTGTCCATGTTTTTTTGTTGAACACTGGGGAACCCATTGGTTATCACGGAAATAAACTCTGTAGCCTGTACCTCCCAAACTTTATTGCACTAACAATGCAGTACATGGGCCTAAAGGAGATTTCCAAAATGGTGGCAAAAACAAATGTGCTGCATTGAGGGGGTGCAAGGTCAAAGAGGCCAGTGCACCTGACAAAGGACATACCACATATTCATCTTTGCTTCTAATATGGATGATTTTTTTTTTCAACCACCACACACTACTAGTATACAAAAGAGTGGTCAATGTAGCTCTTTGGAAGGGGTGAAGCAATTGGCTGCTAGGTGTTGTAGCAACCCATTGGTGCGGGCATACAGGACTTCTCACCACCTGCCATTGTCAGGCTTGCCTTCTATAGCAAGTGAATGATACCCATCTGTCCTTCCTGCGCCAGAGCTTGAGCTTGTCCACCCACAGGAGCCTCCTGCACACTTGTGGTCACGGTTGGTTTCCGATAGAGCTGCAGGGTTCCCACCTATTTCCCCTGTACATCTGCTATTTCTATATTTCTGTTAATATGTATTTAGCACCAAAGGAACAAGCCCGAAGGCATCAGGGTGCTGAACACAGAAACACAGCACCGGCGACCAAGGAGACAATCAGCAAGCCAACAAGAAAGCAACGTCTCAAGAAAATAAATGCGTCGTCAACATTCTCTTAAACCTAGAGAATCACATCCCCGCAAATCTGGGGGGGAAGGGAGTTCCATAGTTTAGATACATAAAACCTAACCCAACGATCTTTTCCTCCGATTTAGGTTTTGTGACCTTACTGACACGCTTTAGCCCCATCTTTTGTGGTTTTTTTGTTGTCTGTCTTGTTATGCGCCCTAGTGCCCAAGGGTCCATGGCTGCTCTATACAAATAGATTAAAGTAAAGTAAAAAAAATGGAATGCACCTTGGCCTGTAATGGACTAAATTGGCTCTTGACTCAACAGGTTGGAGTTATTAGATCATCATGCCCTCCAATTCGGAAGCCAGGAGAGATTTTCTGACAGTGTCATGAACTGTTGGGTCTGCCCCTTCTGCATGTCCTGGTCACTACGCCAGCGCATTGCGGCATCCATTATTCCCTCCAACATGGCCGCCTTTAGTAGTGATCTGAACTCTGCGGTCCAGCCTCCTAGATCCGTACACGGCGTGCCTCAAAGTCCCGCCCCTGCTTTAGACGGCGCGTATCAACACTCTGTACCGGTGCTCAGCGCAACTTGTTTGTTTCTTGGAAAGTACCTTCCGAGCTAACCTTGTGCTTTCTCATTCCGTTTTTTTCCTTCCTGGTCCTGGTGTGCCGCCCGCACGCATCCTCCCTTCCATTCGGAAGCTGCTCGTCCATTTCTAACTTCAGTGGCTGCGGTTCCGATCCCCTTCCTGGTACATATTCTTCCATTTCCTTCGGACGCCGTTCAGCCGTCCTGTGCCCTTCCTGGTCTCCATCCTGGAATCTACCTTGGAATTCTACCGCATTACTTGAAAGGATCCATGCTGAGAGATCCGCTCCGGGCAGTGCCTCTGGTGCTTACCTGTCTCCTACAAGAGTGCAGTCTGGCGTCGGGGGAGGCTTGCCAGTTCCTCTTAGATTACCGCACTACAAGGAAGAAGGAAAAACCCATCAGTTCCAATAGGAAAGAGTCCAAGGCCGAACAGGTGAGCCATAAAGATAAAAACTCTGATTGTGTAAGTGACTTACAAACCCATAAGCGTGACAGTCGGATATTCTGGCCCAGTTTCAAATGAGCATTTGTCAACCAATGTAAGAGAGCAAAAGACTATCCTATCCTCAACTGGGAGCCAGTGCAGGGATTTCCTAGCTTGGGTTATGTGTTCTCATCGACCCAACCCACGTTACTGCGCATACTGCACTGTTTTGAACACCCTGACGTTTTCCCATTTCACCTTTTCCTACAGCAGGGTACCGCAGTAATCGAGCTTAGCACCCACTATTGCCCTTGCAGCACTGGCTTGACTCTGTTCGGGCAAAGGGCAAAGTTGTCAAAGCAGTCAGCATTCTTGTTCAATGTTTCGTCCAGATGCACTCCAAGCTTTTTCACTTAATGTGAAGTGGCAATGGAGCAGCTTGCAATGGAAAAATTATCAAGTCAGAGCAGAGTTTCTTCAGTCTTACTGCCGTCTCTATAATCATTAGCTAGGTCTTTGTATTGTTAAGGGCCATACCATTCTGCAGCATCCAATACTGGAAAATGGAGTACACCACATTAACGACCTGTCTTTTAAAAGAAAATCCCCTGACTAGGTGATAAAACAGAGTATCGTCTGCATAATTCTTATTTATTATCCCTTTCTCTTAGAGCTCATATAGTGGCTTTGTATTAATGTTATAGTGGGAAGGGGAGAGACACGAGCCCTGTGACACTCCAAACGGAACATTGATGGCATCTCATTGCGCAACATTGCTGTACACTCTAGCAGTTCAATTAGCTAAACAGGATTTGACCCAAGCGGCAGCAGAGTCGGATGCATGCAGATTAGAGTAACCTATTGACCAGAATGTCATGGTCCACTAAGTTGAACGCTGCTGATAAATCTAAACATCAGCAGCCCGATTTGTCCGTGCTCCATTAGGTGCAGAATGTTGGCCTTCAGGTCAAGAAGTGCTGTGGCTGTACCGTGTACTGCCCTGAAATCCTGATTGATGCTTACTTAATCTTATTCGAAGTGAGATGTACCTGTAGCTGCAAATATGCAACTCTGTCTAGAATTTTAAGCAATAACGGCACATTGGTGATTGGTCAATAGTTGACCATATTAGGATCCAATGAGGACTTCAGGAGAGGCAAAACCCAAGCTTGTTTAACAAAATTGGGTACATGATTTTCCGCAAACCATGTATTCATACATTTTGTCATGGTGGAGATGGGTGCCTGAGCGCAGATCTTAACCACAACTGCCAGACAAGAATCTCCTTTACATGATGTAAGTTTTAACCGTGCCACAATGTCTCCAACCTCCACTTTGGAGACTGACCTGAATACAAACATATCCTGCATATTATTCTCCCTGGGGTCATTGGGTAAATCACAAATGCAATGTAGCTTACGTATATTCATGTTTTCCTCTGCTTTCTCTTTATTGCAAATCTACTCCCGAATCTTCTGAAGCTTGCCAGACATGGCATCTTGAACAGAAATACACCAGGCTTTAACCTTCACAATATTATCTGCTCCCATGGGATTCTCTAATTTTCTTTGTTAGTGAGAATTCTCAGAAATGTGCTAATTCCTCTCTACCTTAGAGACCACCACCAACTTTGCTGGATTTTAGGACTTTTAATTTTTAACCTGGAGGGAGCAAGACCCTTTTTTCCACTCTCTCATGTATTTTTAATGTGATTAGAACTCTGTGTTTCTTAAGTATGGAGTCTGACAAACTCCATCTTTACATTGGGTCACAAAGCACCTTTAGCGCAGTGGCACAAAGAAGTATTTTTGATTTCCCAAAGGTTTAAATACCTTCTCTTGGATAAACTACTGTTTCCAAGAGCAGTGAAGTGAAATTTACTTTGATTATACTTTTAACTTTCTAGACCCCGCGCACGCACGCACGCACGCACGCACGCACACTCACTCACTCACTCACTCACACTCACTCACTCACTCGCACTCACTCACACACCAGTGTGCTAGCTTCTCATGTAACATGTTACCCTGTCCTCGATGAATGGCCGGTGGCAGTAGTTTACTTTTAACTACTGTGGTGTGCTTTTACCGCAGGCTGCGTTCGCAGCTGCACTAAAGCACCCATGGGTGCAATTTTAGTCAAAATGGCCCCGGTCTACTTTTTTGCCATTTCTTTGTGGAAAGGTCCTTCTTGAGATTCACTCTGTGCACCAAACCAGGTTTGGTCCCTTTGTTCATGTTGCCTTTGGCGGGATTCACGAGTGAAGCCCGCCTCTGGCTCCAGGGTGTCTGGCGGGGTCAGGAAGCGAGGGAGGTGCCCAAAACTTCCCTGTGCTTAGTCTCTTAGGAGACAGAAATGCATTAGGTGATTGGCCGGCTGGCTGTCCGGCTAACAGCTAGGCTGGAATGGATGGGAGAAACCTGCATAAAAGGTGAGGCTTTTTGGCTTGGAAGGCGACCACTGGACGAAGGAATCCGAAGAAGAACTTGGAAGAGACGCCTGCTGCAACTCCTGGACTGTTGGTTTGCCCGGTGAAGCCCTGCTGCTGTGCTGAAACTCTGAATTTGCCTCGACTAGAGCAGCCCTGCAAGGATGACTTCTCCCCTTGAGTTGGTGGGACCAATCGACTCCAAAGTAAGCTGACTGGACATCCTCTCAAAGCTGGTTGTATTTCCACTGCAGTTGCTGCTGGAAACCAAAGAGCCAGGGAGAGGAACACCAGATCGGGTGCGTTACTTTTAAGTTGGCTAAGAGCTCCAGGAAGATCCTCTGGACTCCCAGGAAGTAGGACTGACCGAGCTTGAGCCACCTCAACAGAGTGCTGGAACCCAGATGCAAGGAAAGCCCATCTCAACAGCCAAGTCCCAGAGGTGCTATTTGCTGAGACGCGAGGAGCTGAAACCGCGAAGTGCCACTGAATAGAAGTTGGTCCTTTTCTGTTGCTGACCGTCCTGTTGCAGTGCAGGAGTCCTCCAGATGTCCTCCCTCTTGTCCCCACGACTGAGGCCCAGGAACACAGGATCTGCAGAGCTGCACAGGAAAAGAAACCAGCTGGAACCATTTTTCTTCTAACCAAAGGTACTGTAAAGTCTAAGAGAACTTGCTTCTTGTTGTGTAACCTCACTTGTTCTCAGTGGAGACTTGTCTTGGTTGCTTCTGTAGGGTTGCTAACAGCTTCTTTACCTCACAAGCCTAAGCAGCTACTTTGATTTCTACTTTTCTACAAAGACTTCTAAAACATTGTGCAAGGCTTTTACCTACCTGTAAGAATTGCTTCAGCTCACCTAGACTTTTGTCCTCACCTGGCGCCCTGAACAACTCTTCTTCCCTCTGACATTGTGTTTTGCCTTCCTTCCAGAAAGGGGTTTACTTACTTTGCATTGGGAGTTACTAAAAGTACTCACCTGCTTCAGAATATTTGTGATACCTCTTGTTTTATTCTAATCTTTTTCTTTGACATACTCCTAAGTATTGCCCTAAATGCTGCAGTGATATATTAATGGCCACAGTGTCCTAGCTATTGTCCTAGCTATTGAAGTCACCTGAGGGTGTAGGAAGTGTCTGTGTGCCATCCCAAATGGGTATTTGCTGATTTAGGGAAACTAAGAGTGCTTTTTGGAATGTATATGTGTTACTATTATATTGCCCCTTCTGAAGAAGTCTTACTCAAACTGACTGTTAAATAAATTAATAATTGTTGAATGAAGAAACCTTGTGTGTAAGAGTTTATTTGAATACTTGTCACTGTGAATCTCTGTGCAACTCCCCTACAGCTCACATTGACCCCTCTTGGGATACGTTTGGCTGCTCAACACGCTACCAACCTTTGTAGTACAGACATATACCAAAGGTTGGGTTCCTATTGCCGGGGGGGGAGCGAGGGGAGGGTCAGGGTTGTTGTAGTGCACCCCATGGGTACTGCATACAATCTTGCCTAACACTCTTAGTACTAAGTTATTGTGTAATCCTGGAATGATACTGATTTTTGTTTTAGCCTCCGTAACATCCAACTTGTGATTTATTTTGCCGCCAGTTCATAGCCTTCTCTATTCTCCATGGTCTTCAATTTTGACCATTTGGTGTAAGCTCTCCGTTTAAATATTTTTAATCAATGAATCTCCAAGATATACCAGCATTTGGATATCTTCAACAGATTACGCGATTTCAGTGGTGCAGTATCATCCACTGCCTTGGATACAGTGGACTGAAAGGCTCACGCTAAATCCTCGGTCAGATGCCCAGCTATCCATTTGCTCTGTTAAAGGAGAGATGTGGATTCAAGGCCTCCAACGAAAGCTTCCGCTTATTTCTTGAGACAAAGGGGAGTAAGCACATGTTGTTGCCGCTCAGCCGAGGAGCGTTATTCGCTTAAATGGAACCCATGCAATGCAAATTCCCACCAACATAACAGCAGCACGCCTGTCCTATTGTAGATGCAAGTGCTGTAAATGTAGATGCTATGAACACATTTGCATGTCAACTGCAAAATGAAACCTGGATGTTCACATAATATTCAATTAGTTAATGCACCTATTCACTACTGCAAACTCTCAGACTGTAACCAAATGAAAAGGTCACATTCGATGAGCAAAAACGGTCTTGTATATGAACTGTGAAGGCAGTCTCTGATCAGTGGAATATGTTGGAATAGTACTGCTGTATGCAGTCAAATGCACGGTTCCGAACAAGCAAATACACTAAGGATGTATTACAGAAACTCAATACCTTGTTTATTGTGATTAATCTGTAGATTGCTATCAAGTTGAACTGATCATCAAACTGATTTTACAAACTATTTACAGAAGCCCTATGTTTTCACCACAGTTTGTGAGCTGTGCTTTATTAACTGATCATACTGTATACCAGACTGCATTTCTGTACCTGAAACTGTACCTTCGCTCGCCTGTAAAGTTGTACAGTTCCTTAGCTCCAGCGGTTCTACAGGTCACAGAACTAGTAGAACGCTAGATGCTCCACAGCAGTCATCCTTTGTTAAAGATCCCCTTTTTCACTGCTGGACACACCCTGGACAATTGGAGTTTAGGAACTTCTATTGTTGGCATCCCACCTTGGGAGATCCAGAGTAGTGACTGTCAGTGTTCCTAAATTAGCAAATATACTACAGTGCAGGTTTCTCTGTAATCAGATTGCCTTGTGAAAGGTACCAGAATAATTCCAAGCGATTTGCTAAATTTAACATGTGACCCCATCGTTAATTTTAAGCTCTAGATTTACCGTTAGGGACTGCTGCATCAAGGTCAGGTTTAGGCTCAGCCAATCAGCTGATCTGTCTCATTAGTCCTATGAGAGATTTGCTCTTGGCTGAGCCCATACAATTCTCAAGGTACCCCCTGTACAAATACTGTCAAACCTTAATACACGAAGATCCTGCTTGACCTTTCACTTTGCAGTTTAGCCCTAAGGAACCTATTAGAGATTTTCTGATCCCATATTACTTGAAGTAACGTCTCAATAACCTTTTACCAGCTATATGTATATTTTCATAATACTTCCCTTTTAAGGTGATGCTGCTACCATGCCGCCTTGCTTACCTACCGCTCCCCCTGCGGTTGCTTTTGATTTCTCCACCACAGCTTCCTCAAAATGAGTTAATGAAAACGTAAGCATTGTCCCTCTGCCTAGATTTTGAAAAGTAATGTCATACGCTGAATGCAGACCCGGTAGATTCCTTCCACCTTAATATTTGAAATTGTGCATCATGATCTGATGTCCTCGGTTATCCTTTCATGTAATTGTTTGTTATTCTTAGTATTAACTTGGTTACAGCCGCCTACTCTGACATTAGTCACAAAACATCTTCTCTACCGTACATCATGTTCTTGGGCATTGCTGGTTTCAGGGCCCACAATAATGGGCAAGTCAGAAAAGTTAGCTCATATTATTGTGGTCTGCCTCATTTTGGTGTTTTTGTTGCGTATTTTGAGGAAACCGAGTGTCCCCGCTTACTTTCCACCAGCATCCTCTGCTCTGGTGGCCTGGGAAAGGCCATCGCTCTTGGATTCTGACCCTGGGGGTGGATATGCGAGAGAGGATCACCTGGGTGGAGGAGACTTTGGGAGTGCAGAGAGGACATCCTTGGGTGAGACATGCTATCCCCCATTCCCTTTTCAAAATGAACCTTCGGTCCCAACAACATTTATAGTACTGGCAATCCTTCTCAATTTCCTCCTTTCAAAATAGCTCTCAGAAAGGCAATTGTTATGCTAGGAAGAAGAGATAAACCAGGAGGACACCTCCTCATTTGGGCAAGTTAAACACACATCACCCTCCTCTTGTTGGTTCAAAGAAATATCCATCTTTGCCTCCATCATACACACAAAATGCCCCACAGCCAACTCGTGTAGACTGGGATGAGGAGGAGGCAATTGGGAGTTATGCACACTTCCATTCATTCACACCACTTTGGTACTCTGACTAGGAAGAGGACTGTGGGAAGTACCATTGTAATGGCCAGGCATGTCCAGGTGTATAAACTGTGAGACAGCCCAGCATAGAGGAAAAATCTGCCTGGAGAGAAGGACGCGGCTAGCAAAAGTGGGGTGGGCTGAGAGGAACCAGCTGGAAGGACACTTTGCTGGCAGGAGGGTGAAAGACTCCAGGGCCAAAGCGGACTGTGAGAGGGTCGAGAAGCCTGCATTTCCCCATGCCTTGTGCCCACAGCAGGAGCTTTGGGACACTGAAGTCTCTCGATGGCCACTGGTAGCATCCACTTACGAAGAGCGAAGCTACGTGCAGCGAGTTCGAGAACGGCGCACGCTGCTCGCTGGAGCTCCTGCGTGGCAGAAGCAGAGCGAAAGGAAACCGGAGAAGAGGAACGAGGCACCTGGAGGAACCGCATCATACCAGTGAATGTAAGGAAGGGAACACTCATAGCGGGGCGCTCCAGGGGCTGGAAGCGGGCATACTTAAATTACGAACCAACTGAAAACTAGAACAGTGACTTTGGAAAACCCAATTAAGGGGTTTTTGTCTGCCGAACAAGCTGCAAACTGTAAGATGTATTTTTGAAAGTGCAACAAGCAATTGTGAATTCAGAACTAAAGGAAAGATATGATAAACATATTTGAATATGGCACAAGACAAGAGCAAGTAATGGGCGCTTATGAATTAAGTGGAAAGCAATTGATGAGCAATTATGAATAATGTGAAGGCAAGGTGGAAAAGAGTGAACACCCCAGAGTGAATTGTGTAAAGGTACCAGTCATGCCAAAGCCAAATGTTTGCCAGTGAGAGTCGGGCTGTGTGAAATACCAGGTGTGACAAAGCCAAAACACTGTTGAGAAGAATTTGGTTCATTGAGATATGAGTTATCAAGCCAAGAGACGGCCTATGAGATTCTGGGAGGAGTGTGTACTGAGACCAGTTCAGAGAGAGAGAACCCTGTGTTGGTGATATACAGAAGCATAACAAAGTGGCAAGGGTTATCGGTTGTGGGACCTGTGATAGGTGTACCGCGTGGTCTGACAACTACGCCCATATAGATTGATCCTTGCTTGAAAGGAGCCAAGGAAAGCAAACATAAAGTAGCTGTATTGTATTCAAGTCAATGAGAAAGTGAGCAATCTGTCAACTATTGAAAAGGCTGAATGATTAAGAAGGTGAACTGGAACTATTTTGAAAGCCAAGAGATTTGAACTGATTGTAGTTTTGACACTGGAAGAGTTGACGTCTTGGGGAACGGAGCACTGAGACTTTGGAACTGTGTTGAACTTTTGGGGAAGGGAACACCAAGGCCTTTTTTGAACTGTTTTGAACTTGGGGAAGCTGAAAATAAGCCAGGAGCTGGAAGAAGCTTAACTTTATTTGGAACACTGTTTCTTTTGGTTGCTGACATCCTTGCACATTGTATGTATTTAGGTGTGGAGGCCGGTATAGGTTTTGGACACAGACAGACCTTTGAGTTGAACTTACAGACTGTCCTTAGTTTCATTTAGGTAGGGAAATCCCACCTTCGCATTGGGCGAGTTAGGCCTTACTCCATCCTGACAATTAAGAATACTGTTTTATTTAGATAATTGAATCAGTTGCCTGTGTCTTACTTCAATATGCCTTCACAGTAGGTGAAAATAATCTGTGAGAAGTTTGGGACTGTAGGTGTGGTTTGCTGATCTGGAAAGGTGTTTACTTTTTTAAATTATATTTTCTCTTTTCCTTCAGATGGTAGTTCTCAAAGGCAGCTTTGCGGTGGAAACCAAGCAGCCACAGAGCGAATGATCCAGTTTGGTCGGGAGCTACAGACGCTGAGTGAGCATCTTTGCAGAGAGTATGGGAAGAACACAGCACATAAAAAGATGCTTCAGGTAAATTGGAGTGTTCCATATTTAAGAATCACTGAACTTTTGGTGCCTATAAACAAAACTGGTGATCAACCATGATGAGTTGGATTTCAGAATCTGCCTTCTAGACAGATTCCGAGAGGCCACTGTATTCTTGGAACGACTAATGTCAGGGTTGTCCAACTCCAGGCCGTGAGGGCTGTAATGCTGGCGGGTTTATTCCTCAATATTCATGAGGCAAATTTGCATACAATGATGCTAAATGTGTGCACACATTTTCACATTAATATTAATGAGGGATATCCTGAAAATGTGCTCAGGGACCCCATTCCTGCCCTAGTGTGTTTTACTAGGAGTTGGTTTTAGGGAATACGTTGGTGGTAGCTGCGCTTTAATTATGTCGTCACCAAGGGTGCAAGCCATTTTACTGTACTTGTAGCCCAATGTACTATTTTAGTAGCCATTTGGTAACCGCTCCGCTTCAACATCTATATGACGCCACTAATAAAGACACGGCTTCACCTACTACAACTACACAGATGATGACCGAATCTACAAAATTGGCAATGAACCGGAGAAAACGCTAATAGGCTGTCTCAAAGAACCAAGACGGCAATGATTACATCCAACAGCCAAGCATACAACCATTGCATGCCATGTCCCACAGAACTGGGAACAGCACCCTCACCATCCACAGTTGGCAAAACCTTGGAATCCTAATGGCCAATGAGCTAACCTTAGAACCGCAAGTAAACTTAATGATTAAGAAATGCTTCTTCCATATGCACACAATCAAAACGATTATATCATTCCTCTCCTTCACACACAAAACACTGGCCATCATCGCCCTCATGTCCAGGATAGACTACGCCAACAGCTTGTACCTTGGAATGCCGGACTATTTACTGAAGAAACTGCAATGTATACAGACGGCAGCTGCCTGTCTTCTCAAACTCTCATGAAGGAACCGCATCACCCAAGCACTAAGGATGGTACATTGGCTCCCATTCAAAAAATGAATCGCCTTAAAAACTATGTGCATAACACACAGAGCAATCCTCGGCCTATGAGCGAAATTCATACAAAAGAAAATCACTGTCTTCCAGCTGACTAGAACACTCAGATCCAGGGGCGACATCCGCCTAGAACCTAAACCACACATGAGAAAAAAACGTGGTGGGATCAGCATTCTCCTGCTACGAACTATGACGGATGACCTAACATTCACAAAACTTCTAAAAACCTGGCTCTTCAACTGAACAGGATAAAAACTAATGAACAATACTGATGCACCATGAAATGAACCCACAACTGAGAAGGACTGGGCAGTAAGCCGGACCACAGTGGAGTTCAGGGAAGAGAGCAGTCCAGATGGGAAGGATGCCTAGGTGTACCCCTCCCTATGGAGGCTCAAATGGTGAACAGTGAAGAGAGATGAGTCCGACTTAATTGGACCACTGATAGAGCGCCTTGGATAAAAAAGGGAGAGAGGCGTTCCAATCTCGGGAACTGATGGACCACAGGGTAGACATCCCAACCGCGAACAACCCATGTGGGTGGTAATTGCGGGACACCAAATTATACCTAAGGGGAAGATTTAGCCCATTGAGGACCCACGCATCTGCGCACAACATGCGAGGGGTAAGCGTAGCACTCCAGAATATGACGGGGGAAGGGATATGGGCCACAAGCCATCAAAACAGACATTGTAGGATAGACTACCGCGACTAACCGACCCCACTAAAAAACTCCTTCTGCATACGCCTCTCAAACTATGAACTAAACACAACCATACCTCTACAGCACAACAAACTGCATGCACTTCACTACACCGAAAACAACTACACATAGCCTTTCACGGCAGCACATGACTACCAACCGAAAAACACACCTACACTCAGCGAACAATGTCATCCCAACTGAAGCTGCTATAACAGCACATCACAGCTCTCTTGCTGTTTTCTCCAGCTCAGTCCTACTAACTCTCCCCCACCTTTACCCTCTTGCATTACAGATCAGCCAGAGCGCCAAGGAACCATGCAAGTGGTGACAGTGCGCAGTATTATCATATAGTACATATGGTTTTTTTAAATTCTGCTCTTTTCTAGGGCTTTTAGGTGGCTGCAAAGTAGACTCAATGTGCTCTGACCATGTGAGCTCTGTGGTTCCAACTGGTTTAGGGTAGTGTAGGTCCCTAGAGTAGCCCTATAACTTCTGTGGTGGTGGATTTGGCAATCCCATTGGCCAACAACTCTGCCCCTAGCGCCTTTTTATTTTTGGCAGAAACTATAGCATTTAGAGTATTTTTTTATTTTTTATTTATTGTTATAGTTGATCAACTTTTCAAAATACAAAAAAATAAAAACAATTACTACAATTACAACCACCTTGCAAATCATCTGTGATCACATAGAACAACATAACAAATATCCATATTTACACTAGCTAACCCAATTTTCCTATCCATTTGCGTTATCTATAATGCATTTAAAATGAAACAATCAAAGAAACCAACAAGAATACCAATCATGATGACTTTCTTTCCCACAGTCGCATAAAAGGATACAATCAATCAGACAAGGATCACAACTTTCACGATAAATTCAAGTCAACATACTCTTCAAAGATGATTTGCCTCATGTTAGACATAACTGGAGCATTTTGGAATTAATGTGATTAATTATAATATCTGTCTTAGTTCAGTGTGCCATTACCATTACTATTCTCCAGCACAAATATCATCATCCTTTAATTTCAAAGCCAGTAGAAAGTTGACCACTGCAATTCTCACTATAGTTAGCCTAGTGTTGTGGACGTACCACCAAAATGATTCATTCGTGAGTAGTATATAACCTTCAAAATGTGATCTAAAGTACGGGGTTCTTTTGTTAACTAGAGAAGGACAGATGACTATTAAATGATGTAATGTTTCACTCACGCTCGTATCTTTACAGAATCTACAGTAGTTCAACTTCACTGGTATTAACTTCCATTTAGCCAAAACATCCCTAGTGTGCCAGACATTTAGCCTAAATCTCAAGAACATATCTCTGTATTTTTCTCCTGGGAATTTCATTAGGTACGATTTTGCTGTTAACCTTTTTATCTCTATCGTATAAATCACTGAATGTTTGGACTTAATACATTGATCATATGTGTTACACCAATCCCATAGCAGAATTTTCCACTTAGCCTTCATGGGATTATTTATCAACAATTCCTCTGACACATTGGCAATGAGGAGAAAATCTTGAACCCTTCGCCTCCATATCGCCTTTGAATGATGATCTGTTGTTTTTATATAAATGGACAGTCTGTGCATGATTGTTTTCACTTCTACCGCCATTATACATTTGCGATACATGCAGTCAGCCCCAGCTCATATCGCACCAAACATATTGACACAGATTTAGGTAACTTCAACAATGATTTCCAGTACGCAACTTCCAGAATTGACCAAAACAGCTCATTCCTCCAAGCCCTTGTCTCTGCGCCATATATCACTGTAGGTATAGCTTTCTGACAATATGACTATAGGTTTTAAAGAAAACATTCCATATTTATGATTCAGCAGGGAGGCCTGGGCAGTAGCTGTTTTAATTTTCGATCTTATTTCATTATAATATGGAATATCTGCCTCACAGATATTCATATTCAGGCCTAGATATTTATATTCCCTGACATCTTCAAGGCGCTGGGTCTGTAGGAGCCAATAGAGATGAGCCCCCTTATTTCCATGCTTTGTTTCCAGCTTCATAGTTTTTGATTTCTTCAAATTTATAGTCTGATCATTTTCTCGTACATATGTTCCCACCACGTCCAGCAACCTCTGCAACCCCATGGCTGTTTTAGCCAACAGCACCAAGTCATCAGCATAAAACAGCCAGGGAATCGCAATCGAGGCCAGACGAGGCGAATCTGACACCACTCTCCTGAATTCACCTGCTAAGTCTGCTATATAAAAATTAAACAACGAGGCAGCCATTCGGCATCCCTGCTTCAGCCCTCTATAGGTATAAATGCAACGTGTCAAGATGCCGTCCAGCGAGATTTTAACCTGAATCGAGGTGTTCGTATGGAATTCTTGTATCCAAAATTGCAAATATAACGGACACTTTTTAAATGCCAACTTTTCAAATAGTTTCGGCCTAGACTGAGTCAAAGGCAGTTTCAAAATCTATGAATGCCAGGAATAAATTTTGTTTCATCTGCATTTCGTGTTTTTTAATAGCATGAATAACTTGTAAATTGACTCCCGTTCCTAAGCCCGGTCTGAAACCCATCTGAAAGGGGTCATTAATTTCAGCTTAATGACCCCTTTCAGATGGGTTAGTCCATTGATTAAATTCATCTAGCACTATACGAGCAAATAACTTGCCAGGTGCATCCAACAATGCCACCGGCCTGTAGTTCCTCGGGTCTGTTCTGTCCCCCTTTTTATAAATCGGTATTATAGTACATTTCTGCCAAGAGGCTGGAAGTTTACCTGTATAGACAGTTTGATCAAATATTACACGGAGAATGGAAGCCCATGCTTCTGAATATTCTTTAAGCATGGAGTTGGAGAGCCCATCGGGTCCAATTGCCCTTGATGCGCTCAGCTTCTTGATATGATATAAAATATCCTCCTCCATGATTCTTAATTGTGTTGCTTCTTTAGGAATCTGGTTTAACTGCCGATTAGCCCAAACATTACTTGCGTATAGGGATGAATAATACTGCGTCCATATCTCCTCTGGTACAGCATTCATTTGACTGATAGATTGGACGGGCACATATATATCTTTTATTAACCCCCAGATCATTGCAGATCTCTTTGATGCCAAGGAGTGAAACATTTTTCTAGCATCCTGTAATATCATGTGAGCTCTATGTATTTTTAACCAGTTCTTATTCACATTTTTCAATTTTGCAGTTGTTGTTTTCCGTTCTACCAGACTCAATTCATTGAGGTTACGGATATCCTTTCTAAGATTCATCTTTTTTAGTTTGACTTCAATATCACTCAAATGTCGTATTTTTTGTTTATGGTGACCCACTTGTACATCTTTTTTTTAAAAAAAAAGATGAAGGATAGGTATATAGTTCCCATCTTGATACGGTACATTTGTTTCCAAAATATCTTTCGGATATGATATGGCTTCCAATAGATCTGACAATATCGGCGAGGTCCATTTAAACGGATTTCCCCTCGCAGATAGCGCCAGAGAACTGCCATAAACATCTTTATATTCACACTCACTACCAACAAACCATTGCCAGTTCATAGACAATATACTATGGTCACTCTGTTTTGATTCAGAGATTCTAAGCTTGGTTAGCAAGTTGCACATATTATCTACAAAAATATAATCAATCAATGACGTTGACTTCTCTCTTAGCCATGTATGCTTCGGGGGCATGTCTTGTGCGATTGCACCATTGACCATATTAAGACCTCTATCCCTCATCGGCATATGCCATTGCTTAGCTGTCGCCGTTTTCTTCCATCACTCTCCAAACACTTCATATTGAGGTCACCCACCACTATGGTAAAATTTATCGTATGATCCATTGTTAGATCTAAACACTCCCCCATATCTTTTAAAAAGGTACCATCTTTGATATCCAGATGGTTCCAATATATATTTTCACAAGCAATTATTTTTTTGCTATAAATGATTTTAACTAACTGAATGTTTATTTGGAGAGTACCAGGGCAACAACTTCCAGCCACTACCGGTCTCAACTATGCCCATTAGACCTGCCTTCGGTCTGCCTCGACCTTGGCTGGTTGCAGCTATCAATTCAACTTGATGGTTTTCCCAAACCGGAGCAGAATCCAACCACACCTCTTGAAACAATAAAAGATCATAATGCCCGAACTGCGCCCTTGAAGAGGTATTTAAATGCAAGTTACCTCTCGTATTCCATGATGCTACCTTAACTTGTTTTTCCGTGATGTTGCTTAGCGAACATCTCTTCAACATTGCTCCAGTAGCTGGATAAATTACAGAACGTGATCGTTCATTATTCACAGTAGAGTATGAAACTGACACTGGATTCTGCATCCAAGGTTTGTTACCAGGCATTCCAAAGATTTTCGGCTGAATTGACTCTATTCTTGGGACTTTCTCAGTCAAGTTAAGTAGATCTAATCAATTTGCATTCTTTCCTGCCATATTGCATCCTTCACTACATTTGACGTCATCCATATTTTAACCACTGTTCTCTCATATTCATGAATAAATTAAATCTGGGCTAGGTCCGATGACTTCACTCCTTGCAAGCGAGGAATATTTCCTAAAATATTCAAAACCGATGAACTATTTAGATCGTACAAACCAAATTCCCCTCCCCTACATTGCATTATTAGGCTTACATGCGTTGAGTCATTACAATTCCCATGACGGCCATGCATTCTCTCATTCATTTCACTTTGTTTCCCATAGGTAGTCCCCTTTACCTCAGGAATAGTATGGGGGAGGCTCTGATCCAATTGCCTACCTGCATACTCTATTCTTTTCTACATTACTTTGCTGTGGCCTTAATAACTCGTTCATTGCGCCCTCATGCAATCAATTTGATTTTTCACCTCCCTCCTTTTTAGACGGCACAACAGACTGCCCCATGTATTGCCTCAGGGATTTGCCAATCTCTTCTCTACGCTCTTCAAGGGTCCTACAAGTACCATGAGTTGCTGATTCCGTTTGTACAACCCCAGCAGAATTTTCCGCTTCACATGTCCCAACCACAGTTCTTTTTGTCTCTCTACTTTCCCCTTCCTTTTTTCCTATTTCTTGCACCAATTTATCCAGTGGGGCATATGCCAAATCATTTTGCGGAATATGAGGGATTTCCTTTACCACTTGTATTGGTTTGGTTTATTATTCATAATGCGCATCATACCCGGGCGGGGGGTGGTGAGGAGGGCGCAGCAGTTACAAGTGGGGGGGGGAGGGCGCAGCAGTTACAAGTATATGCGAAGCTTGGTTACACAAAATTATACATTATACATTATACATTATACATTATACATTATACATTATACATTATACATTATACATGATACATACAAGTAAAAATTATGTACAGAGAACATATTTACAAACCTGCTGTGCAGTAGGAGAGTGTATGGACACAGGGATATATATACAAAATAGAGTCTAGAGAAGCGTTAATTACAGCTGTTGTTGTCATGGCAGCAAGCAGGTGGTTAGGAGTGCTGGTTGTTGGATTTTAGCCATATGATGGTGTTGGCTCTAAACTTGTGGTACGTTTGGTCTATTCTTAGGCAAAATTTGGACGCTTTCACCGGGAAGCTATTACCTCCAATTGTGGACCGTTTGAAACTAGGTATAACAAGACAATCTTTATTGACAAGTTTTACTGGTCTAGTTGAGGTTTGCTTGTAAAATCTCTCGGCTAGGTAGATGGGTGCGTCATTGTTGAGGGATTTGTATGTCAGCGATAAGGTTTTTAGGATGACTTTGTCGTGGGTTGGGAGCCAGTTATTCTGTCGGCTAGTCTCGGAAATATGGTCTCTTATGGAAATGCCTAGAGCTGCTCGAAGGGCATTCTTTTGTAGGATTTGGATTCTTTTAATGATGGCTTTGGATGATCCTAGGTAGAGGGCATTACAGTAGTCCAGGCGTGAAAGGATGAGGGCTCTGGCTAGGGTAATGCAACTGCTTTCCGAGAGGAATGGCTTGCCAGTGCGAATCAGTTTGCACGTGTAGGCTGTGGAAGATGCTAAGGAGTTGACCTGTTTAGTGAATGAGAGGTGAGAGACGAGGTAGAAACCAAGTGTTTTTACCTCGTGCTCCACTTTTATGATGTTGCCATCAATTATAAATGATGAGTATTTGGGACCTAATTTTTTTAAGTTAGGCTGGGTGCCCAGGATAATGAGTTCAGTTTTATCATCATTCAGGCATAGACTGTGTGTGGCCATCCATGCCTGGATGATGATATACACTCTATTCACCAAAGCCAAATCCTTTTCATAATCCCCAGAAAGCGGGAGGAGGATCTGGGTATCATCTGCATAATTAGTGTAGGTGATACCGAGATGATCCAGATCATCGAAGAGGGGCTTAGTGAAAATGTTAGAGTGTAGGCGAGACACAAGATCCCTGGGGCACACCGCAGGTAATGGGCATGGGGTCTGCGGCAGCTAGCGGCGAGAAGACCCTCATTGTTCTACCATTTAAAAATGATCTAATCCAGGTAACTGCTTCCTTCGAGAAGTGTGCTGCCATATTTAGATGGTTGCAGAGGATGGTGTGGTCGACTAAATCGAAGGCAGCTGAGAGATCTAGGAGGAGGAGTAGTGCTGATTTCCCACTGTCTTTGAGCTCGTCAATTTGGGTCTTCAAATCGATAAGGGCAGTTTCTGTGCCATGCTGGGGACGGAAACCTGATTGCCTAGCTCCTAGCAAGTGTTGTTGTTCCAGATGTTTTTGAATTTCAGTGTATGCTACCTTATCCAAGATTTTTAAAAGGAAGGGCACGGTAGTGATGGGTCTGTAATTGGTGGGTGTGGATGGGTTGAGGGTAGGTTTTTTTTAAGAGTGGGGAGTACCCATGATTGTTTAAGGTTGGTGGGAATGATGCCCGTTGTGAAAGACGCATTAATGAGTTTGGTGATGCATGGAGATAAATCACGGCCAGCATCCTTTATAAGCTGCACAGGGCATAGGTCTCCCTGAAAATTTGAAGGTTTAAGGGACAGGATGATTCTTTCTACTTCAAGGATGGAAACCTTTGTGAAATTGAAACGCGTGGATTCGTCTCTGCTCGCCTTATCAGTGGTACTGGGGGCAAGGGAATCGTTTAAGGCAATTCTTTTGCATGAGATTTTATTTTGTAGAGTGGCTATTTTATTGGCTAGGGCAAATTGGATATCCTCGCACCATTTTTTATCTTTCGTGCAAGTGTTGGGTGCTGCTATTGGAGTCTTTCTTTAAGGATGGTGAACAGTTCCTTTATGTTAGATTTGGCATTGGATATGCGTGTGTCAAAGGATGTTCGTTTTGCTAGGCAAATTTCTTTTTTGCATAGGGAGGAGATTTTAGTAAGTTTGAGTGTATTGGCTTCAGAGGGATGTTTAAGGCAAGTAGCCTCAGTTTCTTTTCTGTTGTCTTACATTTTTTGAGGTGTAAACCAATTATTCAGATGAATTTTCTGCCTGCTTGGTCTTAGTTTCGCGGGTGCAATCTGATCCAAGGAAATGGTCATGATTTTATTAAATTCTTCAACCAATCTCTCAGGGTCAGTGTTGTCGTGGAGAGAATCGAGAGTGGGGAGTAGCATCGGGATGAGTCTATCCACGGTAATGCTCTTTTTATTTCTGGTTAGTGTTGGTAGAGCCCTGGCGGCCGTAGTCGGTGGAGGTTTATTGGTAGAGAGCAAGAAGGACACGAGGTGATGGTCCGTCCAGGCTAATGGAGAGATGGAAAGGATGTGTTGGCCTGGCAGTTGTGGTCTGCAACCCAGTCAAGAATTCTACCTTTCTCATGCGTGGCAGTATGGCTTCTATGAGTAAATTCAAGTTCTAATTAGCTGTCTCCAAGAAGGAGTACTTGTGAGGAGCTTTTGAGGTTATTAGTTAGGATGGAGTTAATGTCATCCACGAAGGATCCAGGAGGGCCTGGCGGGCGGTATATCAAATGGATGTTTAATGATTGGGCATTAGTTAGAGGAACTTTGACTGACAGTGATTCGCATGACTGGAGGTCAATCTGTGTAGCAGGTCTCGTGGCGAGACCGCATTTGTAGATAAAAGCGATACCTTCTCCTCTAGCATTGGGTCTGTCGTGTCTCAAGATGGAATACCCCTCGGTATTGGTTGCAATACCTGCCCCTTTACCTTCGCCAATGCCGCATATTTTCTAACAATAGCAGCACTTTTCTCCTGCACTAGTTTGTTCAGGCAAGGTAAGAAGTTTTATAAATTGCCTAGAATTCTTACTTTTTTGCAATTTTGATATTTGTTGGTTATTTGCCTTCTTTTGAGTTAGTTTATTAAGTAGCTTTACCTCTTTTTTACTTTGTTGCTGAGGTCCATGAGCGGCAAAAATGTTATACACAGGATTTGTACCCACCAAAGGCTTCTGCTCAGAACCACTTTTAACAACCACCTCCTTATGCTCAATTACTTCTAATAATTCTTCTCCCTTTTCTTGTTGAACAGCACAGCCATTCATTTTGATCCTTACCATCTTTCCTTTTTAATGTTATAGCTGGTAGGGTCACTTCCTTTACTTGTTCTGCTTTAGCTACTTATAATGCCGCTAACCCAGCAGTTTCAATTTGATCTTGTATCATTTCATTTTTCTTATTACCCAGCTGTATGGAGGTATATTTAAGGCCTCTCGCTGTGCATCTGCCGTTCTTGATTCTACTAATTCTCTCAGTAGAAAATTTTGATCAATGAGTCGAGAATCCAAGGACTCATAAAGCTTTGCCAGCGCGAAAAGGGCAGTATTCATAGCCTGCAATGTATTTTCATTGTCTAATAATACATCCTGCACAGCATTTCCACTTAAATTCACCGCTTTAGATCTACATTGTCGCGGCATAGGTTGTGTAAATGAAATGGAAAGAACAGATGACTCATGTTGTGAATCTGGGAAAATAACTGGGGATTGAGACAACTGCTCTTTCTTCCTAGTTAATGGAGTGCAACTCCTGGTTATTCATGTTCAAATCCTGTAGCTCAATTTCATCATCTGAATGAATTTTACCCAGAACACTCTTTTGTTTCTCAATCATAACAAGCTCACCATTATTACTTTCTTTAATTTCTTGTTGGCAGCCTAAAGCTGCTGCATGTATTTGGATTGCAGTTACTGTATTCGCTACTACCAGTACAACACATTCCTTCAAGACCGGCAGAACAAACCCCCCCCAATAAATCCCTTTTGGTGAAAGCCATCATCAAGGAATCTGAGGGTGAGCATAAGTCAACAGGTTGAACCCGCCCCTTCTCCCCCTCAGTATGATTTTCCGCACACTATAGCGTGTTGGTTATATCTTGCACTTCGATACCTGTAACAGGTGCCACGCTTGTTGAAACAATTATAGACGGACATTCAGGATAACATTTCCGAATGTCCGTAGTGTTTGACAGCAATCTCGAGCTGAAACAGCCCTGCATGGGGTGTTTGGGACTGAAGTTCCACGCTTAGGTGTCACCATTGTTAGTATCAGCTAACGCTGTACAGTTGCCAATGGGCGGTATTCCTGTGCGTAAGGTATACATTTACTTTAAACACAAAAATAGAATAGACAAAACAGGAGAGTACAGGAGTAAAATAAATTAAAAATAAATATGAATCTAGGCCCCCGCTCTCCGCTTACCAGTTTTAACAGCAGTAACAGCCCTTCACAAGCCCTTCCACGAATGCGCGTGCGCCGTTCTTAATAAAGGAAGTGCTGGGTGCCGGATACTCAGAGGCAGAGCCAATCAGTCACTAAAAAACACAATAGAAATGTTTGTTTGTAACAAACAACCTCCACT
The DNA here is from genome assembly GCF_040938575.1 of Ambystoma mexicanum. Taxonomy (NCBI): domain Eukaryota; kingdom Metazoa; phylum Chordata; class Amphibia; order Caudata; family Ambystomatidae; genus Ambystoma; species Ambystoma mexicanum. Next base: position 1,014,703,355 of record NC_090921.1, on the reverse strand, counting down.
TAAGGATTTTTCACTGCTGTAGTTGCTGATTTATAGGGACCAAGTACCGTGTTGATGTCCAAGAAAAATGATCAAAGTCGATCCTCACAAACAGTTCAGAACACAGGCAGGACAGAGTTCCTCAGCAGTAACAGCCCTTCACAAGCCCTTCCACGAATGTGTGCATTACACGAAGCATTTAGAGTACAGGGAGGGAGAAAAGGCATATGAGGAGGGACACAAAGCTTGTAGGTGGTGTTTGGTTACTAACCCACCTATTGACTGCCCATGGCCATGCTCATTTCTACTGCCATTTCCTGCCCATCCTCAGCCCAAACCCCATCTCTTGGTATCTCTTTGAGCTGGCTTTATTAGGCCTTGCTGTCAACCTTTGTGCTTGAAGTGCCTGCCAGTGGTTTTTCAAAGCTGTGTTCTGAGAGTTAATGACTTAATTGGAGTTATAAACGCTTTACTGGTGTAATAAAAATGTCTCATCCAGGATTTCTAAGCACTGTGTGTTCACTGAAGTCCTCTTAAAAACAAGAATTGCCAAAGTCAACAGTTTCGGCTTGTGTACCAATATTGGGCATTTGCCAGGCACTGCTATTATATGTCCAGGTACTCTCACTATTTTGCAGCTGCTACCAGTGATGGCCAGTTAATCATATGGGATTTCTCGTTCCTAGACAAAAGCCAAAACTATTGGAATCGCCAATGCTTGTTGTGACTGCCTGGCTGGCCTGTAGGTAACCCCCATGATTATTCAGGTTCTTCCCTGCCCCTAACTCTTGCTTGCTGGTTCCTGAACTTGAAGATGGCAATACTGCTGACTTTCTGAAGGAGTTTCCCTGCTGATTTCTGCCGTTTTGGCCTTTTTTTTTTTATAGCCTTTCCATGTCAATACTTGCTAAGTGTAGTCGCTTGGCCATATCATGGTTTTTTTCTTGCTCCAAGAGGTCTCTTTTGGATTTCTGGAAGACTCCTGGTGGCTTCCCACATCTGCTGGTTCGAGCCCTCCATTTTGGACCCCTTTCTGGGCTGTTTTACTGCTGCATCACACCATTTACCGCCGGAATCTTGCTGTAGGAGTCAAGAGGGGGTGCTGGGAGTTCACCACTCCACCAGACCTTTCGTTGGGGACGTCGAATGGTTCCACCAGCTTTTGTCTCTGTCCTCGGACCTTTTTGCTGCCGTGCTGCTCCCTTCTTTTGTTCACCCTGCTACAGGGAGCAGTCTATTCAGTTCTCCCTTGTTCACAGGATCTTTTCCTCCTGTCTTGAAGGTAGATGTCCAAGGAAGAGTCTTAATTCTTTACCTGTGTCGTTGCGCTCATGCTTGGGTCTGGGTTTAAGGCCCTGAAAATCAGATCTTTAAGACCAATCAACCTTTTACATATTTGTAAATTGTTTCCCTTTTAATGGCATACCCTGCCATACATATTAGGTGCTGACAATCAGGCCTAAGGCTTTCCACGTGTACTAGGGTTAGGGATGTGTCTTTAGGAAATCCAACTTAGGTGTGCACGTTACTAGGTAATTACCTGCTTGTTAGGTTCTAGAGTGTATTGGATTTTCCCATTCTCCTGTTTTATGTTTGGTACTTTCCTGTGGTTAATTGCCCAGGTATAGACACTGGGGTCAGTAGAGTCCTTGTATAGACTTGACTCTTTTTAAATAAACTTGATATCTTTTTAATACTGTGTATACTTGTGCGTCCCATCCCCTTTCCTCCATCCATGAATCCCCCAACATGGGAATGGTACTGGAACCTTTGTCAACAAGAAATGTGAGCTAGATCTTCAAATTTAGTATAGCACGTGGCGGAGCGGCCCCGGGTGAAGGAACGCCCCAGATGCCCTTCCTGCCGGCACCTCAACTCCGTCCCCTTTTCCGCACACAGTGTAGGTCGGACCTGGCAGCTAGGTGCATGCTCCTCATTCTTTTCTTTTTTTCTAAAGCTCCTCCAGCGCATGTCGGCTGCAAGAGGCTTCATGAGGTGCGCATCCTGCAATCGGTCGTGCCTGGCCTCTGACCCCCACGTGCTCTACCTTGAGTGCTTGGTGGCCGATCACCGCTGGTACGGGTGCATGGTTTGCAGCTCTCTTGGTCATAGTTTGTTGAATAGTCTTTCCCGCTGGAGGGAGATCTTCCACTCTTCACCACCCGGTTATCTGAAGGACTTTGTGGCCAAGACGGTAGGACCTCTATTCTCTAAGGCACCTCATCCTGGAATCTCATTCCCAGGGCATCTGGTTGGGATGGGTCCCTCAGACTCTTCACACCAGTGGTGGACCCCAGGCCGACCATGCTACCGGCTTCTTAGCTGAGGGTGCCAGGGGCTCTTCCGGGCAAAGCCAGAGCGACGGTCCAGGTCTTCGAATGGATTGTGTCCTCCAACGTATTCCACATCTTTGACATGTAATGTCCACAGCTGCGCACTTCTGAAACGTTTTCAGCAGAGGTCGTCCTCATCAGGCTGAGATCCTGATGTCTGCGGAAGCTGCTGTACCCCCGACAATCCACCCAAAATGTGGCACTCTGAGCTGATAATATATAACCGCTCAGTTTACCTCACTTCCAGGGGAAAGGGGGAAGGGACAAATAAACAAACACCAGGCTGGAAGCTATCAACTCGCTGGTTCTTCACCTGTAGTTAAAACATAAACATGTAATACACCTCATTACTCAATGGGTTACTATACTAACCTTAAACTCTATATCCTTTACCAAAATAGTCAAAAAACCATACCTGGTACTTCTATTCAGTATGCCCAGACAAGTAATAAGCAGACAAGACTTCCTTACTTGTTGACCAGAATCTTAAAGATCATTCAGCCTTCTCAGCAGGTCCATGAATGTAATATTTAACTTTGTAGATCGTCTTCTCAACCTCAAGATTCTTGAACAAGGTCTAAAGTTCTTCAAATAAGTTTAAGGAAGTTCTTTTAAGTTCTTGTATTTGTTTTTATATTGTCTTTTACTCAGGAACGAATTTTAAACTTGCGATGAAATCTTCACGTGGAAAATCCAGCACACGCGCTGAAAATCCAAATCGCGGGTAAGACGCACACGCGCTAAAGTCCAAGACGCAAGTAAAACTCACTTGCGCTAACGTCCAACCCACGAAAAAATACGCATACGCGCAAAAACCAAATCGTGGGAAAAAGCACATGCGCTTTTATTTTTTCACGTGACATTTCTGAGAGCTCGCGCGAAAGCTCCACATAGATTTGTTCTTGCGCACGCGCAGATACGAAACGCATAATATAACACACACGCGAACTCACGTAGAAAAAACCCTCGCGTATATGAACAGTAAACGCGAGTCCAACGTTCACGCTCGCGCTTCACTCTCGCGCTTCACTCTCACGCGCAGAGTCACACGCGCAGGCTCAAAGTACGGGAAAAAAAATCACGCGCTAGTTTGAAATGATACGTAGGAAAGAAAACAAATGTACGCGCTTCAGTTTTTAGATACAGGTTTGCGATTTCAATCCTTTTAAATTAATATAACCTTTTTACAAAGTTCATCAAAACATGGAAAGTCTTGTGATTGAGACTTGAAAACTTCTTTTCTCAGAAAATTGGAAATTTCTCACTCCTGTCATGTCTCCACCAAACTCCATACACGACTCCTGTTATATTTTCAAAGATGCATCTCGACTGCTTGAAACTTGACACCCTTGAACAAGTTAAGCAGGAGCAGCAAAGCACACGACCTCTCAGCTGGGCAAAGACGATGAAAGGCAGTTTAGAATGTTCACTGTCCTCCCTATAAACAATCTCCAGCCAATTCGAATTTAGACTGAGAACCTCCATCTTGGCTTGGGGCATTTTCCATAGACTGCAATGAAGGTTAAGGGCAAAATTGGCTGTTTAAAAATATAACCCATAATAACTTCCCAAAACCTTTCTATACTAAATGTGTCTCCCCTGACCCAATGTAAATCAGTATGATACTGTATGTAAAGAAAATGTCGCTCCAACCTGACAGTACCTGACAGTCCTGCGTCGACGACGTCGGGTCGATGTCCCTCGAAGGCCTTTGTCGAGGGCGATGTCACCAGATGTTATAAATAGGACGCACGGCGCCCAGAGCCTCAGTTCCATTTTTTCTGCGAATGTGTTGCTTCGTGAAAATCTGCACGCCTCGTGTGTTTCATTGTTGAGATGTCTTTTTCTTCGACCCCCTCCGACTACGCGGTCTGGGTTCAGGACCTGCCGGGACTGCAAGTTGAAAATGTCGATCACCGACGCGCATCCCATTTGTTTGTGGTTCATGGGCGAGAGTCACGACACCCGGCTGTTCTAAATGCCAGTTGCTGACTGACAAGGCCTTGTGGGAGCGGAAGGGGAAGCTCCAGGTAGGTAGGGGGTTCTAAGCCCAGTAAGTCCCATAAATCCAAGTTGAAATCCAAAGGGTTGTCCACAGACGACTCGATGGGCGACTCTCCGCGTCGGGAGGAGGCCTGGGGTTCTCGGTGCTGGAGTGGTTCCCGCCATTCTTCCTCATCGTGCATTCTCGGAAGCGCCGTCACCGGTCGCCTTCCCCCCTCCTCCTCGGATGGAGCCGCGAGGAAAGTGTCATGCCTGATGAAGTCCTAGACTCCGAAGGAATGGTCTGCCTTTAAGGAGCAAATGTTAGTGATATTTCAATCTCAGGACACGGGTCCGGTCGCACCTTCTAACGAAGCCAACCAGTATCGGTCTCGTACCGTGGCTCGCACGCCTTTGGGCTCGTGTCCGCGTCGCGATTCACATCGGGAACCTTCGAGGTTGCATGAGACGTGCTTCTAGGTCTCGGTTCTCGTCCCCAGCGAGACCACTGCAACCTACTAAGGGCTCGAAGCCGGCGTCGACTCAGTCGGCGCCGTGTCCGTCCGACTCCGACGTTGATGCTTTGCCATCTTATCAGCCCATGGCGCTGTTAGCACCTGTGTCGACGCCAAAGCCTTCGGCGCTCAACGCCAAGGTTGTTGACACTCTCGAAGCCTTCACCGCCCTTGACACCTTTGGGGAGTTTTGGCCGAAGTTTGCCATTGGAGAACCCCGATGTGGTGGATCCTCCTAAGAAGGCTGCTGTGAAGTCTGTGAGGCCAGTGTTGGACTCCAGGCCCTTTTCTGTCCCCAGGCCAGGGTTTCAACTCCCTCTGGATGACATCTATGAAGAGGAAGAAAGGTTTGATTTTGAGGACCTTGGGGAACTTGATGTGGCTCCAATTTTTTCTGGAGACCGTCATTTGGAGGAGTTGAGGCAAACCCTTCATGATGCCAGTGGGTTGGACACTTCTCCTGAAGTGGAATTTGGTAAGCCTGAGCCTTGGGCTTATGCTGCGTCTTCGTACAGGAGGTTCATGGGTAGGGTCTCGGAGTATCTGGGCTGGTCCAGTCCTCCTGAGGACTCTGTACAGGATGATCTAACGGCCATCTTAGATCAAGGTCCGTCCTCTGACCTGGTGTTACCGTTTCATCTCACCTTACAGAAAAGCGTGGCTTCTGCTTGGCAGTCCCTGGAATCTCTTCTGGCTGTTAATAAATCTTTGTCAAAAAAGTAATGCCCTTCCGTTAGCGACCCCAGCTATTTATCCACTCACCCCACTCCCGAGAGGTTGGTGGTTCAGGTGGCTACGGCCATGTCTAGGCAGGCGGCGTACCCTACCATCCCTCCTGATAGGGACGACAAGCGCTTAGACGGTTGGGCTCGGAAGATATTTTCTGCAGGGAACATGGCATTGAAATCGGCCAACTCCACTTGTGCCTTAGCAAGGTTCTCACACACTTTGTGGAACTGTTTCTTTAGCGGCTGAGCATATTACCGAGGGGGAAGAAGGGGATGGCTTCCTTGCTCTCGTCCAGGGCGGCAGGAATGCCATGTGCGGATCCCTGCAGTCGGGTTTGGATACGGCAGACAGTGTTAGCAGGTCCATGGCTGCGAGCACCGGTATACGCAGATTTGTGTGGTTGCGGAAGTCTGGTTTTGCGCCAGATGTGCAAAGCAGTCTTCTGAACATGCCCTTTGATGGTGCACATTTATTTGGCAACAAGGCTGACGAGAGCCTTGAGAGGTTGCAGACCTCGAAAGCTGCAGCAAAATCTTTAAGCGCAGCTGTGCGTCAACCTCCACCTTTTCGTCCTAGGGGACAGAAGTGGAGGGGAGGTTCTTTTCGTTACTACTCCTCCTTTGGTAGAACGAGAGGGGCCGCCAGTCAAAGGGGCCAGTGAAACAAGTACCCGTGGTGGTCGGGGGAAACGGAGGTGCCAAAGCTGCTCAGGCAGCTGCCTCTTTGCCTTCAGGCACTGCCGCAGCCGCTTCCAAACAGTCATGAGGCCATGTCCCATGGTTCGCCAGTTGGGAGCAGACTGTCTCAGCATCTCGAAGAGTGGCGAGTCGTTACTTCAGATGCGTGGGTTCTGGAGACCATAGCCCACGGCTACTGCCTTCCCGTCCTACAGCGGCCTCTCGACAATCCACTGGGGAAACTCTTTGAAGCTTCCAGATCCGCTCCTTCTGCAGAACTGGTGCCTGTAGCGGAGAGGAACAAGGGATGGTATTCCCCTCATTTTTTTATCCCCAAGTAAGACGGGGGATGTAGACCCATCCTGGACTTGCATTGGTTGAACAAACTTCTCAGGATGGACAAGTTCAAGATGGTTACTCTTTCTCAAGTCCTCCAGGCCCTTCAACTTCAGGATTGGTTGGTGTCCCTGGACCTACAGGATGCTTACTTTCATGTGCCAATTCATCCCAAGCACAGAAAGTACCTGAGGTTTGCGGCTGGAGACTCGCACTTTCAGTTTCGGTTCCTGCCGTTGGAATTGGCCTCCGCCCGAGGGTCTTCACCAAGCTAATGGTGGTGGTGACAGCGTACCTCAGGCGAGGGGGGATTCACGTCTACCCCTACCTGGATGACTGGCTGATCCGGGCACGCTCTCCCGAGCAAGCATTGGATCACCTGGGTCATACCTGCCGCTCCCTCCACAGGCTGTGCTTCTCCCTCAATTTCAAGAAGTTGCATCTGACACCTTCCCAACAGCTCCAGTATATCGGGGCTGTGTTGGACACGTCCTTGCCTCCCAAGGTGAGGGCTCATCACATTGTGCAAATGGTGGACAAGTTTCAACAGGCCCGGAGTCTCTCGGCTTTAAAATTCTTAAGGTTGCTTGGCCTCATGGCATCCTGCATTTTTTCTGGTGCCAGAGGCCAGGCTCAGGATGAGATCCCTGCAATGGGTCCTCAAGATGCAGTGGTCGCAGTTCTCAGGCAAGATGTCTGATCCCGTTCAGATTCCACTCTCGGTCTCCCAGGATCTTCTGTGGTGGGCCAACAAAGGGAACCTGATGAAGGGGGAGCTGTTTTGGCAACCATGGCCGGAGGTGACTGTAGTGATGGATGCTTCCCTCACAGGATCGGGCACTCATGCCGACGACTTGTCCGCCAGCAGTCGTTGGTCTCCGTCAGAGTCCAAACTCCACATCAACCTGTTGGAGCAGAGGGCCATCAGGCTAGCCCTGAAGGCTTTTCTGCCGGCTGTACGAGGGAAGTGTCCTGATCATGACGGACAACACAGTGGCCATGCATTACCTCAACAAAAAAGGGTTTGGGGGGTAGAGTCACTGCTGTTGCGCAGAGAGGCAATGCAGCTCTGGTTCTGGGCCATCCAGCAGGGAATTTCGGTCTCAGGAGTTCATCTGGCCGGAAAAGAAAATGCGGCGGCGGACGCTCTGAGCAGGCAGAGAAGGATCTCTCACGAGTGGGAATTTGCTCAGGAAGTCCTTCAGGAGATCTTTGCCTTTTGGTGAACCCCGCAAGGGGATCTCTTCGCCACCAGTGTCAACCGGAAGGGCAAGAGATTCTGTTCAAGGGAATTTTCTCGTAGTGGATTGGTCATTCCCACTGCTGTATGAGTTTCCTCCAGTCCCCGTAATTCCTCAAGTGTTGCGGAGGTTACGGAGGTTCGGTTCCCACATGATCCTCATTGCCCTGGATTGGGCCAGGAGAGCGTGGTACCCGGACCTTCTAGAAATGTCCATCTGCCTTCCATGCTGTCTTCCCTACCAAGAGGATCTGCGCGCGCTCTCGCTCAAGGGGCAATGGGCGTCTGGGTTCTCCATCCAGAGGTCAAGACTCTCAACCTTCATGCTTGGTATCTGAAAGGTTGAGGTATAAGGATTGGGACTTCCCGGATGACGTGATGGATGTGTTGCTTTCGGCAAGACGGCCTGCAACAAGATCCCTGTACCGTTGGCCTAAGTTCTGCGACTGGTGCAGGGGGCACAATTATGATCCTTTTCAGTGCTCCATTCCTATGGTTTTGTCTTTTTTTTGTTTTCTTTGGCCCAAATGGGCCTTCAAGTTGGTACCATTAAGGGTTACCTTGTGGCGCTGTCTATATTTAAGCACTCGTCTGAAGAACGTTCTTACTTTACGATTCCTTTGATTTCTCAATTTCTTAAAGGACTGACTGTGTTCCAGCCGTCTCCTTTCCAGGTGCCGGTTTGGGATTTAAATTTGGTTTTGAAATTCCTCATGGGTGCTCCGTTTGAACCTTTGCACTCTTGTCCTTTGAGGTTATTGTCCTTCATTTCTGTGTTCTTGGTTTTGGTTACTTCCTCTCGCAGAGTGAGTGAATTGCAGGCACTTTTCTCTAAGCCACCCTTTACTGTGTTTCACAAGGACAGGGTTGTACTGTGGGTACGTCCTTCCTTTCCACCTAAGGTAGTATCTGAATTTAATTTGAGTCAGAAGGTGGTTCTCCCATCTTTCTATCCTCCTCCTCATCCTGGTACGGAAGAGGAGCAACTCCATCGGTTGGATCCTAGGAGAGCTCTTCGCTTTTACATTTCTAGGATGTCCAGGGTCTGAGTGGACGATGAACTCTTTGTAGGATATGTTGGACACCGATTGGGCCAGGCTGTTAACAAACAGACCTTGTCTAGGTGGATTATCCTCACTATTACAGAGTGTTACCAATTGGCGGGTAAGGACTCTCCTGAAGGGTTGCAAGCTCATTCCACTAGGGGCTTGGCTACTTCCACCGCCCTCCAGCTGGGTGTTACTATTAGGAATATTTGTGATGCAGCTACATGGGGTTCACTTCACACCTTTGTTAAGCAATACTCCCTGGATAGGATACAGTCCATGGTCAGGATATGGCCTTTGGTAAGGCGGTTCTTTATTTCGCCATCTGATTGGGTACTCTAAATTTTTTTCCCTTCCATTTACTGGTACTGCGTTGGGAGTCTGTCAAAGATGTGGAATACGTTGGAGGACACAATCCATTCAAACAACAAGTTACTTACCAACTGGTAACGTTCTTTCGACTGGATGTTCCTACAACGGATTCCACATCGCCCTCCCAGCCTGCCCCTCTGGAGAATTTCCTATGCGATTGCAGCTTACGTTTCCGCAAGGCTATGTGCAGTCAAGCAGACATGAGACTGGTGCCACACGTTCTGAGGGAAAAAACTTAAACTGAGACTACGGGTGCCATGCGTCCTATTTATAACATCCGGTGACGTTGCCCTCGACCGAGGCCTTAGAGGGACATCGACCCAACGTCATCGACCTAGGACGCCCTCTGCTGAAAAAGTTTCCAAAGTGCACAGCTGTGGACATTACTTGTCAAAGATGTGGAATACGTTGGAGGAACATTCAATCGAAAGAATGTTACCAGTTGGTAAGTCACTTGTCCTTCTGCACCGGGGCGCGAGGGGCTTTCGTGGTCCAGTTCCAGGTGCATGCCTAAGCCACGGTCCCATACGACTACCAGCTGGGCGGCTGAGGGTAAAAAGCCTCCCAGCGCCCTCCCAGAGGTCATGACACAAGGGGACAATGAGCTTGGCGCTTCTGCTTCTGCTTCGGCGTCGGGGCACGCACAGTCCTTGCCCATGTCAGACCCATCACAGGGTTCAGGGTCCTCGCGCCTTCCCTCCTAGGGTGTGGCACAGGCTCCCAAAATTGCAGACAAGCATGTGGCTGATCCTGCACAACCAGCAAACATTTTAAGAGTACGACAGGAGGTCTCAAGCGGCCCCACTGCCCTCGGCATGCACGGCAAGGATAGGGGGGAGATCCGGTCCTCTTCCTTCATGGAGCAGCTTGGGGCTCGGGCCCATGCAGGTGACCCCAACAGGGCTAGATTTATGCTACACAGCCTTATGAATTCCCTTCCCAGGTGCCTCTGTGCCTTGAGCAGGACAGGAGGCCCAGCGTGTCGGAGGGCAGTGCCCTTTCTCGTTAACCGGCACCCCACGAGGACCGGTTTTTCGAATGCTTCCTCCTCTGTATGCGCTCTACGCAGATCGTGGGCTTCCTCAAGGATTTCATTAAGGCGATAGTATCCTCCCTTGGGCCCTCCGCCGGTCCCACCCGGCATCCTTGTAAAACAGCCTGTGGTCACTCCGGTCCAGGCTCCCCGGACCCCCCCCTCCACCTAATTTGACTCTGGCTGCTCCTCTAACGCCTTTGGCGCCTACAGCTCCGAAGCCCTCTCTGGGGGTGGACTCATTCGACTCCGCCACAGCAGGACCTGGACTCACATCCACCTGACAAAAACGGGGTGGAGGATGATAACGTGTGCAGGAAGAGGAGCCTTCCGTGTTGGTCAAAGCATTCCATGACTGTCTCCAGGGCCTAGCTGAGTTCCTAGCGGTGCCCCATTTGGAACAGGCTCCACAGGAGCCAGGGGTGCTTGCGGATGTTCTTGCCATGGGCCGCTCAGGCATCATTCTTCTGCAAAAACACGTGCTCTCTTTGGCCAAGGTGGTCTTGGAAAAGCCACGGGCCAACACCAAGATAAACAAGACGCTGGATGGCCATTTTCTGCTCCTGGATGAGGAACCAGTCCTCCTAGTATCACACCCTCAGCCCCATTTTCAGTTGTTAAGGCTGCGTCTTTATATTCCTGGTCTTTTTTGGCTGGCGCTGCCTCCAACTGTTTGTCCAAAGAGGATAAGGCGCTCAAGTCTTTTGGCAAGAAATGCTACCTACAACGCTGTCTTCATCAACGCCAGGCCACCACTGATGCCATCCTTGCAGCGGCAAACCAGAAATTGTGGCATGAGATTAAGGCATTCCTCCCATGCTTGCCTTTGGAGAGTCGGGCATCCTTCAAGGTGGGGTCTAGCAGAGGCGCGCACGTTTGCTCAGTATCTTATGGATTCCAGAGTCACCCATATTGGCACGGCCAGCAGAGGCTCTGCTTGGGTGTTGAGATGAGGTGGACGGCGAGGATGCGCGCAACATTTTCCTATTACGTGCAGGATAAGAACCTCAACCTCCCGTTGGATGAGTCAGATCTGTTCCACTTGTCGACAGATGAATTGACAAAAAAGACGTCCACCCAGACTGCAAAGTCCTTAGTGATCTTAACAAATCTGTGGCCGAAATCCTGCCCACAGAGCCAGGGCAGGTTGTATTCCAAGCTGTGCTCCTTCCGAGCCCACCAACCAGCCAAATCACCTAGTGAGCATAGGAGGAAGCATGAGTACCTTGCAGGGCTTTTTTCACTATCACCCCCCACACCCCCACGCGACCTCTGACAACAATGATGTTTTGGTCAGGGACCACAGTTCTCCTGTGGGGGAGGGGGGCAGCTGGCTCCCTCTGTGAGCAACTGGAAGTGTTTTTTCACGGATCCTTGGATTCTTTCAGTGGTCTCCATGCGGTTCAGACTCCCTCTTCCCTTCCCCCTCAATCTCCCTTGCTGTTGCAGATAGCGTCTCTGATGCTTCTGCCAGAGCTCCTGCTTTTATTGCACATGCAGGCCCTGGAACCGGTGCCCCCTCCAGACAGGGGCTCTAGGTATCATTCCAATATATTTGCAGTGCCCAAGAACAACCAGGCGGGCCTGAGGGTGGTCCTGGCCCTTTCGTTCCTCAACTTGTCTTTACCCTTCGAACATTTCAAGATAATCACTCCTGTTCACATAGCAGAGTCGCTGTGCACAGGGCACTGGATGTGTTCCTTGGACCTCAAAGATGCTTACCTACACATCCCCATCTTCCTGCCTGACCGGAAATTCCTGCGGTTCACGATTGTTGCACCACTTCCAGTACAGGGTGCTGCCGTTCAGCCTCCATTTGGCCCCTTGTGCACTCACAAAGCTTATGAATGCTTGGAGGGCCACCACCTATACCCTTATCTGGGCGACTGGCTGGTTCTATTTCCTTTCATCGACATGTTTTTCAATGGGTTTTTTCGAAACTTTTGTCCCCAAAAAAATAGATTTTTTTTTATTTTCTTTCATTTTTGGGGGGGTTCCCCCCAAACAACCCTTCCCCTATAGTTTTTGTCTACCCAACCACCACTTCCCCTTATATGCACTTTCCTACCCCCCCTTTACTTATCAATGAGTTTATCGAACAAAAAGTGTTTGTAAAAAATCATCTAAAAAGGTCAGTCGATGAAAGAACGGTATACGGACTGACTGGTGAGCCAGCTTTCCTGAGAGGGCCATTCACTCCTGCCAGCAGCTAGCAGATGTGCTTCATCAATTGGGGTGTCCCTTAACCATCAGAAGTCAGTTAAACCCCTCCCAGGACCTGGCCTTTCTCAGAGTAAGGTAGGACATGGTCGTGCAGAGGGTTTTTCCCACGGCAGACAGACTGTCCCTCACAGGGCACTTTTTTACTTCTTGGCCAACTCGACTACCTCAGCGTGGTGGTTCCAACATCCTCAGCCTCATGGCGTCTTGCATACTCACGATGTGGCATGCCATACTCAAGATGAGATGCCGCCAGCTCCACCTGCCATCCCACTGGGATCAAGAAAAGGGGGCACAGTCAGACAGGCTGCCCGTTCCCACAGGCCTTCTGCTGACTCTGCACTGGTGGCTCCTCGACAGCAACATGGCGGTGGGAACCCCATTCTCTCAGCTGGAGCCAACCCTGGTGGTGACTATGGACTACACCCTCCTGGGCTGGGGAGCGACTCTGTACGGATACTCGATTGACAGTTCATGGTCCTTCATATCAACCTTTTGGAGCTGAGAGCAGTGGTTCTGGCTCTCGGGGCATTCTTGCCCGTCCTCAGGGGAAGGCAGTTCTGGTCAGAACTCGAGAACAATGTTCTACTTGAACAAGGTGGTGGGGAGGTGTGCTCTCACCTCCTCTGGATGGAAGAGCTGTCCGTCTGGGAATGGGCATTGTTGGAGGGGATCTGGATCTCGGCCGTCCATTTCGAGCGGGACAGCAATTTGGGGTGGACAATCTCAGCCGCTTGGGGTTAAACAGGAGTGGGAATTACACACCAACTCCTTGTGACATCTCAACTTCAAATGCTCCCTCTTACGTTTATGAGCGGGGCCGGGGGGTTTCGGGGGGACGCGTTCCAGCTCTGCTGGCACAGCTGCAGGTTTTATGTTTTTCCTCCTCCATTGTTGCTGCGGACTCCAAGTTTCAGACCTCAGTGGGCTTCAGCCTTATCCTGATCGCCCCACTGGCTGTCTAGGGCATGGTTCTCAGACCTCCTCCAGCTCAGGTCCCTGGGGCGATCCATCTTCCGATTCCCCAGCAAAGGGGTTCCTCACGCAGCAGCACAGGGCGATGGAACTCTCGGCCTGGCTCTTGATCAGCTAAAGCAAAGGGTTTAGATAGAAGTGCACACCTATGGTAAGTAAGTTTAGTAAAGAAATTTGAGGATTATTTTAAATACATTTTTAGGTGCGGGGGAGGAACTGGGGTCATGGCACAAGACCCCAACAATAAACAGAAAAAAGAAAGAGCTGAACTATAATTCTTGCTGAAAATAATGTAGGTTGGCTATAAATATATATTTGTTTATCTCACACTTCTGTCTGACCATATTTGTTAGAAACAAAAATATGTACAATGCCTATAACTCAATTTGAACAACTGTATTGGATTAATCCAAACATTTGAAAGTGTGCAGGGGACGGGAGGGTTCCCAAGTTGAATCCTCTTTGTTTTTACTCTTGATCAGCTAAACCCTTATCCGCTCTTCTCTGAAAGTAATTGGAAGATCATACAGGAGGCCATCCACATGCTCTCAGGAAGTGGACCAGGTTTTGCCACTGGGAATGCGGGGAGGGTATTGACACCCTCTCCTGCTCCTTAGTCGACATGTTATCTTTTTTCGCACAACTGGCTCAGTCAAGGGTCCAGGTGGATACTTGCCAGCCATCGGGGTGTACAAGAACTTGTCGGCTCAGACTTTCTCAGCGGCCAACCCAGTGGTGAAAGCCCATCTCAAGAGCTTGTCCAGGCTGTTCCCTCCGGAGCGTAGTCCCCATCCCATCTGGAACTTGTATGTGGTTCTTGCCGCCTTCTAGTGCAAACCCTTCGAACCTATGGTGTTGGTTGACATCCAGTGGGTTACGCTCAAGGCGGTCCTGCTGGTCGCTCTCACCTACGCATGTAGAGTCAGTGAGCTGCTGGTGCAGTCGTGTGATCCCTTCACCTTCCACAGCGACATGGTCATCTTGCTCACTCATCCTAATTTCTTGCCCAGGGTGGTCTCACCATTCCACATAAACCTGGTAATCCGCTTGCCTGTGTTCTTCCCGAATCCAGTCAGAGGTGAAGAGGGCCCTGCACGCCTTGAATCGAGGAGAGTGCTTAAGTTCTACCTCTCCAGGACGCATGAGCAATTAGTTACTCACCATAGTGGCTAGAGTACTCCAAGTCCTTAGTCCCCTTTCCTCCATAGGTTCCTGCTAGGGAATACAAATTGTCAGTACAGCCAGGTATTCAATTGTCCAATATGTCAAAAGGGGTTGGAGGTGAGGCGCCCGAGGGCGGGTCCTCGAGGGCATCCCTACACCTGGGGCAGCGCTTCCGCACGCTATACTAAATTTAATGGGCTAGGTCAAATTTTTTGTTGACAAAGGTTCTGGTACCGTCCCCTTGTTAAGGTACACCCACAAGGTTGGAGAAAAGGGGACTAAGTACTATGAATACTCTAGTCCCTACAGTGAGCAATGTTTATTTATGAAGTATCTTATAGTTTTGTGTGTGTGACTTAAAGTATATAATTTACAGTATATCTGTGTAATGTATATTCTAGAGCTATGTGGACTAATTGTACCTCTGTCAACCTACTACCCCAACCTGAGAGTTGTACCTTGTCTCTCTGCCCATACTACCCACATTTAAGAGCAGTTTGGCTTCCCTTTCTTGCCTATTGTTTTAGCCTTCTCGTTGGGGTTAGTAGTTGTAGCATCCTCAACAGAGGGTGGTACAAAATCTGCCTTAACAGACTGTCTCCGGCCACCACATCAGCACAGCAACTGACAACCTTTGGCATGGATGTGGACTGGCACCAGACAGTCCAGTCCCCACATCCTACCACAAACACACATCCCAACTTTGTCCAGGAAAGCAGAAGCTTTTCATGTTTGGCAAATTTGTCCCTGAGAGAGCATGAAAAAAGTTGAGATACAAGATGGGCAACAAACCAGTGCAAATTTCATAGCACTGCCATTTTAGTGTGAATGGTATTCCTAAAAGGCATTAAGTGGTAACATTCAAAATTGCTGAAGAAAATCAACATGGTAGGATAATCTGTGCTGCCACCAGTCCATTGTCTATCTATTTCTGATGCTTTCCGCCCATACCAGTCTATGTGACAGCCATTCTTTTTGCTATTGTTTGCTTGCTGACCTGTCTTTTTGGAGGTATATAAAGGCCTCAGCTTTACTTACTTTTTGCACACTTCTTTTGGGGAAACTGATCAGTCCCTAAGGCTGCCTCCCTTAGTGGAGTTCTTGTATATTTAAAGCTGCACACACCTCCTTAAAGTGAAGTGCGGTCAGGATACCTTGTATCCTTCTAACCTTTCCTTTTGTAACTTTATAGGCACAATTACAATGTGCCCGGGTGGGCTGTTGGCAGCAGATATTTTCTACTGTTTGACTTTTTTTCTCATGCACTTTTACGTTTTACTGCATAATGCCATAAAGAGTACTTTGTACTCTAAAATGGCCATGTCATAAGAGTTTTGCTCGTCCTTTGGACATTTTGCACGTTGGCCTCCATCCTGCCCTCTCAATCCAAAATTGGCATATATGGAAAGCCCTTGTTGGGGAGAATGTTCAGTTTCTGTGCTAATTACCATTAACCTGAGGCCCCCAGAACTTTTGCTCGACTCTGGACTTTTATAATTTAAACTTCTGAGTGAGTGAATTTATTTGCCAGTCACTCATTCTTTTTCTGACTGGGATTTTAATTTGTACTGTTTTATGGAGTCTGGTAAACTCCATATGTTTAATACAGGCATCTGCTTTTTGCTTTGAGACACCCAGCACCCTATGCGCAGTGTCACTGAAAAGGCCCTTGGACTTCTTGGTTTAAATACATTTTCTTGTGAGAACTACAGGTCCCCAGAATAGTAAGATAACATTTCTTACCTTTTTCTTTTGTGGATCCAGCACACACCAACTTATGTGGGTTCCGGGGGGGTGGGGGGGAGACATTGTAACTCCTTCTCCCACTCCTCCATGTCACAACTGGCTAACTTAAATGGCTGGTGGCAGTGGTTAATTTTTACTACCTTTTGTGCAGGGTATTATCAGCTGCAGTACAGCACCCATGGATGATCATTTTCTCAAAATGGCCCATCTTCGTTTTCCGGTATTTTTTGTTTCTGTTCCTTATGGGCTTTCCTTCTATTATTTACAGTAGATTTGAGTCCTTTGTGAGTTTTGCTTTTGGCAGGCTTCCACCCTGAAGCCTGCCCAGGCTCCAGTGTGTCTGGGAAGGCGGGAAGTGAGAGAGGAGCCCGAAACGTCACTGTCCTTTATCTGTAGGTATGCCTGGCTGAAACCAGTTCTAGCTGGGCAGCCAGCTATCCTGGAGGACAGCCAACCCCCAGGCGATTGACAGATCTGACAGTGTGAATGACTGGGACCCAGCATAAAAGGCGCAGAATTTGGGACCACAGGCAGAGTCGACCACTGGGACAAGAAATCCAATCTCCTCCCCTTCTGCCACCACCTGTGGCGTCCCCCAGGGCTCCATTCTTTCACCCTGGCTCTTTAATATCTATCTTAAACTGCTTGCACACGACTCATTTCCTCATTCTCCCCAACTTCCAGTGCTACACTGACGATACACAACTTTTCTTCAAACTTCCCACTGATGCCCTTGCACCCTCCATCATTCCTGACTGTCTCTCTTCCGTCCAGACCTGGTGCACTTCTAATGACCTCTGCCTCAATGCCAGCAAAACAGAGATTCTCCATATTGGGTCCCCTGTACCATACTTCTTCCCTGCACTCTGGCTTATCTCCATGGGCCCCCTCCACTGAAGCTATGAATCTGAGTCATTTTCGACTCCTCCCTTTCCTTCATCCCTCATGTTCAGGACACTGTCAAGAAGTCCTTTTTTCAGTTCTTTGTTCTCAAAGGGACTATACCCTTCCTCGCCTTCCCCCAGAGACTCAATGTTACCCGTGCCCTGGTTCTCACCAGGCTATACTACTGCAATAGCCTCCTCCATCCACCCTGCGATCCCTCCAACTAACCCAGAATAGGGCAGCAAAACTTATCCTTGGCCTCAAGCCCAAGGACTGCATCTCTCCTGCCCTACAAAGCCTTCACTGGCTCCTGGTCTCAGCACAGATCAAATTCAAATCCCTCTAACATCCACAAATCTTTCTGGGACCGGGGACCACTCTACCTTCAATGTTCCCTGACCAAATACTCCCCTCTAGACTCCTCCGCTCGTCTGGCACCAACTCCCTGCGTGTTAAGCGCTTTGCTAAACAGAGAGCTGGAGAGCGATGACTTTCCTCGGTTGTGGAACAGCCTCACTCTGCCTCTGCGTCATGAGCATGACCTCCTTAAGTTCTGTAAAAAGCCTCAAGGCCTCCTCCTTCTCCTCTTTTCCCTGCTAATTTTACAGCTGCGTGACTGATGTGCAGGCCCTTATGTGTCCTCGGGGCCTTGACGCACCCCCCGCCCCTCCACATCTCTCATCCCAGCCGCTGTCTTTCTGCTGCACTTACATGGGCTCACCCTACCCATGGGTGGTTGCACTTAGGTTCTTCTCCTCTTAGCACTTACCCTGAGCACTTCTTCTTGAGCATCAAGCACTTATCCCCACTCCCCGTCCCCTCTGCGCTTGCACATTCTGAACACTGACATCTGAACACTGACACAGCATAGTATGTTCGTCTCCCCTTCCCTTATTCTCATTATTTTTGTGTACTTATAATTTTTACTATTTATCACTACTGTAATTCATTGTCTGTCTCCCCATGTCCCCAGCCTGATTGCCCTTTGGGTGCTTTGAAACAGTATTGCTAATTGTATAAGCCCCTCACAAGTGACCAATAAATAAATGAGAAGACGGGCAGAGATGCCAGTATCTGGATCATTATCGAGTGCATAGTCTTCTGAAGATAGAACCTGTCTGAAACTTTGCAGGCATCTGTGTGGACCTCCAGAGTCAGGAATTCTTCACTAAAAGTCCCCTCACCAGAGTTCAGGACTAGATAATCGAAGAGAATACAGCCAGTGATATTCGTTTCTTCTTGCTGCCAAGAAAAAGGCTCCAAAAACACAACTTCTGGAGTGAGCTGAATCCATTGCTGCAGACCCCTTCTCCGGAGTGCTGCTGACCAAACGTTCCCCCCCCTTTGTCACCAGGACCAAGGAGAAGGAATCTGGGTCTGCAACGTTGCACCTAGAAGGAAGCCAGCTACAATTTCTTCTTCACTTTCAAGGTACTGTGGAGCTTGGGTAGTAATTACCTTGTGCCATTTTCGGTGCTTCCTGGCTTGGGAAGTTCTATATTCTTCAATTGAGAGTTGACCTCCACTCTTCTGTGCAGGCCTTCCAGTCTACGCACTACCAGGTAGGATACCCTTAAGCTCCTGTGTTTCCTCAAGAACCACTGACTGGTTAACTTTTCCTCTGAAGATCTTCATCAGAACTGGAACTGTCCATTTGACTTTGGTTGTCCTAGTTTCCCAAAGGTCCATCTTCTTGATCCTATTGGCCTTGGCAATGCTGGTTCCTCCATAGGTTTTAATTGGTAACACTTTTATTGCTAGTAAGCAGACTGCCTATATCCCTCTAGGAGAGTGCATTTGTTAACAGTTGCTAGTTGTGTTCTACCTAACTTTTTTTAAAACTTTCCCTCCCATCTCAATTTTGCAAAGGTAATATGTATATAAGTGCTGATACTGACCTTAATTGACGTTGCTCTGTGTGCTGGATATGTAAAGTATGGAAAAAGTTACTCACCTGCATTATTGTTTCTTATATTAATTGATTTGAAGGATAGCATAGGGCAATGCTCTGGTCTTGGAAGCAAGACCACACAGAGCAACAGAGATGAGATTCCCGGATCCGCGCTTGGAAACCAAACTTTGTTACGGTATTATGTGTGTGATAAAATAAACAATTAAATAAAATTCAATTTCACATTGAATGTTATTAGTAGTTGCTGCATTTTACATTTGCTTGTGTGGCTTTGGTAAATATAAATAAATATGTTTTAATATAACTTTAAGTGAGTAAGTGTTTACTTGGATACCTGTGTGAACTAATTTCATTATACTGATCTACAGCTCACATAACTCCCTCCTAAGATAAGCCTGGCTACCGACTTGTTAAGTACAGGCCTATATTAAGAGTTGGCTCCCTAATACCAAGAGATAAGTCTTATGAAGTCCCACCCCAGTTGGACTTTAGAAAAACCTACCGAAAAGCTATTTTCCAGCAAATCCTCTACTTTCCAGTGCAAAGTGGATGTCTGTGTGCATGGGTGGATGGGGGAGGAGGGCTGGGATTGTCTGCTTCAAGTCCTCATCCAAGATAATGTGTCTGTTGCTAGGCAGTGTTTGTCCAGTGTCTGTCCTTAATTGGACAGCGCCTGCGTGTTTGAAAGGTCCAGATCCTTAACACTGGTGGCAACACCAGTCCAAATCTTGGATAAAAGGACTCCTGCAGTCATTTTGGCGATAATCACTGGGGCCAATACCCCTACAAAGAGCAGCACCTGCGGAAGATCCATGGGTGATGTTGCAGCTGACCAGCATCAACTCCAACTGGTGGACTGCCCAGCTCTCTCATGGGCTGCCTCACTGCAGACAACGCCATTCCAAGTGCATCCTTGGAACTTGGAGGAACTTCAACTTGTGCTTCAAGTCACATGCTCCTGCATTTGCTGCCTTTTAGTCGCAGCAGAAGCTGTGCAGTTTCACCTTTCTTTTCCAGCTGAAGATCAGCTATCACTCTGTTCGGGGGGACTCACTGAATCCTGCTTTGTGTCCTGGAGGTCTCCTGTCTCGGATGTCTTCATCTTTGTGCCAAGGGGGGTCCAGCTGTCCAGTCTTCAGAACCGTATCACCAGAGTCTGAACTGTGTACTAGCTGTACTCAATCCCAACGCTGAATCTGACCTATGCACCTGCTCACAGATGTAAGTGGCCCCAGCTGATGTAGGAAACCCTGAAGTGGTCCCTGGGAGAATTTGAGTAAGTGGGTTAAGTTATACTGCCTATTCCTGCCCCCATCCTAACATTACATGGGTGTAAAGTCCTGTCCTAATCTCTCCCTTGCCTGATTAAGATCGGTGGTGGTCTTGTCAAGGATCCATCCCCTGGGCCTTGCTTTTCGTGGTGGGACTGGGAGAGACACTTAGCTGAACTGTTCCTAGTTTCTGAAACACTTAACCACAGCCACTGCACAAATCCAATGGTAAACCTACCTGAAAAGTATACCTTGTGTAACTACTGGCGTTTGGGCACTAGGACCCATTTCATATCCAGGCTTGTTTTACCAAGGATTAGGGATCTGATTCTAGGATTGCTCATAAGTCTTTTACTATATTTTTCTGTTTGATTACTTACCTGTGCTTACTGGTTTTGAATCCGTTTTTCTATCTCCATTTGATTTACTGCAGTTATTAAAAGTATTGGTTATAAGTATGCTAACTGTTGCCTAACTGTCTTCAAGGTAAAGTGTAAGGGATCTATACAGAACCCCAACTTGAGAATGTATATATGTATTTGATATTTATTAGTAATACTTATCTGAGGTTTTCACAGCACAGTGTTCAAAGTCCTAAGAAACAATTTGTATACTCTTAACTGTAACTATTGGAGTGTTGTGGGTCTCATTGTAGCCCTAGACCACTCACACCCCTCCAAGTGTAAGCTGTACTGCTCTGCTACCCTGGATGGGTTTATCAGGACTTCGGTGTCTTTCCTATTCACCATAATAGCTTCACCTGCCTTCAGAAATCGGGACCAGTACAAAACAACCGCAAAACGTTGGGGAGTTCCATAGATGTCTATGAAGAGAAAGCGGCAAAAAGAAAATCTTTCCTAACAATGGTCTATGTTGGATTCTGGAATGTTGGTGAACAAGGCAGCAGCTTAAACCAACTGCTCCTGCTCCCTCCCAGCCTATGGATAATTAAAATTGGAAATTGAGATAAATGAATCCTGCGCTGATATCAAAGAAGAAGATTGAGATCCCTGACAACCCCAACTCCAAAAAAGCTAAACAAGGGTAGAAGATGGGTGAGAGTTCAGAGAATGGTGACATGTATGCACTGCTTCTCCAGATTGCCCAGGATGTGAAGGAAATGAAGTTTACCCTCAGTGAATTGTCCTCTCAAGTCGGTCATCTGGAGAATAGAGTCACCAAAGTGGAAGCAGAAAATACAACCTTGGCCACGGAGGTTGCAGGGAGTTATAGGGCCTACAAGGAGTTGAGATGTGAAGTTTCTGATTTGAAGAGGAGGAACCTGATCTTGGAGGCTGATCAAAGGAACTTGAACTTGTGCTTGCTGGGTGTGAGTGAAGACTCTGCTTTGGACAAAAACCTCGATCAGAGTCAGAGGAGTACTGGAGGCAACTTTGGGTAACATCCTAAAAGAAATGGACATGGATTACTCCTTTAGAGCTGGTAAGCTGGTGCAGGCCGGAAAACCAAGACAGATCATCATGGTGATGTCCAGAGTGAGTGCAAAGGAAAGGATTTTAAAGGCTGCGAGAGAAAAAGGGAAACTTCTGCTAAATGGAGATCAATTGGCGATCTATCCAGATTTCCCTAAGGAAATAGTGGAAATGAGGAAGGCGTTCAAAAGTGCAAAAGCTTTGGCACAAGAAAAAGGGATTAAAACTCTGCTGGTGAAACCAGCGACACTGAAGATATTTTTTGGATCAGGTGTCAAAACCACAGAGGATCCAGTTGAAGCTGAAAAGTGTCTGAGGGCTGGGGGTTCAAACTTGGATAATAGTATTGCAGGTTGATGTGATGCATGATGTATGAAGCTGTGAAGTTGTAAGGTTACTTTTCTTTGATTCATTTTTTTCCTGAACTTGTTAGATGGGAATTGGTTTGTTTAGGTATCAGAGCGTTATTAATGTTTCAAATATGCTGTAACGGTTTTTCGCTCGAGCGTAGGCTTGATGTGGGCTCGGATAAGGGGTGCTTTACTCTACTGCAGTACGCGCTCTATAGATTTTTTATAGGTGATGGTGCTTGTTTTTTGTTTGGACGGAGTGCCGGAGGTGTCGTGCTGTCCGGAAATGGCAGCCGTGCGACACCCTTCGGAGTCTTGCCGGCAGCGGTGTGTTGGATTGTTGGATGCGGGTGACTGGCCACTGTTGACGCACATTTGAGGTAAGTTGCAGTGGCGCGGTCTCCTTTGGGGCCGCAGCGCGCGTGTTCCGGGCAAAGCGCCTTGCTGCATGCTCACGTGTTTGGGGGGCACAGTGGGTGTAGAGGCTGGGGTGCATGTGTGGCTGAGGGGAGGGGAATGCTCTTTGCACGGCTTTATCCCGGACTGCTGTGGTACGTTGATCGTATTGTATTGTTTCCATAGCCAGAATTAGATGAAGGAATGCCACGTTTGGGAGTATGTTGCCCAATGCTAATCCCCGGCACATGTAACAGTTGTTCTTGTCCTGGTTGCACACCCCTGACATGCTGAGTGGGGTGTATTTGACATGTACTTGTACTGTAATAACGAAGCCATCTGTATGCCATTACCATCACTGCATAAAGAAGGTGAGAGTTGTCACTACTGGGTACCTGGGGTTCCACTGTAGTCTACACCTTTTACTTTGCATGGGTACGTTTCCTTTGGTGCAGTAACGAAATCAGCTGTGAGAATGTAATAGTGCTGTCATCTAATGTGAACACTGACGAGGCCTATGGTTAAGATATGATTGTGCACCTCTGTCTACTTACCAAATCACAGACAGAATTTTCGATGAGGGTTTTTTTTTTGTTGCAGTAATGCTTACGTTGGAGAGGGTTTAATTCCATTCTCAAAGCGCAATGAGTGATGTGCCAACACGTTATATCTGGAGTGCCCAGTTATACAGTACATTTGGATTAACAGGGTGGGGGTTGCAGTTTTGTGCCATGTAAGTCACATGGGGGAATGTAGTGTCCAGGAAATGCCGGAGATTCTGATTTTTATGCTTGGCAAGGTGAGTGGTAAGGCCACCGGGAAAGTCATGGATTGGTGTGTGAATGCCATGGAAAAGTTTAATGCTGTATCTGGCTTCTAATCTCATTTGGTAGGGTGCAGGGACACGGGTATTTTGCAACTCTCTGTACACTTGCTCACACTTTCTAGTGATGATTCACGCTCAATTGCTCAGCATGCCCGTAGTAGTTGAGATTTGTGATGTTTAAACTGATGGTTGTGACGGTAGGTGGATTAGTGTGATTCGTTGATGGCTATAATAGGAGAATTCAGGTTTTGTCTAGGCATGTGATTGACACATGGTGTGGTATTTAGCGTTTTTGAGTAGGGGATGTTGCATCTATTCAGGAATGCTTTTATTTGTGCTTTCATTTGCTGGAGAGTTGTGGGAATTCGTTTAGACCAAATTGTATTTTCAACTTCATTTGAATTTGACCAAAAGTGGTCTGTGGCACCCTTTATGGCCTTTCTATAGGATGACCTAAGGGAGGGGGGTTGGGGGGGTAGTCCCTTTCGGCGTATAGCTGGAAGGGATGTTCTGGATGGTTGGGTGGTTCAAGCCCAGGAGTGTGTTTTTTTAATTTATTTTATTTCTTTACTTGACTATAGGTTTAGGTAGTATTGTGTCTTGTGAATTCATTGCAAGGATTGGGAAACGGGATCTAGCAATGTCTTACACTTATCAGAGAAATTTCAGAGTGGTATCTTGGAATGTGAATGGTGCACATTGTGCTGTCAAGAGGAAGGTGATTTTGAGTAAACTAGGGGAGATAAGGGTGGATGTTGCGATGCTTCAGGAGACTCATTTGTTAGATGCGGATATAGATAAGTGGCAAAAGGAGTGGGTTGGTGATGTTTATGGTTCATCGTTCACTACTGGTTCTAGGGGTGTGTGTATTCTTTTTAGGAAGAATCTCCAGATCACTGGGGTGAAGTGTGTGAAGAATGGGGATGGAAGGATAGTGTGTGTCACTGCACATATTCCGGATGCCCAGTATTGTTTCTGCAATATATATGCTCCGAATGGGGGTGATGGTCGTTTTTTTGTAGCTTTAACGCAAATGTTGCAGAATGTAAATGCGATTAATGTGATTTTGGGAGGGGACTTCAATGTGGTTTTAGAACCTGGACTTGATAAGTGTGGGGGGTGTGGACAATGCAAACGCTCTGAAAAGAACAGCTTTAAAGAGACTAATTGATGAATGGAACCTCACAGATGTTTGGCGATTGCAAAACCCTTCTATGAGACAATATACTTTCTTCTCTGCAAGGCATAATGCTTACTCAAGTATTGACCTCCTTATGACCTATGACCTCTGGCCTCTGTACACAATCATTCCAAAGGGGTGACATCGGATCATTACTTGTTTCGGACCATGCTCCAATCTCCATAGACTTGCGATTGACCTTCCCGGTTCCTAGGTCTAACACCTGGCGGATGAATGTCTCCCTCTTGGACGACGATGAAATTGTGGACAAAATTGTTCAAGAGGCGAGATTCTTTATATCTGTGAATTGGACTGGTGAAGTCAGGGTGGAGTTTGTGTGGGAAGCCTTCAAATCGTATATGCGAGGATTGTTGATGGGTTTGTCCAGCAAAAAAAAAAAAATGAGAGATGCAGAAGTGAAAAAGCTTACTGTGGACATTCAGGATCTTGAGAGAAATAATATGCAAAACTTTTCAGATGAGACTATAAAAATATTGAAGCAGAAAAGGAGACGATTGGAAGATTTGTATTCTTCGAAGGCTGAGTGGTTGCTTTTTAGAACCAAAAGCAACTACTATGAAAAAGGTGAAAAATGTGATCGACTTCTGGCACATCGGTTGAGGGTTATGGACAGTGGCAGATCTGTCAATGCAGTGGAAAGACAGGATGGGTTGGTGACTTTTGATCCTGTGGAGATTAATGCAGCATTTCTGTCGTATTATAAAACCCTGTACACTTCAGAGATCAACTTATCTGAGCGTACAATTGGTCAATTCATTGATGACTGCCATCTGAAGAAAGTGAGTTTGGAATCCTTGGAGTGTATGGAAAGAGATTTGAACGTGGAGGATCTCAGGTTGGCTGCTTATGCGCTGAATTCTGGGAAGTGTCCAGGTCCGGATGGGCTACCAGCTGAACTTTTTAAAATTTTCCCAGAAGAGGTGTTTGCTTTGATGCTAGAGATGCTGCACGCCTCTTTGAGGAATGGGTGCCTTCCAAGTTCAACAAGACATGCTTCAATCTCCGTTTTTCTGAAGGAGGGACGATCACCAGTGAAAACTGGCAGCTATAGGCCGATCAGTTTATTGAACACAGACAACAAGATTTTCGCCAAGGCGTTAGCTTTGAGGATTGAGAATGCGCCGATGGATATCCTAAATGTAAGCCAATCTGGATTTGTAAAAGGCAGACATGTTTCAGAAAATGTGAGAAGATTGTTGCTGACACTGTATGAAAGCAAAGAACACCATAATGATGTGGTGACGTTGTCCTTGGATGCTGAGAAAGCTTTCGACCGTATTGAATGGACATATCTTTTAAGTACATTGAAAGGCTTTGGTTTTGGAGACGCCATGATCGGATGGATAAGACTGCTGTATTCCCAGCCGACTGCTTGTGTTTGGACTAATGGCATGGACTCGGGCATTTTTGAACTTGGGAGAGGCAGGAGGCAAGGCTGTTCACTGTCGCCGATTGTTTGTGATCGCCATGGAATTGCTGGCTGTGAAGATAAGAGAAGAGGATAGAGTTGAGGGCGTACGCTTTGGTGCAGCCTCCCAGAAAGTTTGGTTGTATGCGGATGACATGCTGGTGGTGGTTCAGAATGTGGAGAGCTCCATTCCTGTGCTGATGGAGTTGATCGATGTGTTCAACAAGGTTTCTGGATACAAGATCAATTGGCCCAAGTCGGAAGCGCTGCCGGCATCAACCACTTGCACTGTTTTGAAGATGCAGGGCTTTCCCTTTAAGTGGTGTCCGAATAAGATGATACCTTGGGATTTGGCTAACGAATGATGTCTCGAAAATAATGGATGTCAATATTACACATGTGATTCAATCTTTGGAGCTGGACCTGAAGAGGTGGAATGCACTTAAATTGAGTCTCTGGGGGAGAGTGAATGCCATCAAAATGACATCACTGCAAATCAACTATGTGCTCAGTATGCTTCCCTTGGACGTGAAGAAGGGCCATTGGAGGAAAATTGAGAGTTTAATCCAGTCTTTTCTCTGGGAGAACAAACAGCCACGCCTCAGCTTGTGGAAATTGCAGCTGCCCCAAGACTGTGGAGGTTTGGGGGTTCCTGACTTTGAGAATTATCATTTGGCCTTTGGAGCCAGGCATCTGGTTCCATTTATTGAAGATTCGGAGGATGTTTGGACGCTGGCGGAATCAAGTAGTTCTTCTCCGTTGCCGCCTAGGGCCATACTGTCCACGGTGGATGGATCTGGTTATCGCTCATTTCCGCCGACAAGATTCCTGAGAACTTGTTGGACGGAACTATGGAAGAAAAGTAAGCGCAAGGTATGTGATAATGATTACATCCCTATCTGGTTCAATCCAGGTATTTTGCTGAATGGGAGGCCGCTATTGTGGTTGAACTGGCTCCTGAGTGGTGTACTATGGTTGAGTGATCTGATGGAAGACGGCAAATGGATCAGCTATAGAAGACTTGCACAAATTAAAGATCTCAGACTGTACAATGGGTGAATACAGAAAATTGAGAGGTTTGCTGCGGAACCAGAGAACTGTTGATGGCGGTGGTTGGCAGTTATGGCTACCTGAATATAAGACATTAGGTGGTATGGCGTCCAAAGTATATAGAAATCTGAGCCAATAGTACACGCCAGCAGAGGGGTTGTTAACTAAGTGGTCTGAGGTCCTTGGCTCTGATATGACTGTGGAGAGGTGGAGGTTTCTTTGTAAAAACGTAACTCTGACATCCATTAACCTTGGAGAACAATGCCGCCAAATCAAAATTCTTAATAGAGTGTTTTGGACTCCCCAGAGACTTTATGCGAGAGGGATGATTGACTCAGAGGCCTGTTGGAGGTGTAAGCATGATGTCGGCTCCTTTGAACACTTGATCTGGGACTGTTATGAACTGTGGACATTTTGGAGGAGTGTCACTGAGAAGATTAATGAGGTTCTATTACTGCAAGAGGATTTTGATTATAACACTATCATCTTGGGTGAGGATGATGAAGTGGAAGATCTCACTTATCCACAGAAATGCTGTTTTTTTTAGGGCTTCAAATTCTGCGAAAAAAAATTGTTTTGAGAAAATGGAAATGTGATGAGAGGCCGACCTGTTCAGAATGGGTGGAGGACTTGAGGCAAGTGGCCAGAATTGAGAAGGTTATCCTTCGCAGGAACAAAAAGTTGAAATTGTTTGATATGTGGGGTGGGTTTTTGGATGACCTGTGATAATAAGTTGGTCTGTTCTGCTTTTTAGATTCTGTGAAGGTTGGGGGTGGTTATGGGGTGTGGATTCTATGCAATGAGTTCTACGATTACAATGCTGATAAGTTTGTTGCTTGTATGTTTTCTATAAAATTCAATAAACTTAATATAAAAAAACAATGGTCTATGTTGATGATTGGATGTCTGGTTCTAATAAATACCACTTCATTTTACATCTCACCCTTCTGCCAAAGGGTCTGTAGCAGGCTACTGGTGAGAAATGTGTGCATAGTTTCTGCTTCTGGCTAACCGTATTAAGGGCACTTTGCACAGTTGGTCAGACTCTATGCATTTATTTTTACTGCAGGAAGATGGAGGCCAAAAATAGACTTGGGTTTGGAAGGGATTAGAATTTGATGCAGTTTTGCTGTGTGCCATCAATCTCAAATGCTGCCCCCCCCCCCTTGTTGGGAGATTTATTTAACGTCCTATGGTGGGGGCTTAGAAAAAACCTAGTTTTAGGCTTGCACATGGAACGCTTATGTTTGCCTACTTTTGTTGCATGTTTTAAAACGCATGTTGCATTGTCAGGAAACTTTAGAAAACATACATGCCCTTACTTGGGTCTTACTACAACCATTGATTTTGCCCTGAGGAGGATAGTCACTGGTCGAAACACATGTAGGCAGTGGTGTGGAATACATTGAATAAACATATAGCCGGACACATAATTGACAACATTTTCATTGGACTTGTATACAAAATTCTTTAAAAAAGAACAGGGAGCGTGGATGGCCGAAGACTATACCTCTGTGTTAGGGTTAAGCATGGTTTCCACCAAGTTAATCTCTACTTTGTTAGATTGACCGAGCAGCCAGGCTTCATTCCTGGGTTGATAAATGGGTGGTATTAAGGTACAGTTAATCACACATAAGCACACAAAGGGAGGCTTACAGGGTATGAACTGAAAAAAGATGCTCTTTTAAATTGCAAACATTAAATGTCTACAGTGCATGCAAGTACAAAAATAAACAGAAGTAATATAAAAAGTTAATGTGTCTCATAACAGAGAAGCATTTAAAATCTGTAGCAAGCACTTTTGCAAGTAGGGCACACGGTCAGAACTGAGCAAGTCCTTTCTATAAAAATAGAAATCCACAATTTAAAATGATCAGAACCAGGTCCCTAAAATCAACAAATCCCTCCAGAAATATATGGGCAGCACAATTTCATAGGTAAATGGAGTACTTGTGGAGAGTGTTGGGATAGTTCAGATTTTGTCCGTAGTTTCATGCAACACTCTATATGCAACATGTTCGTTTTGAAAAGTAAGTTCAATGTTACCAGCATGTCACAAGCTTTACAGGCTAGTGCAGCCACCAAGAGGATTTCCAGTCGTTGGTTTGATTATCAGAAGCCCTAAAAAGAAGAGCGGCAGAGTTGGAGCCCTGTTGTAATTATTTCATTCAGAGAGGCTGGAAGACTTCAAGCAGGACTTCAGGCAAAGCCTCAAGACGATGAGACCAGTAATTGATCCAAAGTCTGCGACTCTGGCCATTAGAAGCACTCGATGAGGTCCAGGATTTGCAGGTGCATGGGTCAGTTTGGACTTGTCGTATTCGTTTTGATCACAATGCTGGTTTCTGTTGCAGGGCAATGGGAAACACACCAGATTGCATTGGATGACCTGTTAAAGGTGACGCACGAAAAGCTGTTCATAGCGGATGAAGCTGCAGTGAGGATGCACAATAGTGACCCTTTAAAACAGGTCAAAGGGTACTCCGGTGCAGACAAAAGGGTTCAGGACAACCTGCTGGTCAGTCCCATAAGCACCAGCTGCAGATGTCCGAACTAGGAGCAGGTAGGTTTGAGCAGCAGCAGCAATCGCCCCATTCTCATTCCAGTAAGGCAGCAGGGACCCCCCCTTCTCCCCAACACCAGTTCCAGTTCATACGAAGGATCCATGAAGCTTCAAGGGAGCACATGCTTGCCCTTGATGGAAGGCCAGGGAGAGGCTGAAGCAGAATCTGTGTACTGAGGCAGAGTTTCATTGTCGGGAGGATTAGAAGTCAGCCAGCCAACTTCAGGATCTTTTGGGATGTCTAGTTACTCCAACACGTTAAATAAGATTTCAAGGTACAAATCTCTAGAATAGCCCAGGCGCTCTCTACACCGATATATGGCATGGGAGTTAGCTCAGCTCACCAATCTACACCCATACACCTTTCAAACCTTTGGCGGCCATCCAATCAGGATTTGCCAGCCAAGCTGAACTTATCGTGGGGGAACTGTCACACATTTACAGATTGAGGAGTCTGAGGGACCTTCATCCAGACTAAAACAGATCCCATTCGTACAGAGGTGCCTTTGTATGCCCTGCAAGGAGCTCACAAAGGCAGAAATGTCAAAAATGACTTTTCTGCTTGTAAGAATCACACTAAGGACCACAAACATAACTGGGTTGTCTTTGCTCTTGTTCAGGGAACAAGTGGCTACCAACACGATAAAAAGGCAGAGTGATGTAGCCAAATGTAAAGTGCACAGGTGCCACCATTCTACTTCCCAACAAACACTTTTTGAGGGAGACAAAATGTTGTGCTCTGGGAGCACCCTTGCCCAGCTAATTATGTGGGCTTCTAAGGGTAACACAACAAAGTTCAGTTACAGCCTTTAGGGAGTCTTCAGTGGAAGTCTCAGTCACCAGAAAAAGTCTGGAGTCGAACATGCGGGCAAAACTTTGATCAAAAGCAAAGTGTGTTCTGACCGAACATCCGGAGCACACAATGTGCTTACCATCTAAGCCCATCCACGGCAATTGAACACCCATCCTAACAGACATCAAACATCAGGCTACCTCTCCATCGGTTGCGTATACCACAGTGCAGACCAACATATCCTTGTAATTCAGGCACACAGCCACTCCCCCACCCCCCCCATTGTAGGCACAGATAAGCCAAGTGCTCAAGACACCAACCGCCTAGAAGCAGGCCCATACACTGTCTAATGTTTTCTAGAGTTTCTTGCCTGTAACTTCATTTGGTTAGGATGCTGCCTGTGCTGTCTCCAATCTTTCGATTTAGTTTAGAATTTGAATCTTAATTTTGATTTTCCTAGAGTTTGCATTGGCAGTAAATGTAATTTGACAACGGATAATTAATTTAAATGTCTCCCATATTATTCGCTAAGTGGATTTGACATCATGAAAGCAATACTTTTACCCTATGTGCTTTTTCAATGAATAATGCATCTGTAATTAGGGCACCATTTTGTATCCAGCGTGTCACCTTGCAGATTTTTGATTTTGTTGCAAAGGGTATTTCCATCGAAAAGCAATCACAAATTTCGAATGGATTGTGTCCTCCCAACGCATTCCACATCTTTGACATGTAATGTCCACAGCTGTGCACTTCGGCAACTTTTTCGGCAGCGGGCGTCCTGCCTCAATGGCATCGGGTCCATGTCCCTTGAGGGCCTCCATCGAGGACGTTACAGGATGTTGTAAATAGGACGCACGGTGCCCGTAGCCTCAGTTGCGTTTTTTCTGCGAACGTGTTAACTTCCTGAGACTCTGCACACCTCGTGTTTTCTTCATTAAAGATTTCTTTCTGATGGACCCCTCTGACTCCGCGGTCCGGCTTCAAGACCTGCCGGGACTGCAAGTCTAAGATGTCGCTCACCGACCCCCCCCACCTGTTACGGTCACCTGGACCCCACAGGGGTGTCGATCGGACCCGGACAGCTGTGGTCTCAGTCAACGTGATGCGCAGTGCAGAGATGACTGTCTGGACTGGCCCGCCTAGTCTTGTCTGCTGGACCCGAAGAAGTATTTTCCTGCAAGTGGAGACCGGGATTAACCACCTGTGGGTTTTAGTGATGGCCTCCCAACTGTTCTCACTCTCCCCCACTAATCACCTCTGATATCCCCTTAGTAACCTCACCTTATGTTTGTAAAAGATGAGCTCTCCATCCTGCGTGTCTTGCAGGGGCGCGTAGATACCAGTTAGTTCACTGGTTTGAAGGCGTTGGGAGAGTTCCGGTAAGCATTGACTCTGAAGTCCCAGGCGGGATTGGTAAGTATCAAGTTCAAAGAGTTCAATGTGCCCGATGTTCACTCTTGTCACCCTTCCTTCCTTAAGTTGCAACTGAGTTTGTGAGAAGAAGGTCTCGTAGCTGCTACTGGCGTTCAGGTAAGAGTCTGTGTTACCCAACGCTGTCCGGTAACTATTGCATGCGTTAACGTGTTGTTTTTCTCCCTCTTTACAGATGCGGCATATGAAGATATGGAGAATAATACTGCCGGTGGTAAATCAGGTAAGTCTATGGTGGTAAGAGGTGTTTGTTGATTCCCTTGGCTCACCTTGGTATTCTTGTGCCCCTAGGTGCCGGAGTACGGCGAAGAAATGATGGAGACAGTGCCGGATTGAAAGATGCTGTGAGAACTGGTGAGTATGACGCCGTGCTGGAGCTGGCGAAGTGACCCGTGCAGGACTGATGTACTTTCCAGGTCGGGAGATGAAATGGATCTGGAATCAGGTGAGGAATTTGAAACAAGTTTGTTTTCTAACCTTGTCCTTTCCTTCCTCTTCTAGGAGCTCCGGATTCGATGCTGGCTGCAGGCACGCGGGCGTGGCAGAAGACTGGATGCTGGCTGCAGGCACGGTGAGAGTCACGCTGCTGGATGCAGAATAACACGAAGCATGTGCTGCTGTTAGGGTGTGGTTTAAATAGCCTCCAAAGTAGTCCCAGGAAAGAAGTTCCCCAGGACCACACCCGAGTAAAGAATAGTCCCTGTAGTAAAATAGTCCCATCCAGGCTTCACGTTGGCTTGGATTTATTTGCAGCATGGTGTGCATGAGGTAATGTCTGAGCCTGGCGCCTATGGCGCCAGGAGTGATTTTTATTGAGCCTGGTGCCTACGGCGCCAGGACTGAACCCAGACAGCCCCTAGCTGGGTCTGCTGGTGTTTTTGTAAATGTCTGGATGCCTGCTCCCGTGGCTGATGGGCATGATCCGGATGCCCGGGGGTAGGCATCATGACACCACCGCATTTGTTTGTGGTGCCTGGGCAAGTCGCACGACACTGACTGCTCGAAATGCCAGTCGCTGACTGCCAAGGCCTTGCAGAGCGGAAGCGGAAGCTCCAGGTAGGTAAGGGCTCTAAGCCTGTTAAGTACCAGACTTCCAAGTCTAAGGGAGTTTCCACCGACGGCTCGAGGGGCGACTCTCCGCGTTGGAAGGATTCCTGGGGATCTTGGTCCCGGAGTGGTTCCCGCCACTTGTCTTCCTCGTCCCAGCAATCATGGAAGGTCTTGTTCCATGGCTCGCATGCATTCGGGCTCGGGTGGCGACGCAACACTCATTGGGAACTGTCGGGGTCCCGTACAGACAAGGAATCGAAAGGTCGCAAGAGACGTGTCTCTAGGTCTCGGTCCTCATCCCCATCGAGACCGCAGGAACCTATTGAGGGCTCGGGCCGGCGTCGACTCGGTGTCCAACCGATTCGGACATTGATGCTTTGCCGTTGTATCAGCCCACGGTGCCGTCGGCACCCGTGTCGACACCGAAGCCTTCGACGATCCCGACGTCGAGGTTGTCGCCGCTCTCGTTGTCGAAGCTTTCGGTGCTATCGGCGCCTTTGGGAATCTTTTCTCAATTTGCCGTTGGAGTACTCAGACATCGTGGATCCTCCAAGGAAGGCTACATCTAAGTTGGTGAGGAAGGTATTGGCCTCCAGGCCCTCTTCTGTCCCCAGACTTGGGTTTCAACCCCCTCTGGATGATATTTTTGAAGAGGAGGAAAGGTTTGAGGTTGAGGAACCTGGTGACCTTGTTGATGATCCAATTTTTTCTGGGGACAATCAGTTGGAGGAGTTGGGGCAGACCCTCCATGATGCAAGTGGACTGGACACTTCCCCGGAAGTGGAGTTTAGTAGACCTGAGCCTGGGGCTCATGCAGAGTCGTCTTATAGGAGACTCATGGCACGAGTCTGAGTATCTGGGCGGGGCTGGTCTAGTCTAGTCCTCCAGAAGACTTTGTGCAGGATGATCTGACGGACATCTTGGATCAAGGTCCGTCCTCTGACCCTGTTGTGCCATTTCATTCTACCTTGCAGAAAAGGGTGGCAGCTGCTTGGCAGTCCCCGGAGCCTCTTCCGGCTGTGAATACAAATCGAACTAAGAAATACTGCCCTTCCGTTAGCGACCCCAGCTTTTATAACCTCTTGTGACGTCGTCCTCGACAGAGGCCCTCGATGGACATGGACTCGACGCAGGACACCCTCTGCCGAAAAAGTTTCCGAAGTGCACAGCTGTGGACATTACATGTCAAAGATGTTGAATGCGTTGGAGGAACATCCAGTTGAAAGAACGTTACCAGTTTGTAAATAGTTCTTTTGGATGACTACTCGTAGTATTGTCAAGGAATGCAGGCTTGCTTAGCATACAAACTTGAGTATAAACAGGGTAAAAAAACCAGGGTTATCTGTAAACGGACACGCCTTTTTCTCGACTGTCTGGGTAACCATACAATTTATAAAAAAGAGAAATAAAATGTAACCACCACATGGTGGTGACTGATCCTCTCCCATGTTTAAACATCAACAAAGTTCATGTCAAAGTTATAAGTACAAATTGTATTGTAAAATTAATGTATTAAAACTGGTATTGCACAAAATGTAACACCACATAAAACCCACTACAAACAACAAAATACATTGTACAATTAGAAATATGTATACCCAAATTTTAAATAATACAACCCACACTCGGCCTTAGTGTAAATCTACAATGGTCCAGAACTGTGATATTCTGTGATCAACCTAACATGTTTCTATCCCTACACAAATACTGGGATATTCTTCAGGGGCTATACAACCAATAGCACTCAGTTATTGAGGGGTGGGTGAAATTTGTCCCCACAGCGTAGCTAACCACACCATGCACTATTCAAACTGCTTCACTATGCATGGTATAATGCTCAATGCCCAAATGCAATCATGCCCTTCTTTAGTAGGACTGATATTGGTTAGGTGCGGGCATCAGAGATTGCCCATATCAAACACTGGCCAAACTGGTGGCAGTGAGGATGCTTCCTTGGTGAAGATCCGAAAGAAGGCAGTCACATGCTCCCTTAGTCGGCGACAGTCCCTGTGGCTGCAGGACCCAGTTCGGCGAGAGGTCAGTTGTCATCACCGGTTCTGTCGACAGTTAGCCTACTGGCACGTGGGCAGATTACATCCACAAGGAAAAATCTCTGGCATCAGCGGCCAAACACAACTCCTCATTGAAGGGCAGGTCATCCAAGGACCCGTCATTGGCTCTACCGTCATCGACGCGAGAGACGACTTCATCCACCAGGATGATCGCCCCATCGACGAATACATAGTCGACAACCCCATCTACAAAGATTGTTCTTCCTTTGACGGCTGCAACATCAACGGTGTCGTCCACAAGTCACCTTTACCACTATGATGGTTACCTCATCCAGGCTTTCCTTGCCGCCTAGACCTCTGTCAGTGGTTTTGACAGTCCTGTCAACCATGGTACCTTTTTCTGCTCTGCAAGCTCCAGTCATCTTTCACTAAGGGCTCTGGTGTGGTGAGGATTTCCGGCCTAGACCCACCAAGGCTGCACCACTCCTGGCACCTCTGGGAGGCCTCCAGCTATCGACACCAGTTCAGAGGACCTGCCAGAGGGGTTTTACTCCGATCAGAAAGGGGGCCAGGAGGAACATCAACCCATTCTGCCAATGCCTCATCAGGGATCGCTGGCCCGCCAGCCTTCCCAGCTGTTTTGCCCTCCACGAACCCATCTCCGGCACCTACACCAAGGGCTATGTCCTTCGACATCTTGACCACCTTGCACACACTAGCGCATCAAAAGGTTCCAGTTAACACTCGGCCATTGCTGGTGGCGCGGCCCCCTGTGGTGGAGGAAGCAGCTCAGACAGACGCTGACACAGATACCAGCACAACCGGATAAGTTTGACTATGTACCCACGGACGGGGCACCCCCTGTTCTCCAGCATGGGGTCTGGCATGGATTCACATGCTCATGAATATTCCCCGTCGTCAGGCCAGGAATCCTCGGTAAAGAAAAAATCAGTGTTTCGTTTCTGATCCGTCTTTCTCAGTAGTAACCAATCACTGGTCTCTGGGTCATACAGCCCCCAGCCAATGACTGCCCTCTCCCTAAGCCCCGCCTCCGGCAGCCATCTTCAGATTTGTACCGCACGCTCAAGTGTTGGGAGTCCTCGTGTTTAGCTCTCAAGCTTTTGCTGCGTTTTGTTCTTTTTCAAAGAGAATTTCAAATTTTTCAGTCAAATAGAGCCTCAAGCTCCACCGTCTCTAAATCTGATTAACAGCGATCCATGTCGGAAATTTCTACGCCCCTCAAGGGTGAAGATTTCGTCGAGTAACACTTCTTGGAGGATTCCAGAAGTTTCTGCGGCCTACCCGAACATGGCCCAGGAGAAAGGAAGCTCGACGCCCGGAAAGCTGTTCAGGGTTTGCCCTGGATGCCAGCTGCAGAATGTGTTCAAGGAGGACGAGCACTCAAAATGTCTCTACTGCCTTCATGAGGACAAAACGCACGTGGAGAAGGACTGTGCATTTTTCAGGAACATGTCGGAACGGACCATCAAGGACCGACACCTTCGTCTCTCCAACTGGCTGGAAGGAAAGGGCCCGTCAGGTGAGAAGTAGTCAGTGCGGTCTTCTAACTCCTGTGAGGGCGCCCCGGCGACGGGGGCCCAACAGAAGGCAAAGCACTGCGGGCACCGGGAGTGCCAAACTGTCGGGCTCTTCGGCTGCCAGGCAGGGCACGTCTTCCCCGGCACCATTAACCACGAGCCAACGCTCTGGTTTGGGGAAGAGGAAATCTGAGAACCCGGGTAAGCTTCTGGAGAAGCCCCGGTCGATCTCTAAGGATTCAGCCGAGGGGGAGCGAGGCGATGACCCTCCCCCCCCCAAGGTGAAGGCCTCGAGCACGCCCAAGGTGGTGAAGGCCTTGATTCACCCGCCCAAGGCCTCTGTCGAGGAAGTTGCGGCGGCACTGGCGCAGCCTGTGGAGGCTACACCAGTGGAGGCGACCTCGGGGCCCAGAGTCTCCCTGCCTCCGCGGAGGGAAGCCTCTTTCAGACCCATCGAAAAGACCCCCGTGAAGACCCCGGCGGAAAAAGAGGGGGGGCGGTGGCCATTGTGGACACAGACACAACATCCGAGGAGGAGCTGGTAGAAGTCTTAGAGGGCCTCGACGAGTGTGTTGAAGAGGCCCGTCCCCACGGGAGAGATCCCGACGAAGGTATCGACGGCACCGGTGAGGGTCATAGTCGCCCGTCGCTTCCGGAGCCGCAGGATAACTCAGCGGCCATTTTGTTGGCAATACAATCCTTATGTTCGGCGATAAGGACGAGATTGCCCTTACCACCGACGGAGGATCCGGAACCAGGCTCGACGGAGGAGCCAGAGCCAGGCCCGGCGGGAAGCCCCCCGAACAAGAGAAGACAGATCCATCCAGCCCTGCCTTTTCAGCCCTCGCGGCCTGCTCAGCCTTTACCCCATGTCCCCCGTCCCTGGGGATGACACGGGAACGGACACGGCCACGACTGATACCGATGACGGCGGTGATGGGACGGAGCTCCCATCGCCAGCCCGGGCCTCCCCACCCGACAAGATCGGATCTTTCCATGCAATGATCGCCAGGGCATCCAAGCTTTTTCAGCTCTGTCAAGCAGGGTGCCTCCAAGGGATTTGGCGGTGGCTCCTCTACGTACCGCCAAGCGGCACGCTCTTTGTCACAGGAAGCCTATAGAGGACGGGGCAAGTCGGGTGGGCCCCCCTGTCGTCGCCAGGGAGGCCAAGGCGGCACGGCGTCCTCCAAGCAAGATTGAACTGACAGCGGTGTCGGGGCCCCCACCGAAGCACCCCGGTGGGAGGCTGGCTGGCGAAGTTTGTCAGCATGTGGGAGTCCATTTCCACCGACAGTTGGGTGCTGGATGCCCTGGCCCAGGGGCATGCCCTCGAATTTCTAAAAAAGTGCCCCCGCATTCCACCCGTGGCCAGGAAGGAAAATCACGTCCCTCAACTGCTATTGGAGGTAAGGGCGATGCTCAAAAAAGGTGCCATCAAGCTCGTCCCGAAGAGGCTCCGGGGCTCCAAAGTATACTCAAGGTACTTCCTCGTGAAAAAGACAGGAGGGTGGCGCCCCATCCTGGACCTGCGACGACTGAACAAGTACATCAAGGCACAGAAGTTCCGGATGGTCACCCTCCAGCACGTGCTGGGACAGCTGGAGGAGGGCGATTTCCTGTCGTCGTTGGATTTGGAGGATGCGTACTTCCACATCCCCATTCTGAAAGGACACCCGAAAGTTCCTCAGGTTCGTGGTCCAAGGACGGTACTACCAGTTCCAGGCCATCCCATTCGGATTGAAGTCGGCACCGAGGGTGTTCACCAAGTGCCTTGCACCGGTGGCGGCGCGGCTGCGCCTGCAGGGGATCCACGTCTACCCCTACCTGGACGACTGGCTCATCCGAGCCAGGACAAGGGAGCTTGCCGTAGATCACACAGCAAAGACTGTCCAGCTGCTCACGGACCTGGGATTCTCCATCAGCTTTCCCAAATCCCACCTGGTCCCGTCGCAAGTCGCACTGTTTCTGGGAGCCATGCTCGACACAGTGGCGCGTCTGGCCTCGCCGTCGGAGGAAAGGACGAAGGCCATCCTGGGCAAGGTGCAGCGTCTGCTGGCCACGGACGTGGCCAGGTTGAGGTCCATTAAGTCCCTCCTCGGGATGTTGTCCTCCTGCATATATCTTGTGCGCCTGTGCAGGCTTCGGATGCGCCCTCTGAAAGAGTTCCTCGACGCCCGCTGGATCCAAGCGACGGGCAGCTTCCACGACAGGATCCCGCTCAACGAGACCTTCCGACGAGCGATCCGGTGGTGGGGCACCCGCGCTCATCTGACGGCGGGCACAGACTTTCAGACCCCATCCCCCAGATATCAGTGACAACAGATGCCTCCCTGGAAGGGTGGGGAGTGCACACCGGAGAACTTCACGCGAGAGGCCTTTGGCTTCCGGAGGAGAAGACGCTCCACATAAACATCCTGAAGCTCCGTGCAGTGTTCTGGGCCCTCAGGTCCCTTCTCCTGTCCCTCAAGGGCAAGGTGGTGAGAATCTTCACCGACAACACCACCACAATGTTCTACATCCGGAAGCAGGGAGGAACCAGATCCCCAGCCCTCCCCAAGGAAGCCCAGGATCTGTGGCATTGGGCCGTCGCCCAAGGAATGTTTCTGGTGCCCTTTCATCTGGCAGGGATAAAGAACACCATCGCCGACTCACTCAGCAGGGAGCTGCGCTCGTGCCACGAGTGGGAACTAGGTCAGGATCAAGTGGATCGACTCTTCCGACGATGGGGAAAACCGTAGATCGACCTGTTCGCGACGGCGACAAACTCCAAGTGCCAGAGGTTCGCCAGCAGGTTTCCCCAGCCGAGGAACATGGGCGATGCTTTCTCGTTCCCCTGGGACGGCCTGTTCCTATATGCGTTTCCTCCGTTGCTGTTGCTGCTCCGACTCGTCAACCAGCTCAAGAGGTCCAGGTGCAGGATGATCCTCGTCGCACCGGGGTGGCCGAGGCAGATCTGGTCCCGGACCTTCTGGACTTGTCAGCGTCCCCACCAGTCAAGCTGCCGACGGACGCAGATCTTCTCTCCAGAGAAGGAGGCACTATACTTCATCACGACCCGGAGTCGCTGAACTTGCAGGCCTGGCTCCTGCAGCACTAGAGTTTGGAGGGTACGATATCCCGGCTGACTGCAGAGAGGTCCGTGCAAAGGCCAGGGCGTCCTCAACTCTCAAGTGCTACGGACATAAGTGGAAGAGGTTTTCTGCCTGGTGCCGTGCACAGAAGATTAACCCTCTACGGATTACGGCCCCTCAAGTGCTGCCGTACCTACTGTCGCTGTCAAGGCTGGACTGGTTCACGCCTCCAAGATACATCTGGCTGCGATCTCCCGATACACCAGAACCACAGGACGGGCGTCCTTGTGGTCCCATCGCCTGGTGAAGGAATTTATGAAGGGACTGTTCCGATCGTTCCCGCCGGTGAAGGCCCCTGTCCCGGCGTGGGAACTCAACGTTGTGCTGACCAGGCTCACGGGGGTGCCATTCGAGCCCCTGCATTCGGCTCAGTTGAAGTTCCTGTCGTGGAAGACTGCGTTTCTTGTGGCCATCACCTCCGCACGGCGAGTGGGAGAGATCCAGGCCCTATCCTGCAAGCCTCCATACTTGACTTTTCACGACACGAGGGTGGTGCTGAGGAAGCACCCCTCTTCTATGCCTGAGGTGCCGTCGGACTTTCACCTCAACGAGCCCTTGGTGTTACCTGTTTTCTTCCTGTCGCCTTCGTCACCGGCCGAGAGGACTCTGCACTCGCTGGATGTGGCCAGAGCGCTGAAGTTCTACGTGGACCGCACAAAGTTTTCGGAAGACATCACATCTATTTGTGAACTTTGGACCTGTGAACCAAGGGAAGGCTCTCTCGAAGGCTTCCATCTACAGATGGCTCTCCGGCTGCATCACGCACTGTCCTTGGTTGGCAAGCCGACCGTTGCCTGGCCGTCCGAGAGCCCATTCAACCAGAGCTATCGCTGCTACCACAGCGTTCTTGTCTGGTGTGCCCCTGCTGGACATCTGCAGTGCTGCTACGTGGAGGTTGACGCACACCTTCACGAGATTCTACTGCGTCGACCGGGATTCCAGGGAGGAGTCCAGGGTCAGCCAAGCGGTGCTGCGCAACCTGTTCGCCTAACGTGAGCCTGGTGAGGAGGTAAGAATTGCTTAATGTTGAGTTTCTGATGTAATGCTTAATGTTGAGCCTTTTCCACCTCCCGTTGGTTGTGCATGTGTGTACTGCTATGTATTCTTACATTCATGAGCATGTGGATCCATGCCAGACCCCAGGCTGGAGAAGGAACAAGTTACTTACCTGTAACTGTTGTTCTCCAGCATGGGTCTGGCATAGATTCACATGCAAACCCTCCCTCCTACCCCTCTGCGGCTCTTCACTTGGTCATACTGCCACTTTGCGTGCTACCAAATCTGAAGATGGCTGCCGGAGGCTGGGCTTAGGGAGAGGGCAGTCATTGGCTGGGGGCAGTATGACCCAGAGACCAGTGATTGGTTACTACTGAGAAAGACAGATCAGAAACGAAACAGATACTGATTTTTTCTTTACCGAGGATTCCCGGCGTGACGGGAATATTCATGAGCATGTGAATCCATGCCAGACCCATGCTGGAGAACAACAGTTACAGGTAAGTAACTTGTTCCATGTCGATGTACTCTCCAGGGCCTCTCCACTGGACGAGATTGGGTCGTTCCACTCTATATAATCTAAGGCTGCTAAGCTGTCCAGCCTAGTACTGGAGTAAAAGACAGGGAAGGTTTCCTTTTCAAATGACTTGAGTCCTCCATGAAGACCATTGTCTCAATTGCCCTGTTGGTTGACTTATGGGAGGATGGCCTGGCTGTTATGAAGGCCATACCAAAGTAGTACCGGGTCCCAGACTTTAACCCCAGGTGTCTCCGGGTCCCAGCCCTCACTGCTAGAAAGGTGTCTTCCAACCCCTCTTCTTAGTCTATGGTTCCTTTTGGAGCAAGAGGGGAAATAGCTAGATGCTGTCGTGATGTGCTTTCCTGCTGCATCAACAATCAAGGCCGCCAGCACCCTTGACATCCTGTCAACGTACGACAGGGAGTTGTGGTAGAAGTTGGGGTCCAAACTCCACTTCCTGCCTGGTGATAAGAAAGCCGAGCCCTTGGCTCTGTTCCAGGTAGGAGAGGTCTCCTCCGACCATGCTGTCAGTTAACCTCGACATTTGCTAAATGGGCAATGATGTGGGACTCTGCCGCCAGGGTTGGCTCAAGGCCACCAGCTTGCACACGGCTATGCAGACCAAGGTAATAAACATGCCCTTCGATGGCGACAACTTGTTTGGGAATACAGTAGACGGGACTTTACAGGCCATAAAGACAGACACTGAGACGCCACGTTCTCTGGGCACCATGTAGCATAGGAGCCGTCCTTTTGCTCGTCTGAGTGGATAGTCTCCAGGTCATCAAAGGGTTTCAACTCCCCTTATCAGCCGTCCGGCTCTACCACTCAGGAGGCATATAGGGGCCGCTCCCAGACCTATGCCAGTGGCACCAAGCGTAGTCTCCACCCACCCCACGATGCAGACTTCGAAGCAGGACTGAAACGACTCAGGACCCACACCCCAGTGGGAGGCCAGCTAGCACAATTTGTCAATCAGTGGCGAAAGATCTCCACAGACAAATGGGTGCTCTATGTCCTTGAACAGGGAGGATAGCTCAGGGGCAACGCGCTCGCCTTGGAAGGAAGACGCAGAGCACCACAGGTTCGATCCCCGTGTCCGCACTTAGAAACCTCCATCTGGGTATTAAGCGTGTTATAAATAACCAATCCTAACCAATCATAATAATCATAGGGGCACACTTTGGAATGTGACAAGAACTGCACATGGCACAGCTGCTAAAGGAGGTTCAAGCCATGCTGCGCAAAGGGGCAGCAGAACCAGTCCCTCGGCGGCTCCGGAGTGTACTCCAGATACTTTCTGGTAAAGAAGTCTCGAGAGGCTGATGACCAATTCTAGACTTGCAACGCCTCAACAAGTATCTCAAATCCCAAAAGTTCAGGATGATCACATTGCAACACATGCTCGACCAGCTGGAGGAAGGGGGATTTCCTGGAGACCCTCGACTTACTTCCACATCCCCATTCAACGCAAGCACTGGCAGTATCTGTGTTTTGTCGTTCAGGTCTGACAATCTGCCTCCCTCTGGCAGGGCATCTGAGCTTCAAAGGAATCCAAATCTAGTCTTACCTGTAAGATTGGCTCATCCCATCCCGCCCTCATGCATTGGCTATCCAGCACATTGTGGAAACCATCCAGATCCTGACTTCGCTAGGATTCTTGATAAACTAT
This sequence comes from Ambystoma mexicanum, assembly GCF_040938575.1. NCBI lineage: Eukaryota > Metazoa > Chordata > Amphibia > Caudata > Ambystomatidae > Ambystoma > Ambystoma mexicanum. The sequence continues at coordinate 1,014,660,566 of NC_090921.1, read as the reverse complement.
CCAAAGTCCTGCATGCTGCCATCTTAGAACGTTCAGGTCTGACAATCTGCCTCCCTCTGGCAGGGCATCTGCGCTTCAAAGGAATCCAAATCTAGCCTTACCTGTAAGATTGGCTCATCCCATCCCGCCCTCATGCATTGGCTATCCAGCACATTGTGGAAACCATCCAGATCCTGACTTCGCTAGGATTCTTGATAAACTATCCAAAGTCCTGCATGCTGCCATCTCAGAACGCACTATTCCTGGGTGCCCGACTCAACACACTCTCGTGTCTAGCGACTCCCTCCACAAGAGAGGGTGAAGGCCAAGCCTGGGAAAGGTCCAACGGATGTCGACCTCTTCCGTTGTAACATTCCGGTCCATCAAGTCTCTGCTGGGGATGATGTCCTCCTGCATCCACCTATTCCCTTTTTTCAAACCAGGCCCCTTCTAGAATTTCTGGATACCGGATGGCAATAAGTCACGGGCAAAAGGATCAACAAGATTGCGCTCGTCTGACATTCCGACTAGCCTTGCAATGGTGGTCAGTTCGCCTTCATCTCTTGTAGGGTGCCCCTTTTCAGGTCTATGCGTTTCAGGCGGCAGTCATGACCAACGCTGCCCTAGAGGGTTTGGGATGGGGGTGGGGGGTGCTGCACTGGCCATTCTCACGCCAGGGAGCTCTGGCTCCATGAGGAAAAGGAGTTGCACCTCAATGTCCTGGAACTATGGGCAGTCTACTGGTCACTCAAATCTTTTCAACCTCTGCTCCAGGGGAATGTGGTGCGGGTCTTCAGACACCACCACCATGTTTTGCATCAGGAAGCAGGGTGCTACATGCTCCCCCGCACTTTGCCTGGAGGCAGACTGTGGCGCTGGGCCATTGCTCAGCGCATGTTCCTTGTGCCATTTCACCCGACAGGTGTACAAAACTACACTGCAGACACTCAACAGGGAGCTGCGGTCCTACCACGAATGGGAGCTTAGCAAGCACAGTGTCTTGTCTCTTCAACAAGTGGAGTCTCCCTCAAATCGATTGTTGTGACTGCTACCAACGTCAAGTGTCAAAGGTTTGCCAGCAGGTGTCCTCAGCCAAGGAATGGCTAGTACTCCCAGGCTCCAGACAAGCGCTCCCTATGGCTGCACAGGCTCATTAAGGAGTTCCTCATGGGCCTCTTCAGAACATTTTATCCAGTGGAGACCGCTGCCCCGGCGTGGGAGATGAATGTGGTACTGTTGAAACTGATGGGGCTGCTGTTTGAACCTATGCATCAAGCCTCCTTGATGTTTGTCATGAAGGCCGTCTTCTTGACAGCCAGGCGGGTGGGGGAAATGCAGGCTCTCTCCTGTAGGCCTCTATATGTGTCCTTCCATTCTGCCAAGGTATTTCTGTGAACTCATCCTTTTATGCTGAAGGTTCCATCGCACGTTCATCCAAACGATTCTTTGGTTCTACCAGTTTTCTTCCCAAACCCTTCTTCGCCTGCTGAAAGGGCGTTGCATTCGCTGGACATTGTGTGTGCCCTGAGGTTTTACGTTGCGTGCATGAAGAGTTTTCAAAAGACTTCTCAACTTTTTTGCTTTTGAACCTCTGGGGCATTGGAAGGCCATGTCTAAGGCTTCCATCTCCAGGTGGCTCTCTGGCTGTATCGTGCATTGCCATCGTCTGGCCAGCAGACCACTTCCAGGCTGTCCGTGAGCCCATTCCACCAGATTAATTGCAGCAATGACCGCGTTTATCTCTGGTGTTCCCCTGCTCAACATCTGCAGGGCTGCTACGTGGAGTTCTACTCACACCTTCTCAAGATTCTACTGTTTGAACAGTGATTCCAGGAAAGAGTTGTGGGTCGGCCAAGTAGTGCTGTGCTAACTGTTTGTTTGAGGCGAGTGTGTTCCAGTGGTAAGTGTATTGCTTCTTTGAGCCTTGTCACCTCCCGTGGTTGTGTATATCTACTGCTGTGTAATCTTATTCATGAACATGTGAATTCATGCAAGACCAATGCTTGATAACAGGATTTGCAGGTAAGTAACTTGTTCCTTATTTGGAGTGTCTTGCATGAAAAAATAGTCGATAATAAAGATTTTCCATAATAACTTACTAGAAAGTCTTAATTCTATTAAAGACACGGAGGCAAGCATTATGCTTCTTTCTTTATTAAATAATTAAAGCGCCCAGCAGCAAGATATATTTTTTTTTAAAACAGAAAAAATATATAGAACAATAAATTTAACAGTGGAGTGACGTAGAATGTCCTGAAAGTCTGTAGAAATAACGTAAACTAAATTTCCCAGGGGTCTGAAGAAAGCTCATCACAAGATCACCAACATGTGACCAAAATTCTCCAATGACAGGCCAAGTGCCCACATAAACAGTCTTGAATATGATGCACGTCCTCTTTCGAAGCTGCGAACTTGACTGATGGAAGATTCTGAACTGAAAACAACTCGAAATAGCAGGTAAGGAGGTTCCAAGAATTAGGTGGATTTGTCGTTGGACACTGCCAAGAGAGAGATAATTACAGTTAGTTCGGGTATATTACATCCCTATGTCCCTTCGAAGGGTGGGAGTAAAAATAAGTTCAATTATTTGAAAGAACAGTTATGCATTCAAAATTATGTCAGTTATCAACATAGATAATCTCTTAACATGGTACATTCTAATTTGTCGCTGTGTGGGATAATGCTTGCCTCCGTGTCTTTAATAGAATTAAGACTTTCTAGTAAGTTATTATGGAAAATCTTTATTCTATGTCAAGACCGGAGGCTCCCATTATGCTAGTTTAAATCTTACTTACCACAATAGATGCTGGCTGTTCTACCGGTTTTAGGTAGAATTGCTTGAATAAAGATTTGCTTGCCCAGTCTGCCATTCTCGTGATATCTTCCAGTCGGATCCCGACTTGGAATGCCTTAGAAGCCATAGATCCTCTTACAGAGTGGGCTCCGAAGTGCAAGGTATCTATTCCTGCTTGGGTTAAGGTCCACCTCACCCAGCGTGCCAGGGTTGGGGTGGAATCGGGTTTATGCGGCTTACGTAAAGCTATTAGGAGTTGTCCGTCGACTGAAGATCTGAGGGAAGCCGTGACTTTCTCGTAAGCCTTAAGACATCTGACTAAGCAAAGCTTGGGCTGCTCTCCGAAGGCAGGATAAGAAATCACTCTTGAGTTGCACTTCGTTCTTCTATGTATGTGGAACACTATGCCATCAGGTGAGAAGGTCCTGCCTGCCAGATCGAGGGCTGTGACAGAGACCCTCCTGCAGGAGACGAGACAGAGTAGTGTAGTGAGTTTGCCGGATAAGGCAGTACGAGATAAATACTCATTATCAGGCCAGGATAGGAACAGGTTCAACACTTTGACACCCCATAGTTTACTGTAACGAGATGAGGGCGGAGCTGTGAGTCTGACGCCCTTAAGTAATCTGCATTCTAGGTGATACTCACCTGCCGGAGTTCCTTTTATGGGGTCGTGGCCTGCTGAAACAGCAGAACGATATGTATTAACAGTTCTGTATGCTAGACCCTTTTCTGCTAAGGATGCCAGGAAATTCAGAATTTCCTCTCTAGGTGCCGAAACTGGATGTAATCCTTTGTCTTGACACCAGCTTCTCCAGGTATTCCATGAGTTAGAGTATCTTTTGAGTGTGGCCGGGGCCCAACTCTCCTCGATGAGGCTGACTGCCGTGTGAGACATACCTGGAACTCTCCACCTAGACCTGAAATCCTCCAAGCTACTTGGACCAGAGATCCTTGCAGGAGAAGAGGGTGCCATCGCCCAGTGGGATCCAGTAGGAGATCTGGAAATTGGGGTAGAAGGATTGGAAAATCCTAAGAAAGTTCCAGAAGAACTGGATACCAGGTCTGAGAGGTCCAGACCGGGGCTACAAGAACTAATTCTGCTTGTTCTTGACGGGCCTTCGCCAGGGTCCTCGCAATCATGTTGAAGGGGGGAAAGGCGTAGTGCACTCCTTCGGTCCAATGCTGGAGAAAAGCATCCGTTGCAGTCGCTGCTGGATCTGGATTCCAGCTGAAAAACTCTGGTAGCTGAGTGTTCAGGCATGAGACAAACAGGTCTTTGGACATGGGACCCCAGATCTGCTGAAGTCGGAGGAAGACTTCCTTGTCGAGCTTCCAGTCGCTGTAATCGACTGTGTCGAGAGTACCAATCCGCCACTACATTCGTAAGACCCGGAAGGTACTCTGCTGTTACTGAAATCCAGTGTTCTAGGCAGTAATGCCAAAAGTCTTTGGCCAGTTCTGCTAAAGGCTGAGATTTGGTGCCACCCAGATGATTGATGTATCTTACCGCCAAAATGTTGTCCATCTTTAGTAAGATACAACAGCTCACTCTAGTCTTTGGTAAAAGAGCAACAGCTCACTCTAGTCTTTGATAAAAGAGTGTACTGCGAAGGAACCCGCCAAGAGCTCCAGGCAATTTATGTGCATTCCGAGTTCCTGTGGCGACCAAGTCCCTCCTGTGGCCACCAGACCGCATCTTGCTCCCCAGCCGGAACAGCTGTCGTCTGACTCTATCACTATGTCTGGGGCAGATCCGAATATCGCTCGGCCGTTCCAGGCCTCCATGTGCGAGAGCCACCAGCTGAGTTCCGTTCTCGCTTCTGGTGAGAGTCAGCCGCTGTGAATAAGAAAGACCGTGCCTTAGATGTAATCCCTTTCTCCTCTGCAACTGTCGATAGTGCAGAGGTCCGGGAAAAATAGCCTGGATGGAGGAGGAGAGAAGTCCTATTACCCTTGCTAGGTCTTGCAGAGATATATCTTCCTTCTGCAGGAGTCTGTGAATTTCCCGTTTGGTGGAGTTCAACTCCAGGTTTTTGGATGCGCGGAAGATAGATTTCTCCCAATTTATGAGAAATCCGAGACTGTGCATTAGGTCTATGGCCAACCTTGGTTTGCGGCTCTACTAGAGTTTGAGATTGCACCATGAAGATAATATTGTCCAAGTATATTATCAGTCTGACGCCTTGTTCTCTTAAATGTGCCACTACAGGTCTTAGGAGCTTGGTGAAGGCCCAAGGAGCTGAAGAGAGACTGAAGGGCAGGCGTGTGAATTCCTAGTCTCGTGTTTCCTGGAGAATCTCAGGTAGCATGTGTGGTCCTGATGTATGGGCACTGCAAGGTACGCATCCTTCAGGTCCAGACACATAAGCCAGTCGTTGGGTCTCAGGAGATCCCTGAGCATGTGAATACCCTCTATTTTGAAATGCTGATAAACGACAAAATCGTTGAGGGCCTTGAGGTTTGACTGGATGCACTTTCTGCTTCCTGCGCACCAGAAATATGGGGCTGAAGAAGCCCCCTGAACTTTTGCAGGGACGAATCGCTTGTTTCAGTGCTAAAGCTTGGATTTCCTTTTCCAGCGCTATCTCGTCCTCTTTGGACATTGTGATGGGAATGGGATGACCTGTCTGAAAAGGTTGTGCAAAAAATTCCAGGCACATGCTGCGAACTGTCTCTGTCCCACGCGTCCCCAGATAAGGAATCCCATGCATGTGCAAAAGGAGCTAGCCTCCCTTCTATAGGCGTTAATGGCGCGGGCGCTGTAGTAGGCAGACTGACCTGTGGTTTGTTGCTGTGCTGGGTGTCAAGCAGCTCTCTTTCAGCCACGACCTCTTCCTCGCCCTCTCGAAGGGAAGAAGGTGTCTGTGCGGTCCTGCCAGGCTTGATGATCCCTGGATTGCTGAGGTCTTCGATCGATAGAGTATCGGCCGGACGAGCGACCTCTACCTCGACCGGCCCTGGCAAAAATCTTCACAGCGAAAACTCTTTTGATTGAGGATTGCGCTTTGTCAAGCGCGGTAAAGGTGCCCACAAATTTAGACATCTCCTTAATGAAGGAGTCGCCAAAGAGTAGACCTTGGGCAGCTGCTCCCGACTCGGTATCTGCTAGCTCAGAGTTTGGCATCTATCTTGTAAAGGATCCCTTTGCGGCGCTCCACAGAAATGGCGCAGCTGGCATTGCCCAACAAACAAATGGCTCTTTGAGCCCAGCCTGATAATGTCACTGGATCCACAGGAGTACTAGTGGCTATGGCTGCTTCTGCCAAGTCCATCACTTTAGCTAGCGGACCGACGACATCCAGCACTTTGTATTGGCAAGATTTCCAAGCGCGATCAATGCCCTTTCTTGGGTCCATGACGTTCTTACCCAAGAAAGTAATCATCTTGGAGTCCAACTCCGGTGTCAGGGTTATCTTATCTGGAATCCCCGGTTGTGGGCATTCTTCTCTGAGTCTTACTCGGACTTATTTATCTAAAGGCTTGCGCAGCCTGTCTTTAATATAATCTGTCGTTCTTAGGGATGGCTCCGAGTCGGAAGATCTGGGATGCACTAAGTCTTCTGGTGAAAACATCTCCTTTGAAGAAGGAAGGTCGTTGACTGTCTTCTTAGGGACGGGGCCTGCCGCGATCCCTGAAGTTGAGGGTTGTGACCCTATTGTTTGTGTCTTCATTGGAAGATGCGGGAGACACTGTTGTAATCACAACTTTCTTGATCAAAGCCCTGTTTTCTTCCTCAGGGTGAGAGGGTCCATGAGCGGAAGGGGTCTCCTTCCTATTCAAAAAGGCCTTTTTCAGCCTGGAGAAGGCGTCTGAAAGGGCAGCAGTGGTGGGTTCTGGCTGGCTCGGGGGGGTCGTAGAGTCTTTACTCAATCGAGCTGGAATACATCCCCCATCTGAAAGGTGCTTTCTTTTGTCTTTTTTCTCAGAAGGGAGCTCTCTTGCAGTTGCTCCTCCATGGAGTCCAGGCGATGCTGGATGGGCAGGAGCATTTCCGATACACGTCTGTTGATGCTGGTTTCCACAGGGGAACCCAGCACCTTTTCCAGGCTGTTTGCCCTCGCCACTTCATCGATCTCATAAGTTTCTTCCTCATATTCAGGCCAATCCTGGTCCTCCTGAGTGAAGTACTGTGCTGCCATGATGTAAGGTTGCACCTTTCTATACTCCCTTCTCTTCCTTTTTTTTTTAAAAAACCTTACAAATGTATGTATATATTCTTCTATATTATTGCGGGCACAGACCGCCTCCTCTCAAGCCCGCAGTTCAGTATAAAGTGAGCCTCAAGCTCTGAGACTTGACAATGGCAGATTAAGTCTATTTTTTCTGTCTCCCACTTTCTTTTTTTTAATTTTTTTATGCAATTCAGTCAAACTGTAATGGAATGGGGAAGTAACGGCTCCTGGCGCCCGCGATCGCAAAGTTTGTTATGGAACATAACTAAAATTGCGCTTGCGAGCGCCAGAAAGCTGAAAAGGGCACCTGCAGAAGCAGGCACTCCCTCTGGTTGCCACTGGAGGAACGGCGGTCATGCAGAGGTTCCAGCTACTGTTTCCCTGGGCTCTGCCGCACTAAGCGAGTCGGGGAAACAGACGAAGCATGAGGGTGGGGGCTCGCGAAGGCAGGCCCTCGCACTAGTAAATATGCGGCTGATAAAAGCCTAAATATCGCATACAACGCTGCGCAGTACTCTCTGAAGCCAGCAGGAAGTAGCTGGCGTCGGAGAGGGAAGATTGCAGAGTCGATGACGCGTAATACTTCCTTGACTGATAAAGGGATGAAATACAGTACTAAGGTTCGCGCAAGCGTTAGTTATGAAGCAAAGCTTCAGTAAAAACAAACTATGAATGCTACATTAATATAACAATAGCAACAGGTAGACATAAACATAATCGAATATGATGTCCTTATCTCTTGCTGTGAGCAGCAAAGAAAAAGGAAGTGCATCATATTCAAGACTGTTTGTGGGGACTTGGCCTGTCATTGGAGGATATTGGTCACATGTTGATCTTGTGCTGAGCTTTCTTCAGACCCCTGGGAAATGTAGTTTACGTTATTTCTACAGATTTTCAGGACATTCTACGTCACTTCACTGTTAAATTTGTTATATTTTTTATGTTTTAAAAAAAAAAAGAAAAAAATATTTTGCTGCTGAGCGCTTTCTTTATTTAATAAAGAAAGAGAAGCATAATGCGAGCCTCCGGCCTTGACATAGAATTGAATATAGTCTCAGCAAATGTCTCCCTTTACCCTACTGTTTACCACATATCACATTGTGAATGTTAGCAAGTGCCACACTTAGCTAGAATTGTGAATGTTGTCAAGCATCACATTTAGATAGAATTGTGAATGATAGCAAGTAACACATTTAGATAGAATTGTGAGCATTAGCCTGCGTCGCATCTAGATAGAATTGCAAATGTTAGCCAGTACCACATTTGATAGAATTGTGAATGTTAGCAAGTGCCACTCTTAGAATTGTGAACATTAGCCTGCGTCGCATCGAGGTGGGATTGTGAATGTCGGCCAGTGCCATAATCTAGATAGAATAGCGAATATTAGCCATTGCCACTGTTAGGGAGAATTCTCATAAATGTGCTAATTCCCTTCACCTTAGAGACCCCCAGCAACTTTGCTGGATTTTGAGGACTTGATTTTCTTACCTGGAAAGAGTGTGAGCCTTTTTTCCACTCTTGTATTTTGATGTGTTTTACACTCTTGTGTTCTTTGAGTTTTAAGATAACTCCATAGGCATCTTTTCATGTGTGTTACACAGCACCCTCAGTGCAGTGACACAGCAATGTCTTTTTAGACTTCCCAAAGGTTTAAGTACCTTCTCTGGGATAAACTGCTGTTTCCCAGAGAATGTAAGGTTAAATTGACTTTACTAGTCTTTTTAAATTCCTAGATCCAGCACACACCATCTTACAATGGAGTGCTGGAGGGGGTTGCATAGTATATTACCTGTGTCTAAAACACTCATGTAGCAGTCAAATGCTACCTTTTCCTATCGAAAAGGCTGGCAGCAGTGCTTTTAGAACAAACTACCCTGATTTTTCCAGACTGCGAACACCGGTAGCTAAAAATCATGGTAGCCATGTTTTTCAAGATGGCGCCTTAAGTCCCTTTGCTTAAACAGGTCCCAGTCGTCTTTTATCGCTGTTTCTTTTTGGAAAGGTCCTTCTAGTGTTTGTCTCTGTGCGCCAGACCAGGTTTGGTCCCTCTGTTCGTATGCCTTTGCCAGGCTTCAGGACTGTAGACCGCCTCTGGCACCCGAGTGTCTGGGGTGGGCAGGGAGTGAGGGAGGTGCCCGAAGCTCCCTGTGCTTAGTCTCCTAGGAGACCCAAATGCACTCTGGCGAGATTGGCTGGCTGACTGTCCAGCAAGAACAGCCACCCTGCTGGGTGAGTGACAGCTAGGCTGGAATGAAAGGGAGAGAGCGGTTTAAAAGGAGTTTCTTGGACTGGAAAGCAGAGTCGACCACTGGAACGAAAGAACCAAAGAAGAGTTGGAAGAGGACGGCTGCTGCAACTCCTGGACCATTGGTTTGCCCAGTGAAGCTCTGCTGCAGGGCCGAATTGCCAGGTTCATCTCGACAGAGAAGCCCCTTCAAGGACTACTTCTCCCTTTGAGTTGGTGGGACCAATCAACTTGTAAGCCACCTGAATATCATTCTCGAAGCTGGTTAGGATTAACCATGGGGAAGGACACCAGCTTGTGTGCTTGAAGAACAGCTACTCGAATTGAAGTGACTCCATTTTGTTTGCGTTTTCTGACGATCCCGTGCAGGAGTCCCCCGACATCCTCCCTCTTGTCCCCACGACTGAGGCTCCGTAACAGTGAGATCTGCAGGAACTGCCAGGAACCCACGACTTCAGCTGCATTTGTTTCTTCATACTAAGGTACTGTGCCAACCTGATTGAGAGAACGCCGCTCTCGCGGTGAAAGTTTGTGAAACTTTCCCAACTTGCATGCCTAATCAGCGTGTGACCCAACAAATAATTATTCTTCGCCTAAACTACTTCTGAGAACTTTTGCAAAGACTTTACCGTTTGATACTAGAACTGCTCTTTCCTATCCAGAACACTAGCCCATTGACTTTGGCCTAGGCCTCTTGACTTGAATTGAACTCTTCTGGTGAACTGAAACTATTTGCACTGACAAGTATATGTGATCTATTCTACTTACCTTATGCCTTTTTGCTCACTTCTAAGTAACTGAACTGCCATTTGGCTCCCATTTCCAGGGAGCTCAAAATCTTAGTTTTGTATTGAAGTGTATTGGTATATAATTTGCCTCCTGGTGAAATGTTTTCTAAATGATTGTGTAATACATTAATAAGTGTTTTACCTAGAAACCTTGAGTACAAGTGTCTACTTGAACCACTGTGATTGAAAGTCCTCTGTGTAATGACTTGTACTGCTCACATTCACTTTTGAGCTCAGCTTGCTACCAAAAACTGTGTGGTACAGACTTATACCAAAGGTTGGTTTGGCTTACACCTGTAGTCCTAATTGTGTGTGGTGGTCCCGAGGGTACTGCATGCAATTTTGCCTAACAGCCACATGTAGACTGCATTGGGAATATTACCAATGCCACATTTAGATAGAATTGTGAATGCTAGCTTGCTTCGCATCTAGACAGGATTTCGAAGGTGGGCCAGTGCCACATTTGGATATAATTGTGAATACTGGCATGCGTCATATATAGACAGGATTGTGAATATTAGCCAGTGCCGGATCCAGATAGAAATGCAGAGATCTTCATGCGCCACATCTAGAAAGAACGTGTAACTCTAGCATGTATCACTTCTAGATAGTGAGGCCAATAGCCAACCTACTAACATTTTCACCCCTCTGCATACACCTCTCAAACTCTAACCAAACACAGCCACAACCCTAAAGCACAACAAGCCGCACAAACTTCACTACACCACAACAAAAAAAAACACACATAGCTTTGCACAACAGCACACAACAGCTAACAACTGGAAAGCACCCCCAAGCTCAGCGAAGCTGCCAACAGCACATCACTGCTCTCACTTATCCCGCTCGTTCCCACTAACTCACCCCACACCCCCTTTTCATTTCAGATCCACCAGGGGACCGCTCTGGTGGTGATAGTGTGCGGTACACATATCCTTTAACATTAACATAAAATCTATCCATTTCTTCCGCTAAACATTTCCTGTACTTTGTTTCATTGCTTCTATATCAGATCTGGGTACTGAACTATTTTTCTCTTCTCAGGGGACCAATCTCAAGCAAAGACGACATGACACTATATATAACTTGGAGATCTATAACATAGAGATTGGTTACCCCTCCCTTACACTATCACACCAATTGTGATTGTACCACTGCCTGTCTTAATGCTTAACAAATGAGCATTGAACACCAGTTTCTTTTTTATCAGAATGTAATTTTCATTCTTGCATTATTTTTTTTAAAGCATTTTGTTTTTCAAGACGACCATATTCATATCAACCATCTCATCAGCATTCAAGAAAAACACACTAACATTTTTTGTGCATAGGGTTAGTACACAGTGACTTTATCATATACAGTGCACTGTTTTCTACAAAAAGGGCAAGACAACATATTTTGTCAATTTCAACAGGACCAACGATTACCACATTTAGTCTGTTCCTCCACCCCGGGATGTCAAACACAGGATTGACCTAATCAGATTGTGTATGTACAACTTAACCCTAGGTAAACAATCTTCTTGTGGTGAAAAGGACCTGGATGTTTCCCATCTGGAAAAAAGGAAAGGAACTAGACAAAAATGTATTCTCTAGTGATGTAGGCAAGTATTTCGACTCTTCTACTGAGAAACGCCTTTCCTTGGCATTCTCAGGTGACTATTAATCGGGGCTTCATCAGAACGAGAACATTGCTTGATGTTGAATTCAATCTGGAGTACCCCCACTTGTCCGTAGACACTTAGTCTTAGTACAGAATGTATTTGAATTTTAGATCAGAATCTTCTGTCTTTAGTGCAGGAGATAAAGGCTTGTTTACTTCCCAGGAGATTTGGTCATGCATTTTTCATCCGTGCTAATGTGCACTTGGCCTCTTTTGTGGGTCGTGTAGTTTTTCTTTCTGTGTTTTGTAAAACCAAGGCTTCTGTTGAGTCTCGCGCTATTTGAGCACCACTCTTGCGATGTTCCCCAATTCATCTATCACTTCTTACTGGGTTTTGTTAGCTCACATATACCTATTTTTGCAACTCCCACAGACCTCCGGTATCCAAGACTGTTTCACTCTTTTCGCTTTGTTTTATTGCTACATTAGGTAGAGTTTGATTTGAGACACATAATTTGTTCACACACACACCCCCACGCTCCAAGCATTCAAATCAGACCGCCCCCCTCATAATTATGGTAAATGTTCTCAGTGCACCCGACCTATGTGCTAACAAGATCCCATGTATATCTGACACGATTGCATCGTTGTATGCCCTTTGAGGGGATTCTTAAATATCAAATATCAGCAGACCCATACCTTGATTTGGGTGCTGAATCTTTACACTTATATTTAGATTGGCATTGGACAAAATCTCTGAACATTTATAATGGGACCGCACACCAGTTAGCCCCCCAAATCCCGCACCCCGCCGCCTTTTTGGTCTCCACGGTCTACCTCTCGGAGCTACATTGTTAAAAACACTGAACCCATCCTTAAATGTGTGGTTAGCCAATTGTTCTGGATCATAAATATATCAAATTGGGTCAAGTCTTCAAGGCCCTTGGTGTCTCCCCTGAAGTGGCTGTGTCCTCTTTTGCTCCATTAGGTACAGACCGACGTTATGGTCCTGCACTGCTACAACCTTGTAATACACCCGGTAACCAGGACCAATTTGGGGACGGCACATTTTCCTACCAAGAGTGTTTGACATTTACTTTTTCCACATGTTGACCTTTGGCATTGCTGACAATTTTGTATGATGCATAATCTAAGACCTTTCTCAAATAGCAATTTGTTTTGTCACTCTGGTATTTTCAAAGCCTAGTTTTAAAAATTGGGGATAATGAGCGAATATCAACTGGAGTACATGATTTGAGGTACATTTAACACTGATGGTTGGGTGAGCAGAGTCTTAAATTCGATGTATTCAGTGCCATGTGATGAGAGCACACGCAAAGGGGGAATAGTGGTCTAAAGTCAATTTATGAGCCTTTTAAAGCTGCACAATTGTGGGAAAGAGCTCCCGTGTAGGAAAAGTATGGGTAAACTCATTTCCGTAGGTTTGCAGCACGTCACCCTGTCCTTAAAGATAAAGTACGTTGAAATGGGCGTTTGGGCCAGGCTGTCTTCATGTTTGTTTCATTTAACCAACCCTTTAGACCTTCCAGTTACTACTAACTGCCGGCAGATGTGTCGTCGAGCTTGCAGATAAGTCATTTCATCTCAGATGCACAAAAGTCACCATTACTACCGTTCAGCAAAATACCTTTTTCAGGTTTTCGACTGTCATTTTTTGCAATCTCAACCAGGACTTTCTTCACCCAGGTTTCAAGAACTAATTGTGTCCCTGTTGATATTTTGTTGCTTTTCTTGCTTTTCGCATAAGAATCTATTCTCCATCCGCATTATTGTTGGTGATATTTGTATGATTCTCCCTCAATGTAGGGTCGTGGAAGAGTAACATCCTGTTTCAATATTTTTCTGCAGCACTATTTTCTTCCACCTAAAGGATTTCATTGAGATAGTTCTGATACAATGTGTACTCCTACAGTGTTTACTCCCACATTTACTTGTCGATGTACATGCGACTGCAGTTTAATGAAGGCCTTCAAAGCATGCATCAGTGCGGAGCGAGCAAGGTGCTGTGATCCCTTATGTTGTCTGATTAGTTGACCCAATTTGCCAACATTTTAGCCCAAACATTTTCTTTAACGGTAACCTCCCTTGCCAAGCTATTCTTGGTGCTTTGGGGTTCCTCCGCAGTCTGTGGCAAGACGAGGTGTCATCGTATTCACATGGAGAGCATTCCAAAGATCATAACCAGTTATTTTCCCTTTAATTATCGGGACTAACGGTTATACGTTTGCCTCAGTCTGTGCCTCAGATAAGAGTCTGCATGGGGATATAACCAGGTCCTGCAGTCATATGCAGCAGGTAAAAGGGGTGTGGTCAAAGCAAAGCGCACTGTATGTTGTATTCAGTGCTCCAGATAATGGGCCTGATCACGACGTGGCCGTTACCGCCGGCGGTATTACTGCCGGCGGTATTACCACCGGCGGTAATAGTCCTACCGCCGAACTCCCCGGCGCTAATAGCGGCGGATCACGAGTTCGGCGGTAAAGTAATTCCCCATTCCCCATTGAGCTCATTCGGGAATGCCCCATTCGCCATTGGGCTCAATAGGGAATGTTCGCGCTCTTACCGCCGGCGAATTTTCAGCAGATTTCCCCCCCCGCTCAGAGCTGGGGCGAAATCCACCGAAGCCCTGATTCGGCGGACCCTTAAATCCGGCGGTATTAGCGCTACTGCCGGATTTAAGGGTTACCGCCAAAGTTGTGATCAGGCCCAATATCTTGAAGTGGGTGTATTTTACTAAGAAGTTGGGAGTAAAGTGATTTTGTAGGGAGTAAGAAAGTGCAATTGTCAATGGGAGTGTTTTACAAGTGAAAAAAGTTTTAACTAGACAAATAGAAAGTTTTGTAATGATTATTTCTTTGCACCTGTATTACTTCCTGCATATTAAAAGATACATGTTTGTCTCTGCGTACCAGGCAGTAATAATAGTAATTTAACCAATTGCTTGTCTTAACTACTGTATCCTAAGCAGTGTCCGTGGATTTTAATCTTTATTGGCGATTTTAACTGTTTTTGATAAACACGTTTTGATAATGTGCTTGAATCATTTCTCTTGGTTGTGATGTGATACACTACTATTCCAAACATACCCACAGAGCTGTGCTATTATTAGTATGGTATTTGTGGCTGAAAGCAGGGTCACAAGCTTCTGTGTGTCCGTTTCCTGTTATTTCCGAGGTATTTTTGCTCCCCATTTTCATTTATTTGCCTATTTTTAAGAAGTAAAAGTGGGCAATACACCCATTATCTGTAGGGCTGCAGGTGAAGATCATCCAAATAGAGGCACCACTGTACCGATCAAGAAGGCGCTAAAACTCACCTTTAACCTTGTGCCAAACACTGTACAACGGAAATGCTGACTGACACCACTTGTTCGCCACTTGGCACATGTGGTCTGATTACACATCCTTTGAGTCATCAGGGGCAGAGTCACCGGTCTCTGCCAGGAAAGCAATCCACTTCAGCAGTGCACATTAGTGCATAGGGTCCTGCCACCACTTGTCTGCCACTTTGTGCGCCTAACTACAGATTCAGGACAGCCCTCCCCCAGGCCCTATCAAGTGTTCATGATGCTGGATCTATAGCGGTCAACCCAGAAACAGCAAGTGCATGGATGAGATTGGGTATCTGGTTTGTCAGTCTAGCTGAGATTGGGGATTGAGTAGAAGGGACTCGAACCCAGAAAGATTCCCTTCCGAAGGAACAGCAAACGGGACATCTGGGTGGACACGACAGATGCATCAGCATCTCCAAATAAGTTCAGCAAACGCAAACAAGGTTTTAGGTTGGCTCAGGATGGGAAGGGGCAGCTAGCCAGGAAGGAACAGTCCCTCTGTAGGGTTAACAGCGGGAGGTGACGGGTCTCTAGAATGGTGCAGAGGTGGGGTAGCAGTAATCCTTCAGAGCTCTGCGGTTGGTGGTTATCCCACTTTAAGGCACATATGCAAGAATGGTTTGCCAGGGAGGCTGCACTGCAGACCAGGAAGAGGTCCCATGAAGGAGCAGCCAATCCAGCTAGCTAGGAAAACGGCAGGAAGCTAAGGAAGAGCCCAGCACAGGATTCCACGAGCAGAAGATGGGCAGGGAGCAAGAGCAAAGGAGCCAGGGTCCAGCCACTCTGGCCTCATCGGGCTCCTCAGCAGCACCCATCTTCAGCAGCAGTGTTCTGGAGTTCAGGTACAGACTGAGGAACACACAGGGTCTCTGACTGGTCATAACATTTACTCATGGGCTGTTCCAAGACAGCCCACCCCCCCCAAAAACATCACAGGGGAGCATATAAAGGTTTTAGCAGTCAGCCTATAAAGGCTGGCTCAAAACATCGCCTAACGTACTTGCGCACCGACACTGGATGTAGATTCGGAAGTCTAGAGGACTTTAAACCAGTCTACACCAGTTTTGTCAAACTGAGGGTCTCTGTGGTCTCTGTGTGTCAGCAAAGCACCCATTATAGCGGTCTCATGTTCCTTATAGACAAAGGGATGGCCTAAAACAAACTGGCAGGGAGCAGGGCTCATATAAATGCATCAATACACCAATGGCTTCCATAGAAGTGTGTTGGGCTACTAATGTGTTCAGTGGCTACAACCCTGGTGTAGATAAAACTAAATGAGAACTACTACCAGCCTACTTCACAAAGCAATACATAACCACTTGGACTCGTTTTGAGAGGCTAGTCTGTCAGGCGACACTTGGTTTCGTTAATCCCCCTGCTTTTTGTATTACTGTTAGGCCATATATTCTGTCGCGTCTAATCTGAGTTAGGTGGAAAGGAGTCAGCTCAACCACCTTACAAATAATATTTAATCTACAAACTCAGAATACAAGAACTGCGCCAGACTCATGTAGTTGCGTTACTCAAAATTTAATTTGTGCCCTATAGTACTTCACAAAGCACTTTCAGGGGCATAGAATCACACTGAGACAGAATTGTAGTGCTTAAAAAGCACCTCCTGTCCTGGTAGCCGTATGGGCTGCGGAGGGCAGCATACAAGAAAATTAGTTGCTGTGTCCGGGGGACTTCAGTCTGGCCGCAAAAGAATAGTCACAAAACGAAGGGAAGCCAGCTTAATGTTTAGGTGGCCGAGAAAGTTAGGTAGAAAGTACCCTGAACATGAAATTCTGCCCTAATGTGTATATTTTCATTAATATTCTGTGTGGAAGCTCTACTTTATGACCACCACTCTTACTAGAGCACTCCCATTATGAGTGAAGACAGGCTGCTCATTCACACGACCATTGTAAATAGTACTAGTTGGTCTTCTCAAGCTATTGTCGGAATTTTAATTTTTGCGGTCATTTTTGCTGAGTCCCATAAACAATTATTTTTTAACTTTTTCCAAATGAGAGGAACTTCTGTAGAAGTCACCCTGCAGTTGCAACATCTTTTTGGTGTGCAGCCAGCAACCCACAGGGTCCCTTTCTTTACCCAGAACGTTTGAAAGTAGGATGGTGGCAGCTCTGAATTTTGTTTTTTGCTAAATCCCAAATGCACATAGATGGTGGCCATTTTGGTACAGAGGCATTTTAAGTCTTACTCTGTGGTCCTTCAAATGAAGGAAAGGCCACAAACAAAATGGAGCACAAACTGCCAAAATGGCCATTCTGCTTATGTAGGTTCTGGGCAGGGCCTACCCAGATATCCTTTCTGTGAATGGATTCCAGTTTAGACTGCAGCAGGGTCTCCTAGACACATCAGTCCATATCTGTGTGGATCTGTTTTACTGAATGGAGCTTGACTGCCCATCAAAGATTGGATGCTGCCAATAATTTCAATGGTGCACGGTTGTTGATTGCTGAGCCGTTGTTACCAAGGCCCCTGTGTGAGTGTATTTTTAGTGAGAACGGGCCAATTGGGAGATTTGTTTGGAAAAACGTACAGGGAAGAATGCTCTAGAGATGGGGTGCCTCTGAGGATACTCACTTTGCTAGCTGAGCCTTGACCTTCTGTGGAGACCGCTTACAGCCTCTAATGGCTGTAAGAATCTTTCTTCCTAGAAGCTCTCAGCTTTCCTCCGGAGTTGTGTGCATGCATGCTTGGGATTTATTTTATGCGCAAACATGGATGGGAAGCAACTGAGCACTGTGCAAAGGGGATGCACCCAGGTGTTAAAGGTAGGGAGTAGGGGCAGCAAAGGAGCAGGATGGATATATAGGAAAAAGAGGTTGGGGTGGTGGTGTGGAAGTGGTCTCCACAGGAGAACAGGGTTGAGTGGAGCATCGGCGATTTGTCAGATGTTCTTTGAAGGGTATGGTCTTCAGGTCCTTCTTAAAGTGTTAATGTTAATTTGTAATATCTTTTATAGGGTGAGACACGCCAGTGGGCCTCAGTGCGTAGTATGTAAGGGGAAAGTCAGGATGTCCAGAAAACCAAGAGGAAGACTGGAAGAAGTAATGAGCTTAGTTAATCTCTTAGGGCAAAGACTAAGATCTGTGGGCAGAACATGCCACGTGCGAGGTGCAAAAGAATCAAAGCAGCTGCTGGCAAATTGAGTGTCTATAGCGAGGCTGCTCGAGTATATTAGTTGTTAGATCGGAGGGAACAGGTGATACAAGGTTGCATAATCCTTTTCTTCAGATAAGGGGGTGCTCTGTCACTGAGACACTTGTGAGTAAGGAGAAGAATTTTATAGGTGACATGATGTTTAACTGGAAGCCAATGCAGGGATCTACGAGCCTCAGTGACATGATTTGTTCTCACCAGATCTCAAAACAGCTTCAACAGCCTTATTCTGAGCCACCTGTAACGAGGCCAAGTTGGACACAGAAGTGCCTGCCAATAGACTGTTTCCATAGTCCAATTTAGAGTTGACCAGATCAACAGTAAGGTTAGTATTGTTAGTTATAGAGAGGAAGGGCTTGATTTGCCTAATGAGGCGAGTAGCATAGTCACAGGATCTCTTCACCTGGCTAACGTGCTTATTCAGGCTAAGATGTGTCAATATAGATGCCAATAGTCTTGACCGAGGGGCTGGTTTTAATAGAGGTACCAGGAATGTCAGAGGCGGCATACCTGGGATCTGATTTACCAAGGTGTTGGGTAGTTCCCACCATTAGAAGTTCGGTTTTGTTCCTGTTAAGGGCCAGTGAGCTGTTAATCATCCACTCCTCGATCAAAGTATAGATAGAAGTGATCCTGGAGCGATCCCTTTCATAATCACCAGTCAGTTCAATCAATAGCTGGGTATCATCGCCATAGTTAATGTAACCCACGCCGATGCTATCCAGAACATCAAAGGACAGATGAATATCGAGGTTAGAAAGGGTGGGAAAAAGGCATGCACCCTGCGGGACACTGCAAGTAAGTAGTTCGGCAAGTGACTTAAAGCCACGGGAGGCCACACGGGCAGAGCGAGGTCCCATAAAGGAGGCCAGCCATCCCAAGGCACTACTGGAACAGGTAGCAATGGTCCCCAACAGCAAAGAATGGTCAACAAGATCAAACGCTGTAAAGAGGTTGAGGAGCATCAACATAGCAACCTGACCAGAGTCGTCAACCCGGCACAGGTTGGCCATAAGGTCCAACAATGCAGTCTCAGTGCTGTGAAGCACTCTAAAGCCAGATTGCAAAGAGCCCAAAAGCTGATTTTCTTCCGTTTCTGAAGCTGCAGGTAAGCATACCTGTCAAGAATCTTCAACAAGAAAGTAGCATTGGTGATAGGATGGTAGTTCTCTAGGACAGCCAGATCAAGAGAAAGCTTCTAGATAACAGGAGTAATCCAGACATTTTTCAGAGACGCTGGTACCATAGAGGTGACAATGGAGGAATTGACTAATTTAGTGACAAAGGGGGCTAGACAGTCAAAGGATTCTTTAATTTTGGATGGTGGACTAAGATCATCAGGGCAGGAAGATGGCTTCAGATTGCGGACGATATTGGAAAGTTCAGCTTCTGTTATTTCTATAAAGTTAAAAACAGGTCTAGTACAATTAGAAGTTTCAATGCAATCAAGTTCCTTGGAATGGACGTTTGTCAAGGTGGCATAACCAGAGCGTAGGAAAGTAATCTTATCCCGGTGGACATTGTTTCTTACTAAAGCCCTGTTGACTATCGGAGCACCATTGATCACTTTTTGTGATGGGAGGAAAAGGGTCATCTTTCCCTTCAAGTTCCTTTAGAGTGGTGAAGAGTTCTTTTTGGGAGGAATTGTCTGTTTCAATGCATTCTTGGTAATAGTTGCTTTTAGCAGCCAAGATGGACAATTTAAAATGAGGCAGCTCTACGATAAGATGTCAGTTGAAGGATTTTTCCACCAGAACTGCTCTTTTTGTCTTTTACATGTACGAAGGTGAAGAATCTTATCAGATAACCATTATTTACCAAGAATTTTGGTCTTCACGGTTTTAGTAGAAAGAGGTGCAAGAGTGTTGGCGATGGCTGCAATAGGCTCATTGTATGGATCAGTGAGAGTCACAACATTGTTGGAGGGGATGAGATTGGCCAGTAGACGCAAAGCTTGTTCACTTAAAGCAGCATAGGTGATCTTATGGGTATGCCTAACAACCCTCAAAGAATGTGGATTAGTATTCTGCCTGACAAGTTTGCCAGGAAGTTTCACGCTAAAGGATATAAAGCAGTGGTCAGACCATGGACAGGCTGAGGTTTCAAGATCACTTTCCAAGCGATGAGTGTACCCAGTCCAAAGTGTGATCAACCTTCTGGTTGTGGCTCATAGCAGGCTGTGTTGTTAAATGCCTCATAGGGATTCAAAAAGTTTTAAACAATTTTAGTCGGTGCCCCCACAGGGCACCGACTAAAATAGTTTTTTTAACTTTTTGGATCTGATATTTAAGCACTCGTGACCTAGCAACAGCGTTAGCAACGCTGTGCTTCCTGGCCCACGAGTTACGAGCAGACATCAGGCTCGCGCCATCTCAGTGTGACTCAGCATTTCCTGCAGAGCACATCTCGCGCCACATACAGCCCGCGAGCGCATGGATCTTTACAGAGGTAATCGGCCTGTGAATAATGCAGTCCCATTTACGCTAGATGTAGATCTAGTTACTATGCCTGTGAATAATGCATTCCCATTTAAGCTAGATGTAGACCTAATTACCATGTTTTTCACTAATTACGTGCCCTCTTGTAGGACACCAAAAATCCTCGGGAAGACTCAATATAAGAACTATCGAACCTTTCCTTAGCTAAAATTTTCCTGGCGCGTTCAATAGCATCCAGCACCTGAATTCTAGGGCAGTTAAGGTACAAAGAGCGGAAGCACGTACCGGCACAGACTGGCCTCTCTCAAGCACCGGCGCTCACGTGCCTGGTTGCGGAGTAAAAATGGCAGAGAACTGCAGAAGCTAATGGGGGAGGGGATGTAGTTCTAACCAAGAAAGCGATCAACATGACTTATAAGTGAAAATACACAGTAATAACTAATGCACAAAGCTAAAAACAATTTAAAATGAGGTGTAAAGGAAGAAGCAGCAATTTATCTAAAAGTTAATCTAGCAGCAGTAAAGTAAAAGCTTTTCTTGAACGTGAGGTGGCAACTAAGTAGCAATGCTAAAAAGGATGGAGTGGGCCAGTACGTGCTGGAATCTCTATTCCTGTTGTGCTGATGGTTTTCTTATATGCCTCCGGCCTTCGTGTTAGTCACTGGACCGAAGGTGTGAGTCTCTATCTGACTGCACTCTGCATGGTTTGCCATTATCCTGCCTCATCTCTGCACTGGCTTGGGAAGTCTTGGATTGCTTTTTGCAGCTGCACTGTTGTGCTGCCTTGGCTTCACCTTGGTCTCTGGCCACAGTAACTGGGGAGCCCCACTGTCTTCGGTGGACAGAAAAATATGGAAGAAAGCAGATTCCACTTTGGTTCTAATCGTGAAATAGAACAGAATGTACAGGGCTGTGCCTCACTGAATTAGTGTGTGGCAAATCGCGTATCTATAGAGTAATCTATCATGGAGGCAGAATGATCCACAATATGTTGGGCCCACTCGTGATGAGTAAGACATGCAAACAATTCAGATCCCCTTGGGGATTTTGGTGTTAATGGGAGGAGGCAGAAGGGGAGAATGCAGTCTGTAATGACTGGCTAGCCAAAGAGGATAGGGCTTATGACCAGCACAGGCCGGGTATGCCTGCCTATGTGGCCATTAAAACAATTTGCAAACATCAGACAGAGGATGTTATTTGGTTGTTATGCTTGTTGCTAATGATTTTTTTTAAAGTGGAAACTTTGCCTACACTTAAGCTGACTTTGCTTGAAAAGGTTACAAGTGTCAAAGCCAAGGATCCACTTGTCCTTTTCCATGTGGCAGTCAATCAGGGGGAGGAGGCAGCAGTCTGGCCACAGCCACAATGAGATAGCAAGTGTCAAGAAGGAAAGGGGACGCTGGTGGAGGTGTGGGTTATACAAGCAGAGTTAAGCTGGTGCCAGGTGTGGAAAATGGCCACACGCTGCAGGAGGCACCAGCAAAAAGTGGGATGAATCCTCTGGTGTCATCACTAATCCCCAGCCTGAGATCTCCAACGTGGCCTGGGGAAGGCAGTCGCTACCTAATCCTGGGGGTGGTATTGTGAGGGAGGATCACATGGGAGGAGATCGCTGTCTGGGAGAGGTGGTGACTCCATCAGGGGAGATGCAGTATTCCCCACTTCATGTGAAGAAAATTCTATTGTTCCAAAAGCCCTGATGGCATATTGTCATTATACAAAGCCCTCCAGTTGTGGAACCCTAAAATCCCTTCTTGCTTGCTAGACCTCCTAGGCAGAGTACCATTCACACGTCACATGTACATAACACCCAAAAAATAACATCTCTGATGTTTTTGATTTAAACAAAGATTTACAGCAATATGACGTTAAAAGGTTCAAAGCTCCAATGACTCCCACTCCCATAAAGCCTCAAGTACTGAGACAAGGAAGAGAAGGAAGGAGTCCATGCGGAACGAAGGAAACATTCATTCCAATGTGAAGACTAGTTGTCAATCCGTCAATCAGCTGGGCGGGACATTTAAACCTAAAGAGCACTTACCATTTGGAAGATTAGAGCTGCAGAACCGGCGAAGTGGAAACCAACAGCGGAAGCAGACTTGCTGAGACAAACTGTGCTGGGGGAGCCAGACTCTCACGGTTAGCCACCTGCGATACACTTTACCAGAGAGACAGGAAACCGGTGAGTGTAGTGGACGCCTCGGAGGGACTGCTGGAAGGCAGACAGGAAGTGCAAGGCTGTTGGAGGTGTGGTCCTGTGGCGCTGCATCTGTTCTGTCGTCAAGGGACTGCAAAGCCAACGGGTGAACCGAATGAGGGTCTAAGAAGCAGGGGAAACCTTCACAAGGACAGAACTTCACTGCAGCCACACGTCTCAGTATGGAAACGCCACTAAACACTGGTGAGTCGGCCCAAAGGAGTTGGGAGCCCCGGGACATGCTGGCAGAAATATGAGCAGTTGAATAATTCAAGTAAAGTTGAAAGACAAAACTTGTACAAGTCTCCTTTTAGGAAATATATACATTTGGGGAAAATTGGAACAAGCATTGCCACAAGCAAAGAAATACTAGTGAAGAGATTGACCGACAGAACAATAAGTCTGCATATAGGAGATATCGATATAGGGGGTGGGGGAGTTGGAACAAGTAGTATCTGAAGTCAATGAAGTATAATCAGTGAAACAGTACAACTGTGTTATACTTGGAAAGTAAGTGAACATTATAAGGAGTCCTGGTGAAAGAAGCACCTCAGGCAGCGAGACATTTTGGAGAAAAATACCATGCAGGGGAGTAGACCGGGATCTGCAAGATCCAGAAGGATGGATTTCTGGCAGGGGAGTATTCCAGGTAATCCATAAAGCATATGAAAGAAAGCGACATAGTAAAAGATACCTGGCAGGAGAGTACACCAGGGATCTAAAGAAAATATAGAATTCCTGGCAGAGTATACCAGGAAAATGCCTTCGGAAAAGTTGTATAAAAGAGACACGTTATTTGTGAAGCAGTTTTGTAAATAAGGCTTCGAGGGGATTGGGTCCTCTGACGTATTCCATATCTATGACAGGTAATGTCCACAGCTGTGCTGCTTCGGAAAATATTTGGTGTCTGCGTCGATGCGCCGTCCCCAAGGACCTCCTCCGACGGCCGACGTCACCCGATGTGATAAGTAGGACGCACAACGCCCATAGCCTCAGCTCCGTTTTTTCTGCGAACGTGTTCGCTTCGTGAATCTCGGTACGCCTCGACTCGTTGGAGTTGCTGTTTTCTTTCTCGGTTCGTTGAACCTGTTCGGTTGGTGTGAAGACCTGTTCGTGGCGATGTCTTTCTCATCTTCGACCCAGCGTCCGGGCTTCAAGAACTGCGGGGACTGTGGGTCCAAGATGTCGGTCACGGACTCGCACGACGCCTGCCTCTGGTGCCTCGGGGAGGCCCACGATACGGACGACTGTCGACTGCCAGTCGCTCACTGCAAAGGCCTTGCGAGAGTGCAAGAAGAAACTGTCGGTAGGTCGGGTGTCTAAGCCCCGGAAGTCGAGGTCTGCGGGGCTTGCGACCGATGACTCGAGGGGTGACTCTCCGCGTCGTCGTCGGAAGTCCGGTGGGTCTCCTTCCAGGAGTTGGTCTCGCCACTCCTCTGCCTCTTCTAGGCATTCCAGGAAGCGCCGGCATAGGTCGTCTTTCCCGTCCTCTTCCGAGGACTCCGCCCGTCGGCGGGTCGCTTGTCCCTCCATGCAAGCGACACCGGAGGAATGGGCTTTCTTCGGGAAGCAGATGCTAGCGATTCTGGAATCGCAGGGCACGGGTCCGTCTGTGCCTCGGAGTGGGGTCGGTCGGCACCGGTCGAGAGACACCGCCCGTACGCCTTCGGGGCCGGGTGGTCGGCACGTCTCGTGGGAGAGGTCCCGCTCGGACAAGGGTAGTCGTTCTCGCCATGCCCGTTCCAGGTCCCGGTCCTTGACACGCTCGAGACCGCGTGATCCTGTGCCGTCTTCGAAGAAGACGTCGACGCCTGTGGCGCCGAGGTCGTCGATGATTTCTCTCGAGGTTCGGTCTTCGAGGGGGTTGTCGACGCCGTCGGCGCCCAGGTTGTCGAGAGACACGCTCGGAGCTCCGGCTTCGAGGACTGTGTCGACGCCGCAGATGCTGGAGGTGTTGCAGCTGACGCCGACTCGCTCAGCGCCTTTTCTGTCGACGCCGACTCGCTCTGCAACCTCGACGCCTTTCGAGGCGGTGGTGTCGGAGGGGCCCCGTGGCACGGGGTTTGCCCCTAAAAAGGCTATGGCTAAGGTCCGGCACTGCTTTGGTCCACAGAGGTCTTCCTCTCCCCGCCTGGAGTACATTTCAGAGGGTGATGAAGGCTCTGATGGCGGCCTGGTTCCGGTTACGATTCCGGATGACCTTATCTCGGGCCATAGTCAGTTTGATGACCTAAGGCAGTCACTGCATGATGCCAGTGGACTGGACACCTCTCCGGAGGTGGAGTTTTGTCGGCCGGAGCCTGGCACTCATGCCGATTGATCATATCGGCGCCTTATGTCTCGGGTTACCGAGTACTTGGGTTGGTCAGCTCCCCCAGGGGAGTTCGTTCAGGATGATCTCACGGACATCCTTGATCTCGGTCCATTCACTGACCCGGTTTTGCCTTTTCATATGGCTTTGCAGAGAAGGGTGGCGGCGGCTTGGACTGCTCCAGAGAGTCTCCCGGCAGTGGGCAAGTCTTTGTCGCGAAAATACCGTCCAGCCAGTAGCGACCCCTGCTACTTGTCTAGGCACCCCACCCCGGAGAGTTTGGTGGTGCAGGCGGCTACGGCCCCGGCAAAGCAGGCGTCATATCCTACCATCCCTCGGGATAGGGACGACTAACGTTTTGATGGCTGGGCGAAGAAAGTGTTTTCTTCTGTGGGTATGGCGCTTCAGGCGGCCAACTCCATATGTGCCTTGTCTCGTTTCACACACACTCTGTGGAACTGTGTTGCATTAGCGGCTGATCATATTCCCGAAGGAACGAATGGGATGGTTTCCTTGCTATGGTTCAGGTTGGCAAGGATGCCATGTGTGAGGCCGTTCAGTCGGGTTTGGACTTGGCGGATTGTGTCAGCCGGTCAATAGCGGCGAGCACCGTAATGCACAGGTTTGCGTGGTTGAGGAAGTCTGGGTTCGCTCCTGATGTGCAGTCCCGGCTCCTCAACATGCCCTTTGACGGTGAACACCTTTTTGGCAGCAAGGCTGACGAGAGCTTTGAGAGGTTGCAGACCTCCAAAGCTGCAGCGAAGTCGTTGGGCGCTGCAGTTCGCCAACCTCCGCCTTTTCGTCCTAGGGGACAGCAATGGAGGGGAGGTTCCTTTCGCAATTACTCGTCCTTCAGTAAAGCGAGAGGAGCTAGCAGTCAAAAAGAGGCCATGGTAAGAATGCCTGAGGTGGAAACAAAGGTACCCGAGGTGCCAAGGCTGCTCGGGCAGTTGCCTCTTTGCCCTCAGGCAACGCTGCAGCCGCTACCACTCAGTCATGAGGCCAGGTCCCATGGTTCGCCGGTTTGGGGAAGGCTGGCGCAGCATCTTGTAGAGTGGCAAGCCATTACTTCGGATGTGTGGGTTCTGGAGATCATAACCCACGGCTACTATCTTCCTTTTCGGCAGAGGCCTCACGACAATCCACCAGGGAACCTCTTTGAAGAGCCCGGATCCGCTCCTTGCGCAGGAATTTCAAGCCCAGCTGGAGAAAGGCGCCATAGAACTGGTGCCTGTAGCGGAGAGGAACAAGGGATGGTATTCCCCTTATTTTTTTATTTCAAAGAAAGACGGGGGATTGAGACCCATCATGGACTTGCGCGGTTTGAACAAACTCCTCAGGAAGGACAAGTTCAAGATGGTGACTTTCTCAAGTCCTCCAGGCCCTTCAACTTCAGGACTGGTTGGTGTCTCTCGACCTCAAGGATGCTTACTTCCATGTGCCAGGCACAAGAAATACCTGAGGTTCGCGGTTGGCGACTTGCACTTTCAGTTTCCGGTCCTGCCGTTCGGATTGACCTCCGCCCTGAGGGTTTTCACCAAGCTCATGGTGGGGGTGGCAGCGCATCTCAGGAAAGGGGGGACTCACGTCTACCCCTACCTGGACGATTGGTTGATCAGGGGGAGCTCTCCCGAGCACGTCCTGGATCATCTTTCTGTCACCTGCCACTCCCGTCATAGGCTGGGCTTCTCCCTCAATTTAAAGAAGTCCCATTTGACACCAACGCAGCGGCTCCAGTACATCGGAGCAGTGCTCGACACGTCCCTGGGGCAGTGTTTTCCTCCTCGGGTGAGGGCTCTTCACATTCAGCAGATGGTGCACAAGTTTCAGTTTGCCCAGACTCCCAGCATCCGAGTTATTGAGACTGCTCGGCCTCATGGCATCCTGCATTCTTCTGGTGCCAGAAGCTCGTCTGCGGATGAGATCTTTGCAGTGGGCACTCAAGCTCCAGTGGTCTCAGTCCTCCGGCAGGCTGTCGGACCCTGTTCAGGTGCCGCCCTCGGTAGCCCGGGACCTTCTGTGGTGGGCCGTCAAGGGCAATCTGATGAAGGGTGCCCCATTTTGGCTGCCCTGGCCGGAGGTGACGATCATGACGGACGCATCCCTCACGGGATGGGGAGCTCATGCCAATAAGCTGGCAGTCAGCGGTCGTTGGTCTCCATCGGAGTCCAGACTCCATATCAATCTGTTGGAGCTGAGGGCCGTCAGGCTTGCCCTGAAGGCTTTTCTGCCGACTGTGCGCGGGAAGAGTGTCCTGATTCTGACGGACAACACGGTGGCCATGCACTACCTCAACAAAAAGGCGGGGGCATGGTCACTTCCGCTGTGCAGGGAGGTGATGCAGCTCGAGTTCAGGGCCGTCCAGCAGGAAGTTTCGATCTCGGCAGTTCATCTGGCCGGAGACGACAACGAGACGGCGGACGCTCTGAGCTGGCAGAGCACGACCTCTCACGAATGGGAGCTGGCTCAGAGGATTCTCCTGGAGATCTTCGCCCTTTGGGGGACCCCTCAAGTGGATCTCTTTGCCTCCAGTGTCAACCGGAATTGTGAAAGGTTTTGCTCGCGGGAATTTCCTC
Organism: Ambystoma mexicanum; assembly: GCF_040938575.1. Taxonomy (NCBI): domain Eukaryota; kingdom Metazoa; phylum Chordata; class Amphibia; order Caudata; family Ambystomatidae; genus Ambystoma; species Ambystoma mexicanum. Next base: position 1,014,632,944 of record NC_090921.1, on the reverse strand, counting down.
CAAAAGGAGCCTTAGGAGACGCATTTGTGGTGGAGTGGTCTTTCCCACTGCTGTACGCGTTTCCTCCAGTCCCCGTCATCCCGCAAGTGTTGCGGAGGTTACGGAGGTTCGGTTCCCGGATGATCCTCATTGCTCCGGCGTGGGCCCGGAGGACGTGGTACCCGGACCTTCTAGACTTGTCCATCTGCCCTCCACGTTGTCTTCCCTACCGAGACGATCTGCTCTCGCGGGAGGGGGGGGTCAGGTTCTCCATCCAGAGGTCAGATCCCTCAATCTTCACGCTTGGCTTCTGAAAGGTTGAGGTATAAGGATTGGGACCTCCCTGAAGACGTGATGGAGGTGTTGCTCTCGGCCAGGCGGCCGGCAACAAAGTCTCTGTACCGTTGCCGTTGGAGAAAGTTCTGCGACTGGTGCAGAGTTCAGAATGTGGATCCTTTTGAATGCGACATTCCCATGGTTTTGTCTTTTTTGCTTTCTTTGGCCCACAGGGGCTTGCAAGTGGGGACCATTAAAGGTTACCTAGCGGCGCTGTCCATATTTAAGCGCTCGTCTGAAGAGTGTTCCTATTTTAAGATTCCTTTAATTTCGCAGTTTTTGAAAGGGCTCACTAATGTGTTCCCTCCGTCACCTTTTTTGGTGCCAGGTTCGGATTTGAACCTTGTTCTTAAGTTTCTTATGGGTGCTCCGTTTGAGCCTTTACATTCTTGCCCTTTGAGGCTGTTAACTCTGAAAACTGTGTTTTAAGTTGCGGTTACTTCCGCTCGCAGAGTGAGTGAGTTACAGGCACTTTCAGTTAAGCCACCCTTCACTGTGTTTCACAAGGACAGGGTTGTCCTTAGAGTTCGTCCTTCTTTTCTTCCGAAGGTGGTTTCGGAATTTCATTTGAGCCAAAAGGTTGTTCTTCCGGCGTTCTATCCTCCTCCACATCCTGGTAAGGAAGAGGAGATGCTCCATAGGCTTGATCCTAGGAGAGCGTTGAGCTTTTATATCTCGCGCATGTCCCGGGTCAGAGTGGACGATCAACTTTTCATTGGTTACGCTGGAAAGCGTTTGGGACAAGCTGTGACGAAACAGACTTTGTCTCGTTGGATTATTTTAGCTATCTCAGAGTGTTACCGCTTGGCGGGTAAGGACCCTCGGGCTGGCTTGCGGGCCCATTCTACCAGAGGAGTGGCTGTGTCTACTGCCCTGCAGAGGGGAGTTCCTATTCGTCACATCTGTGATGCAGCCACCTGGGCTTCAATACATACTTTTGTACGTCACTATTCCCTCGATTCCATCAGAGGGCAAGATCTGGCCTTTGGCAAGGCAGTTCTCTATTCCGCAATTTGATTGGGCATGCTAAATTTGTATTCTAAATTCTTTCCCACCTCCTTGCTTGGTACTGCTTTGGGAGTCTGTCAAAGATATGGAATACATCGGAGGACCCAATCCCCTCGAAGAACAAGTTACTTTCTTACCTGGTAACGTTCTTTCGATGGGATGGTCCGACGACGTATTTCATATCGCTCCCTCCCTGCCTTCCCCGCTGCAGAATTTCTTTTGCGATTGCAGCTTGCGTTCCGCAAGGCCTTGTGTGTCTGACTGGCAGAAAACTGGTGGCACACATTCTGGAAAAAAACTATAACTGAGGCTATGGGCGTCATGCGTCCTACTTTTCACATCGGGTGACGTCGGCCGTCGGAGGAGGTCCTCTGGGACGGCGCATCGACGCAGGACGCAGACGCCAAAGTGATGGGGGGGTTCAAAAATTCCTGCTGAGGTTCTGCCAAGACATGTGATTTCTCTGCAGTGGGACTGGCATTAATGGTATACCTTTTATCTTGCGCAATAAAAAGCCGCCTACCACCACATCCCCTGTTTTTTCTGTAACTCTGAGCCTCACCTTCATTGGAGCTTTGCCTTGTTGTTCATGGTGGATGATCTTAATCACTTTCGGTTTTAGTTTGCAGGGCATTACAGTCCTCATGTCCCTCAGCACTAATAATTCTTCTGCTATTGAGAGTTAATTTCTGAACACAAACTTGCATTTTAACCACGCCTGAGCTTCTGCTGTTTGAGATTGTGATGCGAGAAATTGCCACCAGTTGTTAGGAGAACCTTTTTAATGGCCACAATTGCTAGTCATTGTTGGTCACTTTGATCTTCCTCAGACATGGTATGGTCTACAGCAGGTTTCATGACGTGCCAAGCAAGTTACTTCGTATTAAGTGTTCTGTATTTCGTTGTTACAGTAGGATTCTTTGAAAGACAGTGTGCTGAATTGCTAGTTCCCAGTGAGTTGTATTTCATAATCTTGAAGTTGTGGTAGGCACTTCTTAATAGACTGGAGGCTGTTCATTCAAAATGGGGTAAGTGACTTGCGATCTGTAACCTTCATCAGGAAATGCAAATGTAAACATTCTCAAAGCACTGCCATGGCGTCCACAATTTGGGAATACTTCTGCTCCGCCGTAGAGTGCCCAACTCGCGTAGGATACCGAAGCAGATGTTTGACTTGTGCTCTGGTAGACTGATGCAGAATGTTGGGATTAAAAATTCTGTTATGGTCGCAGGTACACTGGTGTCCTTGTGTTGGTGATGCTCCTCTGCACATCATCTTGGTCAATCGACAGGGATTCTTTGAGAGTAACTACATTGAGGATTAACTGCTGCCCACATTGGTTCTTCCACTCTACCCCCGCACAGAAACCTAATTTCTGTTTGCAAAGTGGGTGGGTATTTTTTTCAGGTCTTGCAACACTCCATTTGCCATAAGGACATGGCTGAAAATCCCCAAACTGAGTTTCACGAACATGCAATTTATCACATTGGGGTTAAGATTGTTCTCCTGCATACACACTGTGATCACTTCTAGGCAATGATGCTTTTAAAATGCTGACGTTGCCAGACTATGAATTTAATTTGGAACCCCTTGAAAGACAGTTAATACGGCCATTTCTTCCAACGGTGTCCTCAAGGACTTGACCTGCCGAGAAGACTATAAAGCTTGTAGAGATGGAGGGCCACATGAGAGAATGTGTTGAGGAAACTCACTTTAGGATGAAATAATACCTGGTTATCACCTTGTTGAAGTGTTACTTGGCGAAGACTGTGGATACTTGAAGGTCCCAGTTAGGAAAGATTTTCTTTTTGCTCCTTTCCTCTCATAGACTCCTATGGGACACCCTTTCCTTTTATTTTTATTTTTTTGTCATGCCCTGACTTTTTAAAAGCAAGTAAAGCCTTCTGCTTTACTTCCCTTGTGCTCATTTTTATGGGGAGATTGTCCAAGTCCATATTTTCTTTGTTATATAAGTCCTTAAGACTATCAGTGCTGAGACTATCTCTATTTATGGATTTCTTGTATTTTTACAACTGCACCCATCCCCTTAAAAGTGAAGTGCAGTTAGGATACCTTGTATCCTCTCTTTTTTGTGTGTGGAACTTTTGGATTACAAGTACAATGTGACCAGGGTGGGCTGGGGACAGTGGATGTTTTTCGACTGTGTTTTGCACTTTTTACACTTGCGCTTTTTACTCTTGGAGGGGGGGGGGCGCTTTCTGGTCCCAGTCCGCATCCTGTTGCCTGAAAGTCTGTTGCTGGACGGAAAGCGTGGCTATCCATGATTGGTGCGTGCACCCCCACTGCATTGTGCGCAGGGGTTGGACATCATTTTATTTGTTCAGGGGGACCTGCCAGCCATGCAAGGTGCTATTCCATACATTGAAGGAACGCAGAAAGGGCTGGATGGTGTTTGCCCCCTTCACTCCATCTGATATGTGCGCGTGTGTGCTGCCACCCACCCCCATCTGGGTGCACCACCCTGGCACTTCCGCCTCCTTCACACGCAAATCTCAGTGCGCAGGGGTTGAGACATCATTGTATTTGTTCAGCAAGACCTGACAGCCATGCAAGATGCCAATCCATAAATGGAAGGGCAGTTCAAAGTGCTGGAAAGTGCTTGTCACTTCATCCTCTATCATATTTGGCCACCTTGTTCTTTAGTACCCAACACTCGCCAATCTAGACCTGTCAAAGTAACATTAACTTCAACTAGGTGTTAAGGAGTCAGTTGGATTTTGACACTGGAGGCTAGAGAAATATTGATCAATGTTGCACTTTCAATCAGGTTTTGCCTTTTTGTTTCAAATCATGTTTCTTATTCAGGTGAAGTTCTTCAAATCCTCATTGGTGCACACAGGAATTCTTTTTTTTGCCTAAATCATAGATGACATTTTCAACTGGAGGAAACAAATGAATGAGCCTCTGAAAGGCCGCACTCTTGCATCTTTGAGTGGGGTTTCTTTGTATTGGCACATGAAGTTGTTCCTATGGCAACATGTGACATTAATTTAATATATGAAAGTCTGTGTTTGTAGTAGTCATTTCAGCATGCTGTGTTGCTGAACACCAGGCTCTCTCGACTGGATATTCCTATTGTGTTTTCAAAGGAAATACTGCTGCTCTCAAAGAACCCTTCCTTTGTTCCAAACATGGTGTCTGCTTGTCACCTAAATCGGGAAGCTGTTGCAAAATGTTTTCTGCTAAGAGAAATTGTCTCCAAACACTTGTTGTGTTAGCCCACTTAGATAGTTCTTGGCATGATCCAAACAATATATTTCCTGTGGAGGTTCCTCTACCAGTAACTGCGAACAAGGCACCAGTTGCTGGTTGGGTGGTGTCCAGCATATTCGAGTGCCACTCTGAATGACTTCACGACTTTTTTCTATTGTGTACTTTGTTTTTAGGATTAATCCAGCATCTTTGGCTGTTCAGTGCCATGTGCTAGATCTGCAGTAGCCACACATGCAGCAATTATTGATGATGATCAGATTCCTGTTAGCTCGAGAGCTTTTGCTCATTTGTTCAAGATATCACAAAGAAACTGTTTAGGTACAATTTCTATTTATTTTTATTTTGTTTTTTAGAACGTCCCTAATACCATACCCGAGTTCGGTTTCTAAGCACGGATCTGGGATTCAAACCTCTGTTGCTCTGCGTTGTCTTGCTTCCAAGACCAGGGTGTTGCCCCTGTGCTACCCCCTGTTCACAAATTGTTGCATCTGTGCTGCATCCAGGAGTTCTTCAAGAGCTCTCGTACTACAAAAATCTAACCCTGGAGTCTGACGGAAAAGGACCTGAATGAGTTCAAATCACTTACTGTAGTGAATCTTGTTCAGCGTACCTTCCTCCAGACAAAGCACCCTCTCTCCATCATGATACACCAATACCTCAAGGAACTTCTGTAGATGAAACTGACATTAGAAAGGAAGCCAGTGTGTGCAAGAAAGGGAACAGCGGCTTTGGTTCAGGAAAAGCTACAACTGTACTCCGCCACCCAGATATGTTCCTGCTCTTTGTCTGCTTCAGGCTCCCAGACGTCTGGAGGAAGGGGGTTGGGGGGAGATGAAGTAAGGGGTTGGGGGGGTGAAGAGTGGAAGAGCTCTATAGCTAGTAGCTTAATTCTGGCACAGTGTGGGTAGAGCCCTTTTTTTTCATGTTTAAAAGGTTGCTTACTCAACATCCTCTCCCTTTCAATGCCTATATTTCCAAACTTGCTGAAGGAAGCACATTCATTTAACTTTCTGTGTAGATCCTCTCTTATGTTCACAGAAAGATTTCTGCCATTGCACAGATCGTTACTGTATATTTGGTGTGTTCAATGAGCAGATTTCTGTTGATTAATCATGGCTTGTGTGATTTTAAAATTCTGTGATTTCTAATATAACGGCTTTTTTTGTGCTTTTTTCTAGGATGCTTTCAGCTTGTTGGCATATTCAGACCCATGGAACTGCCCTGTTGGCCAGCAGTTGGACCCAATCCAAAGAGAGCCAGTTTGTGCTGCTCTCAATAGCGCTATACTAGGTAACTTGTATGTATTTTGGAATTGGGGTGGGGAAAATTGCAAAACTTAACTTGTTGGTGGTTAGAACTGAAGTTCTTCCACAAAAAGTACTTAACTTGTAGGCTTTTAGTAATTAAAGTTATCTACCTACGTTTTCCAATAATTTTACGAATTTTCATAGGTTTTAAAGTCACCCTTCATGCACAATTTAGGCCCCTCAAACCAGGGTATTTTTACTAGATTTTTAAACCTAATTTGTGTGCATTTTGCATGAATGTACATTTCTGTAAGTTTCAGAATGTGGACAGAGGGTTCTGTTCAAATTGCCTATCCTCCAGTCGGGTCCCTCTGATCCTCCATGATCCATGCCCAACCCCTGTTTACAGGAAGGAGGTGGGCAGTCATACGATTAATAACCCCAGCCAACAAATGTTTTTGATGCCCCGTCTGTGATAGTAAACGCAAGTTCAAGTGCTTGTCCGTTATATGTTGAAGATGGGAAGGCTCAGTACCTATGTGGAAGATAGGAAGGCTCAGAATCTTCTCCAGACTCTTCTACTGTTCCACTCTCTTTTTTGGACTCCCTTCCTCACACCCTGCCCCCCTCAAATCCATCTACCACTCCGCTATCCGCTCCCTCTGCCTTCTCTCACCTCACCTCACGACTCCATCTCCTCTTACCTTGACTCACTAGAATGGCTCCCTTTTCACTCCCAGCTTAAATTGAACTTCCTCTGTCTATTTCTCAAAGCCCTCTATTGTCTTGCCCCTCCCCATCTATCCTCCCGTCCCACTTTCTACACCCCTTTTCGTTCTCTCCGTTCTGCGGATCTCTTCCTTCTTTCTCCTCCTCCACCCTGAGCCCCTTCCCGCTTCCTCTCCTTCCAATTTCTCGCTCCTTTCCATTGGAACAGTCTTCCCCTGCCCGTCCGCTCTCCTACCTCCTACCCCTCATTTATCACTTCTCTAAAATCCTACCTCTTCCATTCACCCCCCTAGCACCTTTCAGCTTCCTCTCTCTCTCCACTGAATCCTCCTCCTCCTTCTAACCCTCCTCGCTCACTTTAGTCCCCCTCCACATGCACTCAACCTCACCAATAATGTAAATTGTTCTTTGTAATGTTTTCTGGTTTGATTCAATGTCATGTATTGCTTGTTGTAGTTGCTTGCTCCTCATGTAAAGCACTTTGGCTTAAAGCACTATATAAATCTAAATAAGTACAAAATACAAATACCTTTTGAGCTTCAAAGCATGAGTTTCAATAAACTGCAATATCCAGAATGAGCAATTAATATATAGGAGCTACTAAACAATATTCACTACTGTACTTCCATAGACACGTGTTTACACAATCCTCTTTTGCCCATATCTGGGAGGGGTTCATTCTAGAAACAGAAATGTAGAGTGTATGCTATACTCGAAGCATACAGACTGTCTTTGAATTCTAGAGAAGCCGCCTTATACGGTAGAGTTGCTAGAAAATACACCTCTTAGGATTACAGGAAGAGGTGATGTTGGAGATCTTTCTGGCTATATTTTTTAGTATCTCGTGGTATTTTTGTGATATAGTGGTATTGTTGGTATAGTGGTGAGCCTAACTTCAGAGTACTGCATGATAATTCTTCTTTTACCGGAATCACTAACTGTAATCAAATACTGGACATTTATTACACTCTAAACAATTAACTCATCCCCTCATGTGGTATCTTATGTACAATACCACCTTATGCCCTTTTGGCTTGCATTCCAGAATACATTTACCATGCAAATGAAACACGAACATTCATTCAGAGCCTCTAAGAGCAACACAATTTACGACGACTAACTTTGCTTTTATATGTGTTTACTGCACGTTCTGCATCTCTGTATGCCAACCCACTAAAGCTGAGCACAGAATAAATACGCTGAGGCAAATTCATCTTTTCAAATTGTTATTCTTTATCAGAAGGTAGAAATAGGCAAGTTACACAGAATGGCATGTGCATCCACGTCGTAATTCAAACATAAGCAAAGCCTTTCCTGCTATGAGTTTCAAAACATTCTATTTGTGATAATGCCCTGAGTTCTGGCAAGCCAGCATTGGTCTTGAACTTCGCAACAATAATTGGCAGAGCACAGGTTTGTCACATCTGAGTTTTATCGCAGCAAAACCTGGAGAAACTTGAACACAGTTTTACATCCGCGTTTAAAATGAAATTATGCAGCACCTAAAAATGAAATGACTTTCCCTATTCCATACTATCTAACATGAAGCATTCACTCATCAGCTCTCTCCTCAAATTGACTGAACTTAACAAAGAAATCTGTAGTCGTGTGTGCGTCTTGAACTACTCTCGACCCCAATCTAGTAGCCAGACAGAAGAACTCTTATTTGGTTCACTCCCTTTTTGCCTGGAATGAACCCTCTACCAGTCTTTATGTTCCCGAAGTCAGCCAGCGGAAAAGAGCGCCTGGGACAAACCACCTTTAGACAGCTGCCAGCTCCCGAGCCAGTGAATGAGTGACCCAGCCCTTTCTGCTGCAAGCCTTTTTCTAAAACCTCATGTGTCATTCAAACCACACCTCCCTTTTTGTCAGCCAGCCATCCAAGAATGTTCCGACCGTGTCCACCCTTACCACTTAGAAGCAGAAATAATAGCTACATCTCAGTGCCATTTTCCTGCTCTGAATGTTTTTTTTAAACAATGTAATGTCTTTAGTAGAACGGATCTCACATTCACACTTCTGATTTGTCACATCCCCATTCAGACAGCGCAGCTTTAAGCCTGCTTTAGTGTTTTTCATTCCCAAACTACAATGCATTTCCATGGAGGGGCGATCAAGTTAGTCATCCTCTTCGGCCCCAGTGGGCAAGGGATTGTCTTGTTCTACCTCCAAGAGCCAGTCCGTAGCACGATCCACCACGACTACCAGCTCTGTAGCTGAGGGTACCCAGCCTACCGGATCCACCTTCGAGGTTGTGGTGCAGGGCGATTCAGCTACCAGCCGAGGGCTGTGACCCTACCAGAGCCATCTCTGAGGTTGAAGCTTATGATTCAGGCTCGAGGACCGAGGAGTGGCCTTGCATGTCTGAGCCAGCATGTGGCACGGGGCCTTCGTGCCCAACCTGCCATGGGTGTGGCACAAGGCCCCAAGATGGTGGACAAACATGTGGCTGAGCGTGCTGGGCCGATGGCCATCTTGGATTTGGGTTTCGGGTCTCCCCGATCCTTTGCCCACGCAGTGGGCCATGCATGAAGGTTCCAGTCACTTGCCTCTGGGAGCGACAGCAGACTTTATGGTACAGGTGGTTGGTCTCCACAAGGTTACATCTACCCCTCACAGCCTTACAGCTACATGCCCCCAGGCTCCTAGGCTCTTTAATATGGAAAGGAGGCCCAGCACTGCTGAGGACTGTGCCCCTCGTGATCCGGAGGCTTGCAAGGACCGCTTCTTCGAGCGTTTCCTCGTCCTCATGCATTCCCCGCAGATGACTAGGCTACTCAAGGGTAGTCAAGGAAGTGATACCACAGGTGGTACCTCCTAGGCCTGCGCATCTGGGGTCTCCTCCGATTCTTCTGGTGCTTCTGTTGGCTGTTCCTCCCCCGGTCCTGGCCCTGCCGGCGCTTCAAACCCCTCAGCCTCCTGTAACACCAACGCCTCCCTCGCAGCAGCCAATGGATCCACAGCTATCTTCAGGTCCAGTTCAGGGGGAAAACCCCTCTGGCTCTGGTGTCTAGGGTCCAAACTCCCAGTCTGTGGTGAAAGCGACGATGAACCCAGGATGAAAGAGCCTTTGGCCTCAGTGAAAGTTTCCGGACTGTCATCGGGGCCTTGCAGAGTTCTTGGGGGTCCTTCAGCCAGAGGAAGCCCCCCAGGAGTCGGGAGTGCGAGCAGAGGTTTTGTCCAGAGGTGCCACGAGCCGCTCAGGAATTCTGCTCCAGAAGAATGTCCTGAAGGTAGCGAGAAAAGTCTGGGAGAAGCCCAGGACCAACACCCAGATGAACAAGCAATTGGACAGCCAGTTCAAGCTTTTGGATGGAGAGCCACTCCTCCTTGCATTCTAAAAAATCATCTTCATTCTCCTCCGCAGGGGCATCCTCCAGCTGTCTTTCTAAAGAGGACAAAACCCAGTCTTTTGGCAAGTGTTGTTACCTCAACTCCAGGCTGCATTTGCGGCAGGCCAACACTGACTCCCTCCTAGCCGCAGCGAACCAGAAGCTGTGGCGAGAGATCGGGGAGTTCCTGCCCGACCTCCCTCTGGAGAGGCAGGCCTGGCGAACACCCAGGCATTTGCACAGGACCTTATGGAGTCTTCCACATTGGTCGAGATGAGACGGACAGTGTGGATGCACGCCAATAACTTCTCTTCTGATGTGCAAGAGAGAATCTTGGATCTTCCTTTGGAGGGGCTGGATGTTTTTTTCATTTGTCCACCAATGACGGAAAAGAGCTCTGCAGACTGCCAAGTCCTTGGCCAACTTGACTATACCAAGGCAGAAGTCCTTCCCTCATTCGCAGGGTAGGACTGACTTCAAACCCTTCGCTTGGTATCACTACATATTATCCCCACCAAAAATAATGCTGTATATATGGTCGTCTGGAACGGCCATAGGCGATATTTTTTGGGGAGGGGATAACTTTTGGAGTTTTTGGGAGCAGGGGTTGCTGTCATGCCTACCCCTGGGGACTCAAGTCCAGCAACCCTGGAAGCAGGCATCAAGTTATCCTAAGCAAGCCCAACAACCCCTGCTAGGGGCTATTTGGGTCCAGTCCTGCCGCCTATGGCGCCAGGCTCATATGGCAAGTACGTCCTAGCGACATAGGCGCCAGGCTCATAGATTAAAACTTACCTGATGCAGACCATGCTGCAAGAGATCCAAGCCAAAAGAGGCTTGAAAGGGACTACTTTACTTAGGGACTATTTTTTACTCGGGCGGGGCTGGGGAGGAATACTTACCTGGGACTACTTTGGAGGCTATTTAAACCACGCCCAAAGAGCAGCACACGCTTCACGTTATTCTGCATCCAGCAGCGTAACGCTCACCATGCCTGCAAGTCTGCATCCAGCCTTCTGCCATGCCCGCCTCGAGTTTGGAGCTCTTAGAAAAAGGGAGAAAGAAGGAGAAAAGGTTAGAACAAGAGCAATACCTTTGATCCTTACCTGAATTCCCGATCCATCACGCCTTCGAGCTGGAAGAAAAAAGTTATTTTATGCGCCTCGCCTCGCCTGCTGCAGCGCCGCGCTGAACTCGCAGGCCTTCGCAGCGTCTTCACATTCCACCACATCCTCCTGCATGTTCCCGCCGCACTCCGGAACCTAAGGAGAAGACAAGAACAGCAAGGTGAGCCAAGGCAATACACAGAGGAATATTAGTTACCCCCCCCATAGACTTACCTGATTTTACCACCGGGGGTACTATTCCTCTTCACGGGTTGGCGCAGCTTCCACTGCATCTTCGCCGAACCCCGGCCCCTAAGGGGAAACAAAAGGACAGCAAGGTGAAACAAAGGGACTAACAAGGGGAACCCCTCCTCACCACAATAGACTTACCTGATTTTACCGCCAGAGGTATTATTCCCCGAGACTTCATACTTTCTCTCAGCGCCTGAATAAGGGAGAAAGCAACAGGTTACATATTGACATTCTTTTATCGAACTGTGTTGGAAAATACAAATCCTTACCAGAATACTACCGGTTGCCACGAGGAACTCTTCATTAGGGTGAAGCTGCAACCTGCAAGGAATCGGTCAAGAGTGAAAGTCAGGCATTTGAACTCTTACAAACTTTATACTTACGGCGTCTTGCCGGGAATCTCAGAGTCAATATTGTTCTGGAAGTCACCAATTCCTTCGAGCCAGTGATGCAACTGGTTATCAACGCGCCCCTGCGCTCAATGCAGGATGGAGAGCTCATCTTTTCAAACCATCAGAAGAATATTCCTACGGGCCAAGCAAACGAAGCTAGGTGGGCCAGTCCTGTCTGTCATCTCGGCCCTACGCGTCACATTGGTGGAGACCGCAGCTGTCCAGTTCCGATCAACGCCTCTGTGGGAGCCAGGTGAGTGTAACAGTTGCGGGGGTGTCCCCCTCTCCTTTAAAAATTATGGAGGGTGCGGGGTGTCCCCTGCAGGTTTCATGCCTTAATATCGCCGCAGAAATATGGCGATATATTTTCGCCGATATTAACAAATGGAACCCTTCGCTTTAACCGGCTTCAAGGGGTTTCAAGAGCGTGGTGCACAGAGGCCCGACAGGTCGCCCAGCGACCACAGGAGAAAACCGCTGAGGAACTTGCATGTTTTTTTCCACTCCCCTGCCTCCGCTCCTGCCTGAACCAGCAGAAATCAGTGATTGTAATGGTCGGGGAACACAGCTCGCCTGTAAGGAGCTGGCTGGCTATCTTTCAGGACAGCTGGAAGTGTGGTTTAGAGAGTCCTTTGATCCTTTCTATATTATCCACTGGCTTCAGTCTTCATCTTCCTTTCCCTCTACCTCCCTATCCTCCTCTGCTTCAGATGGGGGTCCCGCCCATTTTACACGAGATCCTCTCCTCTCTTATAGAGATGTAGGCGGTAGAGCCGGTTCCTCAATTAGACAGGGGCTGTGGCTTCTACTCCAGGATTTTTGTGGTACCCAAGAACAACCAGGCTGGCCTGAGGGTGGGTACTTTTGGACCTGTCATTTCTAAACCTATCTTTACCACTTGAATGCTTCAAGATGTTTACTCACACGCTCACAGCCCTAGACCTCAAGAATGCCCCCTTCATGTCCCCATATTCCAGCTGCATCGGAAATTTCTGAACTTCATGATTGTCATACCACTTCCAGTACAAGGTTCTGCTTTCAGCCTCAATTCAGCCCCTCGTGTGTTTACGAAGTTGATGAATGCGGTGGCTGGTCTCCTCCGCATGGAGGGTCATCACTTACACTCTTATCTGGACGGCTGGCTGGTCAGGGCCAGCTCGCCTCTCGCCTGAGGGGGTGGTACACTCCTGCCAACGGCTGCCCGTCGTTTTTCACCAGCTGGGGTTTTCCCCTCAACTGGTGGAAGTCGAAGCTGACTTATGCCCAGGATCTGGTGTTCCTTGGAGTGTGCTGGGAAACGGCTGTGCAGTGGGTGTTCCCCATACTCGATGGGCTCCTCTCCTTCCTCAAGGCTATAGGGCACTTTCTGGCCATATCCACCTCACCATGGTGGTTCCACATCTTCCAGGACTGATGGCATCTTGGGTGCTCACGTTCCAGCATTCCCGCATCAAGAAGAGGTGCCTCCAGCTCCGCCTGAACGCCAATTAGGACCATGAAATGGGGTTGCAGTCAGACAGGATTCTAATCCCCCATAACCCTCCCACTCCCCCATGCCCCGCTCCTCCCCAATCTTTGCTGGTGGCTGATGGACTGCAATGTGGCAGTGGCAGCACCCTTTACCTAGCCAGAACCCACTCGGGTGGTGATGACGAATTCTTCACTTTCGTGCTGGGTCGCTACTCTGGAAGGCTACTCGGGGTGGTGGGCCTGGCGCTTAAGGCCTTTCTGCCTCATCAGGGACAAAGCGGTTCTTGTCACGACCTTCAACCACAACTGTTTTACCTGAACAAGCAGGGTACAAGCCGATTTCTCCCTCCCCCCCCTAACCCACTGTTTGCATGGAGGTGGTGGCAATTTGAAAATGGGCCCTTACGGAAGGGATTTGGATTTCCTCAGTCCTCCCCTGGGGATAGCAATGCAGAAGTGACCGGCTCAGCTGCTTGGGGTTCAACCCCTAAGAGTGGGAGTTATACATCAACTCCATGTTGTCCCTGTTCCAGAGATTGAGGGGCTTGGGGGTGGGGTTCCGGGTTTGGACTTATGCGCAGCTCCTCTGAATTCCAAGTTCCCCGGTTTGTCTCTTGGACAGGCCGGTGTCGGTCCCTGGGGGACAGGTTACATTTCAGCTCTGCAGGCACGGCCGCAGGTGCTATGCGTTTCCTTCTCCACCGTTGCTCCATTGGACCCGCTGCAGGTTCAGTGCGTTGGTGGGCTGCAGCCTCATCCTGATTGTCCCGCACTGGCCATCAAGGGCGTGGTTCTCATATCTGCTGAAGTTGTGCTCCCAGGGACCGGTCCATCTTCCAATCCCCAGCATGGGCTTCCTAACGCAGCAGAGCGGGGGATTGGAGCACCCAGCCAAACTGGCCCTAGCGGCCTGGTTCCTGGCCAGTTGAGGCTCCACCATGCTCGATTCTCTGCTGACAACTGGGACATCATTCAGGAGGCAGTCTACGTGAGCCCAGTCAGCAGGATTTTGCCACTGGGCTCGCAACAAATGCACAGTCCCCTTTACCTGCTTCCTGGAAGACGTGCTAGCTTTTTCCGCACATCTGGCTCATTCTGGTGTTTGGGTCGCCTATCTGGCGGCCATTGGGGCCAACAAGAATTCCCCAGAGCATGTTTTTTTCAGCAGATAACCCTGTGATAAAGGCCCACCTCAAGGGGTTGTCGAGACTTTCCTCCACTACATAGGCCTAATCGGTCTGCGAATCTTAATGTGGTTTTTGCAGCAGGGGGCGTGGCTAAGCAGCCATGCAGTAGGACATGATTCCTGTTGCTCCTGCAGATCCGACAAAGATCCTGTCCTGAATGGCGGCCACAGGCTGGCTGGCACCTGATAATTCACCACTGGATACATAAAGATGTGCACACCTGTGTGCAAACATAAAACTGCAGGAGGGTTTATAACGACGATCAGGCCATCTGAAGTTCCTGACGCAGCGAGCAGCCATGGGCGCAAGATGGCGGTGACAAAAGGACAATAACATTCGTGGGCCGAAGCGTCACAACACAACTGCTGCGGTGAGGGACTGTGATCTGCAACGGCCTGGTTAGATCGCACACAGGATTGATACTGAGGGCGGGTCCCATGGAGCCGGACTGGGGAGTGAGACCATGGAATGTGCAGAACCTAAGTCCCAGTGAAAAGCGTACTTGTTGAAAGAGGAGCGAGGAAGCTCTTGCGGGCGCAAAGAAAATCGAGGCGGCAGAGGACACAACAGGTGATGGGGAAGAAGAGATGAGCCCGCTCGATACAGATCAACCCACAGTATGACAGCACCGACTGCACTTTGGTAGCAGTGAAGATCCCACAGGGCGTGAGATGCAGAGCTGAGCCTGCAGTACACCGCCCCCCCCCCGGACGCCGTACCCGTTGCAGACTGGAACAGGTAAACAAATAGTGAAAATGGTGCCCGGACCACGGCAGGCTAAACGAGAGTGACTGCATATGTGGCAGCTATCATAGGCACAATACATGCCCTGCAGCAGTTCTAGATTCCTGTCAACACAGCACTAAAAAGGGGTCTGTGTAGGTGCCAGGAACGTGGACAGCACAGCTGTTGTGACACACACACTAACCATGGAATCATACCAGGGACATCGCCAGGACTTGTGCAAGAAGTAGTGGAAGGTATACTGTAAGACTTCCACACAAGTCAGAACACTACAAGCGAGAGGTGGCATTCCGTCCATGAGGTGCTGAAGAACAGAGTGAACATGGCTGCTAAACATATATGAGAGCATAACGCACACGGCTCTGCGCCACGGGAATGAAGGGAGTATTCACGAATGCACGGTCTTCGTTCGGAACAGAGGAGGAGCTGCAGAGCAAGTTGCCAACGTTCGCAGACACAGCTGGATCCCTCGACACGGAGGGAAACTAAATACAGACTTGGGGCCATTTAAGCAACGAAGTGTGCGGCCACTACCTACGAGCCTAAGTAGAATACATTGCGCCTGCACGATTCATGTGAATACACAGGGCTACCTCCCAGTGTACAATAGATACCTCAACCGTCGGGTTGAGGAAAGTGAACCCACTCAGGTAAATTTAAGCAAATATTGAAGTGATACAGCTGCCTACCTTCAGTAGTATGAGGGGCTCTATAAGGCACGCCTCTGCATCCCAACAGGGCAAAGTAAACCCAGACAAGACATTGCAGTGTGCAGTCGCTCACCAGCACAGCAGAACATATGAGGGATGTTTAAGGGTGCAGCATGTACATAACAATTAAGCACGCGTGGAGTAACCTGGTACACAGTAAGAAGCCCCCACAGGATATGCTAGAATGAACAACCTAACCATTATAAA
Source organism: Ambystoma mexicanum (assembly GCF_040938575.1). NCBI lineage: Eukaryota > Metazoa > Chordata > Amphibia > Caudata > Ambystomatidae > Ambystoma > Ambystoma mexicanum. The sequence continues at coordinate 1,014,617,010 of NC_090921.1, read as the reverse complement.
GCAGAGGTAACTGTGTACAGGTGATGCTGGTAAACAATGGAACAGGCGTGCGCCAGGAGGAGGATAAAAAGAAGATACAGGTAGAGTGGTGGCAAGACAACTGATTATGGCGTCCAAGTCACAGAAAAACCCTATGAAGCAGCCCACACTGGGTGTGTTTGCTAAACCTGCATGCCCTGCAGAGGGCACCACCCAGACAACCCTAAAACCACAAGGAGAGCAGATGAGGGGACCAGCAGGTCTTGGACGCTATAGTGGCCCTAAAGGTTGCTCTATAAACTAAAATGGACGTCATCAGCTTAGATGTGAACCTTTTGAGGCAAGATGTAAGATCACTAGCAGAACGCACAGGTACTCTCGAAAAAGAATTGGCGACAAATGCAAGCAACCTGAAGGACACCTCCAAAAGAAGTAAGGATACTGCAGCAACAAGTACAGAATCTTAAAGGAAGAGTCGAAGATGCACAAGGAAGGGCTAGACGCAACAATGTTAAACTCGGCTCCCAGAAGGAGGAGCAAACCCTACCAATTTCATAGAGCATTTGCTTTTACAGAAAGACTTCACAGTAGAAAGGGCACACAGGTCCCTGAGGAGGAAACCACTGCTGGGAGCCCAACCACGGGCAATTATAGCCCGGATATTGATCTACAAGGATAGGGAAAGGATCCTTGAACACTTCCGTAAAGGAGGGTCAATTCAGGGAGCATCTGCCAACGTGCCTGCATATCTAGACTATACTTTACAGATGCAGAGGATGCATTATATATCTTGTCAAAAGGAGGCTGCGGGGAGGGAACCTCCAATACATGTTGCTGTACATAGATTGAAAGTCATACACAAAGGACACACCCTTTTCTTGTACAACCCAGAGGATGTAAATAATGGATGGACATGGAGAATTTGCCAACTGGAACAGACACTCAAGTGAGTAGATGGACAGACGCATGCAGAGAACCAATATAGCAGCTGGGAAGATGTGGACGATTGTAGCTATGCGACTGTGGAGGTGCAAATTTTAGATGGAAGCCTCTGGAACTAAATGTTGCCAACTACAGGAGCCAACAACGTAGTGGCCATTTAAGACTGCACTGCGTGGTAGCACCCTACACCTAAGACTGGATTTGTTTCTCAGATACTAGCAGTTACGCATCTGCCTGTTGCATCCCGTACACCAGGACTAGTATCTGAGACGGGAGTGAGAAGGAGGGATGCCTGAGCACAAGGTATTGAGCTGGCCAATTGTTGGGGGTCGGGTGGGGGTGAGGTTGGGGACTTGGTAGTTAATGGGAAGTTAGCCTATGGATCTACACAGGGTTTGCAGATGTCGGGCATCAGACTACTGAGGCACATCAGAGCTTTTTGATACAATGGGAGAACTAGTGTCCTGGAATGTCAGCGGCCTAAATAGCTATATTAAAACATAACAAAATTATGACACATTTGAAGCGTCAAAAAATAGAAATAGCACTCCTTCAAGAAACGCATCTGACAAGGGAGAAACAGAGTACCCTAGTTTACAGATGGAGAGGCATGACACTAGGCTCGCCATATTCCACATATGTGAGAGGAGTGTTAATTTGGGTGGCGCCGACTGTGCCATTGAGTGCTTCAGACTTTCCAGGATAAAGAAGGCAGGATGGTTGTAATGCATGGACGAGTAGAACATAGACAATTTTGTATAATCAACACATATGCGCCTAATCAAGATTTGGCAGCCTACTTTTGCATGTTATACACAAAAATACTCACAAATTAGCCCATGCAGAGACGGAACATTAATTTGGGGAGGAGATTTTAATTGCACGCATAATCCAGCGTTAGACAGATTGGATGATAAATTCAGGCACCCAACCCCTTCAGCCAAAGGCCCTGAACACTCCTGCAAGCGTTCAAACTGTTGATACTGGCACCTACAGACCTGTGCATACTCACATTATAGTGCCCCCCAATAGCTATACTCCAGACTAGATTGTCTTTAGTGAGGATGAAACCTTGGGTGAATTCAAAATGGCGGAATATAAAGCAAGAGTGTTATCAGATCACTCTGCCCTGTCGGTTATATGGCACACACCGACCAAATTCCCCACTCACCTCCCCCCTTAATGCCCCCCCCCCTCATACCCCCCCCGGCCCCAACGACATGCATCCAAGCATGGAGGCTTAGGAGCAAATCCCTGAAGGACAGCACGTTCCAGGAACACCTTAGGGAAGGCGTGAAGAATTATTTCATTCACAACACGGGAATTGTAGAATCAGCAGATACACTATGGGAAGCCTTCAAAGTGGTGATCAGGGGGACTGCAATTGCAAAAGGTATACAGGCCACAATATAGAAGGGCCTACAGAAACCGGAAACTAAACTAGAAGCCATGAATTGCCCAGGGGACTTATCCAAAGAGCAAAGAAAAGGCTCAGAAAGCCATAGAACTGCAGCAGGAGTGCCTGGAGCATTGGGATAGATTGGGTATGCTTAGCTATAGGAAATATGTGGAAGGGCAGCAAGTCGAAGGGGATAAACCAGAACGCTTAATGGCCTGGCTATATAAAAGTGAATCCGAACGGGACATGATCCAGACAATAGTAGCGGATGATGGGGAGGTTTGTGTGACACAAGAAGGCATAAATGAATGTTTTTATGATTATACCAAGGCGCTATATGCTGAGACGTCGGTAATACGGCAGTCTGACATAGAGGAAGCCCTAACGCTGATAGACCTCCCAAAGCTAGAAGCAGCGGTAAGGATAGTTAGAGGCCCCCATCACCATAGAGGAGTTGTAACATACCATAAGAGGATTACCGTCTGGTAAAGCTCCCGGAGCAGATGGACTACCTAGTGAATTCTGTAAAGAATACATGGCAGAAGTTAAGCCCCCATTATTAGCAATGCTGAATGAAGCACTAGATAAGGGCACTTTGCCTATGTCTCTGAGAGAATCCATCATTGTCCCACTATTCAAACCCAACAAACACGAAACCGAATGCAGATCTTAGAGACTCCTTTCGCTGCTTAACCAAGATGGGAAGATGCTAACCGCTCTGATGGCTAACGGGCTGAAGCCTGCAATTTCCAAACTCGTACAGCCAGACCAGTCTGGTTATGTTCCAGACAGAAATATTACAAGTAATATAAGGCGGTTACATCATATCATGGATCACACGTACAACACTATTCTGCTTCTGGTGGTCGCCTCGCACGATGCAGTCAAGGCAATCTACTCGGTCAGATGGCCATGGTTGCTGGCGGAACTGAAAAGCTTTGGTATAGGGCCCACATACATTAAATGGTAAAGCTGTTATACAGCGAACCATTGGTGAGAGTCAGAACGGGCACCACTATTTTGGAACAATGGCAGCTAAGTAAAGGCACACGTCAGAGCTGCCCATGGTCTCCTATACTATTTATACTGGCCCTGGAGCCATTAGCGATATACCTCCTGAAAAGAATATCAAGAGGCAGGCATAACCACGCAGGGCAGTAGGAACCTGATATCCCTATAAGCTGATGATGAGTCTTTACCTACAACATCCAGAAATGTACTTGCGATACATTCTGGACTTGTACGAGCGCTATGCAGACCTATCAGCCATCGCGATTAACGCACAGAAGTCGTATTTGTTCCCCTTGGGAGGATATAAAGGGAAACCCAGGAATACACTATCAGAGCTACCGGTTAAATGGGATGTGACCACAATAAGATATTTAAAATCATGAAAAATATCAACTCCCAAGACAGAGCACATACAAAACACACTAAAGACGGTAGGCAAAATTGAGAAATCCATGACCACCTGGGCAAGACTGCCTCTTTCATTGATGGGAACCGCAGCATTATTAAAAATTGTGGTGCTCCTGAGGCTTCGCCATTATTTTACAAATGTTCCATATGATATACCTAGAGCCTTTTTTAGGACACAACACAATGTGGGGGCTTCTTATGGCACAACTCGAGATGCAGGATGTCATTGGAGAAACGGCAAAGACTGTTTGATCAAGGGGGAATAAAAATACCCGACTTTTGAGTCATATTTTGTGGCGTGTCAACTTCAATCCGTCACAAAATGGTTGTCAGACGATCAGACCCAAGACACTCAGTTGCTACAACCGACATGCACCCCATTTTTCTTGAAAGAGGTCATATGATCACTGATCCAAAACACTTGAAATCCTTGCTGTTGTTGGGGCTAGGAAAGAAAATATGGCATAGGGCTTGTCGGTTGCTAAATAAGGAAACACCTTATTCCCCCTAGGTCCCGTTGGGGACACTAAAGAATGGAGATGCACAATTTAGGTTGAATGTGAGGAAATATTGGGAGCCCATAGGGGTGCTGACAGTAGGGGATGTGTTACGAGAGGGGAGACTGATGCCCGTTGGTGCACTCACTTCGGAAACCGGACTATAGGGGGGGCAACACAACGTATGCCTCAATCCTCAATATGATGAAGCCGAAATGGTCAGGAACGGATAGGGAACTGCTAGAAGATGAAACAATAGAAACTGTCTGATATCTCAGATATATGACACAATATCGAGGATATATAAGCTATTAATGGCAATGCCGGGGGAGAAGCTAGTACAGACCAGGCGCAGCTGGAAAGAGGACCTACAGGTGCAGTTGACAGACGAGGCATGGGGCAGGCCTATGGCGTATCACAAGAAAGTGTCCAGAAATGTGAAGCTTCAGCAGATTCAATTATATGTAACACACAGGGCATATTTAACCCCGAAGAAAATGGCCAAGTTCAGCAAGGCAACAGAACAAACTTGCCCGAAATGTTGTCTTATCAGTGCAGAACTGGTACATATGTTCTGCCCCTGCACAAAGATCCGTCAATTTTGGGAAGGAGTCGCTCAAGCCTTACCCCAAGCAATAGACGTTGTTTCACCCACAGCTTGTTTGCTAGGAATCTTCCCAAGACCCAAGCAGGCGAGACACGTTAGCAAATTGAAAGACCTAGCATATATCTTGGCGAAATGTAGGATAGCAATGGGCTGGAAGGCACACAAAGGCCCGGTAGTAAGTGTGTGGTGGAGTGACCTCCAGAAATGGAACAAGCCGAAACCTCAGTGTGGCAAGAAGCATAACGCCTGGGGTCAGAACAGAATATAGACATGGACGCCTGGAAACATATGTTGCAGGAACTGATGGCCTCGACACACACCGACACTTAGATGCAGACACACGCACCGACAAAAGTAGTGGATTAGGATGTAAGCACATGCTTGGTAAAGCCAGATGCATAATATGAGCAGACAGCTCAAGTGGAATAGGCTGGGAAGTGGGTGGGGTAGGGTACGGGTGGTAACAGACGTAAATGGCGATATAGTGTCTTGTAATGTGACATGAGTCAGTACGTTATGTTTTTGTAAACTAATAAAACAAATTTAAAAAATGTGGTTCTTGCGGTTTTGCAGCGCAAGCCTTTTTAACCAATGGTCTCGGTGGACATTGGGCTGGTGACACTGAAGACCGTATTGTTGATGGCGCTCACTTCGGTGCACAGGGTGAGCAAGCTGCAGGCTTTGTCATCATACAAGCTCCTTCATGCAGTTACTTCACCAAGTTTCATAATGACACGGTCATCTTGCACACTCATCCAAACTTCTTGCCAAAGGTGGTCGCTTCATTCCATTTGAATCAGGAAATCTGCTTACAAGTGTTCTTTCTGAACCTGCAGTTGGATGCTGAAAGGGCTTGGCCTTCCTTGAACCTCAAGTGAGTCCTCAAGTTCTACCTCTCTCGGTCAAAATCCTTCAGGAAGTCTGAGGCATTGTTCATGACTTTTGGGGGCACGTCTCCTGGCTCCCAGGCTTTCAAAGCGTCTATCGCCCATTGGATTGTCTACGCCATTTCAGAAGCGTATACAGCCTTGAGATTCATGCCCATGCGGTCAGAGCTAAGGTGACGGCCGTTGCATTTTAGTGACATGCTTCTTGGGGTGTCATCAGCAGGGCGGCTACTTGGGCCACTGCATCAGCGTTCTTTAAGCACTATCCCCTGGATACCAGCGCCAGGCGAGATGCAGAGTTCGGTCAGGTGGTTCTGAAGAACCTTTTTGATTCGTCCTAGATATAAGGCAGGTTGTCGCAGCTCCACCCTATGTTCTTGTTTGGTGGAATCACCCACAAGGATGGAAGAAAGGGGGCGGGACGTACGAGTAATTAGTCCTTTCTCCCCTTGTCTCCATTTGTCCCACACACCTTCCCCTGCGTGTATGCTAGGGGCTAAAGTATTCGGTATAGCTAGGTATTAAAGCGTCTGATGTGTTAAAAAGGGGACTGAGGTGAGGCACCGCATGGCGAGGCGTTGGGCCGCAGTCCTGCGTGGTGTACTCAATTTAAGGGGGAAAGATCCATTTTTTTCGCTGCCAAAGGTTCCGGTACAGTCACCATGTTGCAACACCCACAAGGATGGAGGAAAGACTGTGAAGGACTGAGCACTCTAGTCACTACAGTGAGCAACTTTAATGTTGTTGACACTATACCAAAACCTAATTGTTAGAGGGATGCTTTTCTAACCTGTGTTCAAGGTGTAAGAGGAGTCTACCTCAAACGTATTGTAAACGTGGCAGATCAGCCAAAGAAGCACTTCCAGCGGGGGAAGCATGGTGGTTTAAGATACTATAAACACTCGTAACTTTCAATAAGGTAATGGTCACACAATAAATTAGTCAAAATATATAGATTTGCTGTGCAAGAATAACTGTGATGCAGAATTACTAGCGAGTAACTTTCTAAAATGGGAATGATTCAATATCTTGAAATGTGATCCTGCCAAGTTAGGATCACCATATGAATCCAGGGTCTCCGGGCTCCAGGGTTGACCAAGCGGGGTTAATGTTTCCCAAAGTCAATGTTAATTCTAAAAGAAATTGACTTCTCCCTTTTGAATTAAGGCTCAGTAAAGACACTAGTACTTTTTCTAGGAACGCAACCATGAGATGTCCAACAGTTTGGAAATGGTTTCAGAAGTCAGTTCATCAGCACAGACTCGGTCTCTGGATTGGCAGTAAAGGTTTTGCTTAAGTAAAAAAGGCTACTGCTCAAGAAGGGTCACTTTACTGCTACCAGAGATGATGCTGGGCTGGATAGAACAGCGACCTAGCCAGACAGTGAGTGGCCAGCCGTGCAAGTCTGATAAGTCTGGGATTCCCCAGTCCGATGGTTTTTTGGTTTCAGCCACTTTTAATATGTAGACACATTTCTCTCCCCTTTAACATGTCTTGTCTGTCTGTTTCTCCTGCTTCTGTCAGCTGTGCAGAGGGAAGCAGCAAGGCATCTTCTGAGAGCAGGGTTATCTTGGGGGGGCCTATAATTCTAATTCCGCTGCGTCGAGGGGAAAGCATGCATCCTCTTAGCACAGTCGTGCATCACTCCAAACATTTGGTGGAAGTCTATATTTGGGGGTTGCAATAATGGATTCAAGGCTAAATCTACATCCTGTATGTTTGCCTGGGAATGTTTAACATTCTATAGACATACTCTCCAGATCTGGTCTCCGCTGACTCTGCCCCAGGCTCCCTAGGCTCAGTAACCAACAGAATGTATGGTCACATCCATATTGTTCTACTCATTAAAGTTAATTTTGAGCTCTGGAACACCTTCAGAGTTTCTAAAGCAGGATTGCCACATAGGGGCTCTGTGCCAGGGAACATGTACTGTTTCCCACATTTATTTTGCTTGCAAGAGCCTGGACCTCCTGCAATGATGTATTGCTACCATCATTGTCTGAGGCTTGCACAGCTAACTGGCCATGGTTATTTGCAAAGGAAAACCTAGGGTAGTTTTTTGGCACCCCCACCCTGAGGTTCTTTCAGAGGGCATAACCGTTTTTGTCCCTGGTGCAGTCTTGGATGAGGCCTTCATGGAGGAAAAGGTCAGTGACCCATTACAGGTCTTGAAAGAAAGATGATGGGGCACACAGATTAGGGACCCTCTGTTGCACTGCTCCTGGAAGACACTTTGGCTTAGGCTATCCCTGTAGTGCTCCTGGTGGAGACCAACTGGTAAGTGCTGAATAGAAGCATAGTGGGTGGAAGATGCTGCTTTGACCTGCTGGGGTTCCCAGAATGAGAGCAGAAAGGGTGGCTATGCCTTCCCTGCATATTTATATAATGGCTGCATGTGGAGCATGCGGTCCATCGCTGCACTGGAGTTACTCTGGGAGGAACGTTCAATGGCAACTCATTTAAACAGGGCAATGCTCTGCAACATGGGGTTGAACGCAGTCTGTCACTTAGAAGCTGGAGAAATCTGGCATTAAGCACAATATAAAGGACGAATAAAATATTGGAGCTTCTGTTGGGGAAGAACGTTTTGCCAGTGCTGAGAACCGATTATCCAAAGCATTGCTGAAGCCATCTGGTCTAGGTGCTCAAGAGGCCCGAAGTGTGGAAATAAAGTTACTAATCTCAGTCCTATAGAGATTTAAATCCCACAGTTTTGTTGATTCGCTTTCCAATATTGGAGCGCAAGTTATCCTTGCTGACGTCTGAGGTAACACACATAGTTTGCGTTTTGTTGCGGGCTATGTTCCAAATAGGTTTGTTGTTCGATAAGATTGCAGTAGTTGATTCGCCCAACTTTTTGTGCTTCTATTGAAGCAGGTAGAGCTTTAGCCACTTGCGACAAGCGCATTTCCAAAGATGCAACACACCTGCCATGTCCTCTGTCTCGCTAACCCCATTAACAATATTTGTCTTTGTGCAGCTCTGTTTTGGCGTTTCTGATGCTAATGTCGAAACACTTGTGTGAGAGGCCAACTTTGAATGGACGGGAGCTGGAAGGCGTGACTAGTTTAATGATGTCGGCTAGTATCAAAGGATACTCTATCATAATAAAATCGATGGCATGTTGAAAAGTCGACCACCTTGTATCTCACGGTCCCTGCCAAAGAGCCTAGATGGAGAATTCAACGGAGTAGAACTGTTGGCTTCAGCTAACTTTGAGTAATTCCAAATAAGCCAATTGTTTGAGTGACTTAACGGCAAATGGAAACTGTGATCGGTTGATTTGATTAAACTTGTTTATGAAATTTGGGCATTAGAGGGGAATTGCTGTTATGAGACTCATGTATAACATGTACATGCTGGCTGGCCATAATGTCGACACTCTCCGCAGATTGTTCTTTCTGCCACTGAATTGGGACTGAATGGAGAGCAGAGGACAAAACCAGGTTTTGATGGCTTCAACACAGTTAAAGGGAAGTTTTTCAGGGAGTGTCTTAAGGACAAGGTTTAGGAGAATGATCATTTGTGCTAACTTAAGATATTGAATGTTTTCTGTTTCTGGGCCTCCTGTAAAAGACTAATTTTAAATGCTGTTCTACTTGCAATTATGTAGTTCTGTGATTAGATAAGTGTTAAGACAACTTTTCTATTTTTGGGAATTCTAGGGCTAAACCATTTGCTTGTTCCATAATTCAATTTTGTGATCGGATCTATTTTTGGTGGTTAGGGGGGTTTTCTAATGAGTTCCACTTGCCGTTACAGCCCTTTTTGGCTCATTGGGTATATGGTCCTGAGTTTTCCATAGTGCTTACTAAGCACCCCATTTGTGCCATGGGGTGATAATGGCACCATATATTGATTTTAGGGAATAGTTTTGCATCAGCTATTTAGTTCTGGCTTCACCAGGGATGCAAAACATTTTACCAGATTGGGCTACCAATGTATCTTTTGTGCCAGAGTATTTATTTTGCTCTGTCATTTTGTTTTAGGGGCTTTCTTTGTTTAAGACAATCATGCAGTAGTCTTTAAATGACTGTTCTGCATGCCCACCTCCATATTGGGTTTTACTGGTTTAGACGTGTCGAGATCCATGGGCTGGCCTCACCACGTCCTTCGGGGGTGGTCCGAGTTGAGTGGCAGATTCAGCAGCCATCCAGACCGTCGGGCCATGTGACACTTTGTTGCCCTTATGCGATTGGTGGTTTGGCTTTGGCGAAGCCGCCCGAGTGGCGGTAATTATGGAGAAACGCTGTACATTGTATCTCATTAGTCTTATCGCAGAACGTTTCGGAAAATAAAGGTTACTTACCGGCTGGAGGATTTCCCACAGTTGCTGCAATTTTATGACCAGACTTGGCCATACTGGGTGTGTTCTATGACCCGTGCTGATCTCGTTTGTTTTCTGCTGCTAGTGTCCATTCAAGGTCCCCAAGTCGTCCTGCAGGTCCTTCCTTGTGTGCTGGTCCAGGCTTTCTTTGCTGGGACTGTCTACAGGCCTTTTTACCGCCCATTCAAGATTTTTACCACCAGGGAGGGGGTCTCCAAACTTGCTGCTGATCACTGCTGTCACCTGGAAGGCTATTGAAGCACCAATGCCCCGCTACATCTGCGCCTTGGGCGGTCCCGAGTCTCCCCCATTGTTGTCGTGTTTTGGGTTGCTACCTCCATTTTGTCCTTTACGTCAGCAGAGTTCTGTTTACTGTGTTCCACAGACTTCCCAAGCCTTCCTCACCATGGATTTGGCTTCTGGCTGTAGGGGCTCCCGTTTCCGCCGTTGAGGTTGTAGTTGGCACCAAGGTTCAAGCCCCTTGTAGCCAGATCCTGTAAAAACCGCACCTAGAAAAGAAGCCTTGAACTTCAGCCTTCTGAGAACTGGCTTTCTGGAAGCAAACGGCATGGGTACTTCCCTCTCGGTCCTGGGTTAGTCAATTTGATGTCCTCAGGGGGTCCCCGTTGTCCATGGTCGATTATTCAGAATAATACTTAACTGCATTTCTCAATGGTGAACATTAGGGCTTTTTCTTCCATGCTGTATATTCTTTTGGGGCGGGGGTGGTTTTTCAAATCCAAATTCATGGTTTTCTTCCTTGGCATCTCCTCAGATCCTCTCTGGGATTGTTGGCGCCTGAATCCTGTGAATGCAGTGTGGGTGAGCTGAGAGTTACCTGCAATATTCCCATACAGTTAACCTACTGTCCCGCTTATTTCTTTTGAAAATTCTGTTCAAACACTTCAAAGGTGACCTGGGAGATAGTTGCCTTCCCTTGGACACTTTTACTGTATCCAGTAAGGGTGCAGCGAGTTTCGGGTCCAGAACCAGGATTTTAGCACTGACTAGTGATTAATCCCCCCCCCCCTCTACACTGTAGCTATTGTTGGCAACAATGTAGTTATTTTCCCCTGAAGTGCATAGCATTACAAGTTTATATAGATTTTTTAGTGGCCTCTCGCTGTGTTTAGGAATGGTTGTCAACACCCGCCCACCACTTGGAACCTTCATTAATTGTAATGTGTCCATTGTATTTCGATACCACTATGTCCCCGAGGGTTAGAAATACTGTGTATTTGTTGGAGTTGCATGTTTTAGACTTGCTGTGTTATTGTGTCTGGTTCCCTTCTCTTTCTTATGGATCTACAATATAATACGAGTTGGTTGTCTTGTAGGAAGAACAATGTGTTGTTTGTGTGCCGGTTTTAGTTAGGTTGTTCATTATGTCTGGTTCCCTTTTTCTCTGCCGCGCCCCCTTGTTGCCTCGTTCTATGCCTATAGAGTGGACTCACTTAAGTATTGTGGCGAAGAGTCCTCAATGGCATTGTCTATTTTTCTAGTATGCTATGTATTTTTATACTGCTATATGCCGCAGTACTTAACTTGAAAGTATATAAAGGTGCAATATGTGTATTTGTCAGTATACCAGTGTTCTGTATTTTATATGGATAGATGTGTCTACTAATTGTACCTTTGTGTCAGCCTACAGCCCTTTGTGGAGATAAGCCTGATTGTTCTGCCTCGCTACTAAGAGAGGTCTGGCTTTCTCTTTGGCTGAGTGTGCTGCCCCACCATACGGTTAATGGTTGTACAGCCCTCACAAAGGCCTGTTCAAAAACCACCTTAATCAGCATACATTCTATAACCGGTGAATACCATGGGACCACAAGGAGATTAAATTCCAAGTGTCACAGAAACGCACAAATCTGATATATATGGTCCAACGCACAAATCTGATATATATGGTCCGATAGTGTTTTTTTAAGAAGTGTCTTGGGTGATAGATTTAAGGTACTTTGGCGACTTGGTAAGGGGCATTCTAGCTGGTCCCTCAGCCTCCCTGGGGCTCCCTCAAACCTAGCCAAGGCTTACCAGACACCCAAGTTCATCCTGAAGGCTACAGATTGGTAAACCCTACTAGCTAGTATAGCCTGGCTACTGTGGGAGGGTGTCATGATCTCTGCTTCCAAAAGGTCAGGGTTTTCCCAACTCCCTTGGAAGCAGATCCATAACCCAGGTTCCGAGTGCCAACCAGTCCCAATTGGGACCTTTTGGACCCAGTCCTGGCGCCAGTGGCACCAGGCTCATAAATATGCCCAGTCCCAGCGCTGGAAGCGCCGGGCTCATAATGCTTGGGTGGACTTACCTGCAGCAGACCATGCTGCTTACTTGCCTGCCAGTTGAGCCTCTGATCCTCTTCTGTTTGGAACTACTTTTCCTGTTGGGTGGGGCAGGAGCCACTCCCTAGATTCAGAACACTGGAACTCTTCTGGAAAGCAGGAACTCTTTTCTTACCTAGGCGTGGCTGTGGAAGGAGACACCTAAGCACTACAGGAGGCTATTTAAACCACACCCGATGGATGAATCTTGCTTTGCGTTATTCTGCATCCTCTGCAGCAGAACGCTCATCGTGTCTTCTGCATCTGATCCTGGGCCTAAGGAAAAAGGCTTACCATCCTGAATCCAGTCTTCAGCAACACCTATAAAGACAAGAAAGAACAGGTTAGCATTACGGTCTTCAGTGACAGCTCTTCACTTACCTGGTCCATCGGCTGTCACCAACGCCTCGCGCTGCATTCCGGCATCTGAAAGACAAAGGCTTACCTACTCTTCGTGCGCTCCGGAGGTCTTCACACTGCATTCCGGCATCTGAAAGACAAAAGCTTACCAACTCTTCGCATGCTCCGGAGGCCATCGGCGCTGCATCTCGCATCTGAAAGACAAAACAAGGTGCGTTTAAAGACATTGGGGAACTTTAATACTCACGTGCCATTACTCCTTTCCACATCTAACCCAGTGGGTATTCCGGCACCCTGTAGCCGCTCCGAACTTGTACCTGCAAAATAAAAAGACAGTTAGAGCGCATCGTGAAGCAGGCAACAAGCGCTTACTTACGTGCTTCCAGGCGCTTCTATTCATCACACGGGCTCCATCTTCAACTCACTTCAGCCCGTCATCCGCCATCGCCGGAACCCTGCAAAACAAGAAACATCATTACTAAAGACTTTAAAGACATTAGAATTACTCGAAACTTACCGTTCGTGCAGTAAACGACGGATAGCAGTCCTCTGAAGTCAAGAGGCCTGCTCCCCTTATCCAGTGAAGAAACTGGTTACAGCACCCTGCCCCGAGGCAGATGGAGAGCACGGCGTTCACTTACCTAAGGTGAGAGCGTTAACCTTTGGGGTTCTACAGGAGAAGAGAAAGGGAAGAAGAGAGAGACATTCAATAACCCAGTTCCTTAATCCCATATTTTCTATCTGCAGACATCTTACCCTTCGAGTCAGACATACAGTGCACAGAGGTCCAGCCCAAAGAGCCAGCCGTGTGTTACACATCACCTTTGAAGATACGGTATACGCCCAGTCAAGACCGGCGCCTCTACGGGAATCAGGTGAGCGTTACAGGGGGTCTAAAGGCCCATGCCTTCTCTAACTGACGCCCTCTGGGACTTCCTAAGGCTTGTCCTATTCTGGTACTTCCCAAAAGATGATTTGTTCAATTCAATGGGTGCCTTGTTTCCCCTCACACTCTCAAGTCACCCTCTCCCTAACGTCTCTGTAGTCTTTCTTTTCCTCCCCTTCCTACTGCCCGTCCTTTCTCCTCCTACTCTCATGCCTTCTCACCTCCCCTCCTACGTCCTGTGTTCGTCCTTCAGTTCTCCGCCTTCTCCCATCACTCCCTCTCATCTCCCCCTCTGTTCTCCCTCTCCCACCTTTTTTCCCCCCTGTCCATCAAATTCTTTTACACCGTACCTCCAGCTGCCTCGAGGCCTTGATTTCTCCTACCTCCCCCTTTCACCCCTCCACTCTCCCTTCCCTGCCACTCACACCCTTGTTCTCCCTTTACTTTGTAATCTCCCGCCACCCATCTACCACACTGTTGCACTCCCTTTCCTATACTGCTATTCACTCTTGCGCCCACTCTTTCCACTAAGTACCGCTCTCACTTACCTGCACTCATACCCACCTGCTCCACATATTCCTCAGCACTCCGCTCCACCTTCATGCCTACCGGCCTCACTAGAAAACTCTATACGCCCTACTGCTCCACCAGTCTTTTTATACCTGTGGTTTCCATGGTTTCTCTTCCTCTGCTCTTCCCCCCGCCCCTCCCTTTGGCTATGCACTCCACCCGATTCTTGGGACCAGTCTGAAGCTCTTTTCCCTTTGGGTGAGTCCCTGCGTTGCAAAGGCAGTCTTCCTAGTCCCACCCTCTTTTTTGCTGCAGTTCCTTCAGAAGTCTTGCGATATCCCATGCTGAAAAAATTGCGCCACGCTCTGCTGGTTCCGTGCTTAGGCGAGTGCTGTCGTTTTCTTTTGACTGGCGTATGTTTGGGCTGGGAAGCTGTTGGTGCTCCTCTGCGGCCCAGTGAGTGTCTGGTCTGCCAGCGCATTCTGGTCCTGGTAGTTGTAAGAAACCAAGAACTCTGGCCAGAATGTTGGACACATGGCGTTGAGTGATCAAGAGCGATACTATTCAATTCATTCGAGGCACTTTCAGTGGGTTTCAGGTGCTTGGCTCCACACAGATCTCCCACCCCACCTCAGGAGCGGAACAAGCTGTGATTCACCCTGGTAGGCCTCCAATCCCAGGCTGGGAGGGGGTGCCTGTTTATCCCCGAAAGCGTTGGGTCCCTGAGCCTCTCACGTAAGATAGTATGAAGTCTAAGGATAATGACACTGAACACCGAGAAATGCTGGGCAGCTTATACCATATAAGCCAATCGGAGTCCTCTGCCGAGTTAGCACCCATAGGTGAGGCGCTAGAGCCTGAAATGGCATAAGAGCCCGAATCCGACTCTTAAAAGGCATTAATTAAGTTTCAAATGTTGCATAGCCAAAGTAAGAGCTAAAAAACATGGTTTCGTGTCTTTGATCCAAGGTATTTACTGCGCACATCTTGGCAGAGGAGGGAGTGGTGGAGGGGGGGGTTTCCCTTTCAACCCCCATCACCACTGCGTCTTGCTCTAGCAGAGGGTTTGCCCCCTCCTCGGCCTGACCTTGCACCACACTTACCACAGTAAGATGACGAGCAAGTGGGCATCTGCGCCACAGGCCCATAAAACCTTTGTTGAAACATCCCAGTAAACATGACATTGGAACAATTGACCTCAAGATGGTGATCAAGGAAAGTTTACAAAAGCAGCGGCCGGTGCAGAATCGGCTCCAGGTTAAACAGACCGGCACCAAAAAGCAACATGGCGCACGAAAGCTTACAGGGAGCGTTCATGGCACCGAAACGCAAAAAGACGCAGGTATAGTGCATAGCTGTGAAAGGCCTGACGGCTAAATACGTACAAGATATCCTTAAAGGTTCACCACAAAGCGAGGCGAAGGTGCTAAAGCAAGTGAGATGCCCGTGTCCCCTACTCGGGCCTTGGCGGACATTTACTGGCTCAAGGAATCCACTGGCAGCACGCTCGCGTTTAAAAATAACATTTTAATGAAGGAAAGGGTAGCCAAGGGAGCTCGACGACGACAGTTGGAAAGTAGTGCCACTGCTCTGTACACGATGAAAAGCGCATCTAGAAGCGCAATGATATGCATGAGTAAGGATACACGTGTCTGCAAGATGCAATGCGCCTGGGAGGACTAGAGTATGGACTTGCCAGATCGGGTACATTGCACTATAATTTGGACAGATGGTGCACGCTCCAATATCGACCCAACGAGGGGAGGATTTTCTCATCAAAAACCTTGCCCCCAAATTAATTTCACACTCCATTCCAGTGTTGAAACATGTTGAAAAACAACTCTACCACACCATACAAACTCCAGTAATGGCAAGTCACATTAACTTTAGGATGGAGAAGAAACAGAATGGCACCGCAGGGCCCGCTTTTACCCAGAGATGTGCTGACTGTCAACATGGACTGAAGATTTGCCATCCCTTCATCCATATCGTAGGGGGCGGGGCCCACTGATAAGTAAAGACGACTCCTTAATTACGCGGCTAGGAAGATTGTCACTAGACCTGCATACAATGTACACCTTGCAAATGCTACAGTACCGCTTGCACGGTCTGACCTTTCAAAATGGGACAAAGTGCAATCCTTCCTAAAGGGACAAGCAAATCACATGCGGCACATTATGAAGGGTAGTCTATGTGCACCAGAGGCCGCCGGGAGGCCAGCAGCCATAGGTTAGTTGGTGGGTGATGCGCTTTGCTCCGAGTGGCAGGTTGCCACCAGGAAAGACAGGATAACATAATCAATATGCCATTTAATGGGAAGAGCGTGTTCAAAAGCGAAGTATATGATGCTCTGAAAAAATCCACATCTAGAATGAGACTGCACGGTTGAGAGCCATTTCCTATACAGCAGAGGTCTGCAACATTTGGCTCTCCAGATGTTTGGATTTCAAATCCCACCAGTCCTAAGCAATGTAGTTAGACCAGTATAATCCATGGTGAGGGATCCTGTTAGTCGTAGTCTAAAATATCTGGCGTGCCGAAGGTTGCAGGCCCCCTGCTCTAGACCATTCCAGAAGAGGCCCAGTCCAGCTGCTTTGATGCAATCACCTCCCTATACACGCAGGAGACTTGGAATTCCTGCACAGGGAGGCCCCTCCCTAAAACAGTGTAGCATGGGAGGGCACCATCATGTTGCAGTCACTTTGGAGGAATATACAGCGTTTGTGTTGGCAAAGATTTCCCTTGTGCTGCTTTCCTAGGATGGACGTTAATGGGACATCATATTTCTGATATGACTTTTTAGAGGTAAATAAAGCCCTTGGCTTTACTTCCCTTGCATGTGTTCACTTTTTATGGGGACACTGATCAGTCCCTAAGACTATCAATATTGGCAGAGCCAGTCTCACTTGGTGGAATTATTTTTAAACTGCACACGTCACCTTGCAGTTGGGACTCACTGTTACTGTTTAAGCAACGTTGGTGATGCAGATGCAGTATATCCAGGATGGGCTCGTGGCATGGCAGTGGATATTTTTCTACCACTTTTTTTTTTTTTTTTACTAATCTCTTGTGCCCTCTGCATTTGACCACATACTCATTTAGAATACCATATACTCTAAAATGGCATCATTTGACTATTGTATGCCTTGGCCTTCTGCCTGCCCGTTTATGTTCAGAATTGCCATGTATGGAAAGCCCTTTCCTGGCCAAATCTGCTTTTCCAGCTATAAAATTGGTGCCCCACTCAGGACGAGGCAAGGGCTGGTACTCTTGTCTATTTTCTAGTTCCGAACAATCATGGGACTTGCATCCCATACTGGATCTGCGGATTTTAAACCTGTATGTGGACAAGTTCAAGATGGTTACTCCAGCCCAAATCCTTGAAGTCTTGACCTACAGGACTGGCAGGGATCACTGGTTCTCCAGGTTCTCCAGGATGCCTACTTTGGGCGGATTCACCTAAATTACAGGAAGTACCGAAGGATCTTTGCCACTTCCAATTCAAAGTGGTATTGCCCAATTTGTTCAAATTAAATTGATCACATGGTAAATCTGGCCTAATTAGGCCAGTACGATTTGATAGATTTAATTCTAACAAATTTGGCCATAGATACTGAACATGGGTAGCGGGGGGGTGTCCCCCGCTACCCATGTTCGGTAGTGATTGCCTTGGAATTAGCAGGGGTGTCCCCTGCTTCCTGAGGACTGGAAGCGGGCAACGGAGGGGCAGGGGGGGAGAAAAGTGGACTCTTGCTGCATCGGATCCGACCTGCATAAGAGGGACCGAACTGAAGCTGCAGGGTCAGAAGCGAGCGGAGAAGCTAAAGATGTGTGGGGGAGATGTATTGGGATGTGTGGTGGGGGGGCCAACGTTTTGCCAGATTTGGGTGCGGCAAAATTGTATTCTTAGCGCTGCCGCGAACAATTCGGCCACAGTCAAATAATGTATATCCTTCAAGGTCCTGCCATTCATTCGGTTTCAGCACCCATGGTCTTCACCAAGCTGCTGGCAGTGGTAGCAGCTTGCCTCAGCAGAGAAGGCATTAAGGTTGTTCCCTACCTGGAAGACTGGCTCATCCACGCTCTCCTCAGACCAGGTGTCGGCACATCTGTCCTGAGCAAGCAGTCTGTTGCACTGCTTGGGCTTGTCCCCATACTTCACAAAGTTCCAACTTTTGCTGTTCCAGCCCTTCTGCTTCAATAGAGCAGTCTTGGTCACTTTCCTGGGCAGGGCCTTCCTGCCTGAGGAACGAGTGGTGAACATCTCCAAGATGATCCATGTCCTGCAGTCACAAGGTGAAGTTCCTGCCTCAGCTTTCCTGTGTCTCATGGCATCCATCGTGGTGGTTCTGAACGCCCAGAGACACAAGCCACTTAAGTGGCTCCTCCGTTGCCAGTGGTCACAGTTTCAGGGACACATGTTGGATCTTCTGCAGGTTTCGAGTCATGTTTCTCGAGACCTTGTGTGGTGGTCCGTGAGAGACAACCTACTAGTTTGTTTTTCGAAACCCTTGGCCTTAGGAGACTCTGGTTACCGATGCATCCCAGACAGGTTGGAGGGCTCATCTGTTGGATTTGGTAGTAAGTGGCTTGTGGTCTCCATTTGTCTCGGGATCACATCGATTTGCTGGAGTTGAGGGCAATCAGGCTCCCCCCGATTGTGTTCCTCCCCTCTGCCAAAGGGAAACGTGTGCTTGTCCTGATGGACCACACCATGGCCAAGCACCGCCTCAACAAATGAGGTGGTGTGAGGCCCTTGTCATTTTGCAGAGAAGCAATGGGATTCTGTTTCTTGGCTCTGGAGAATGGCATATCTGGCAGCTGCTCATCTTGCTAGAAGGGAGAATGTCACTGTGGATGCCTTAAGCAGACAGACGCAGCTTCCGACGGGTGGGAGGTCTGTCAGGAAGTTCTAGAGCACTTTTTTTCCTGTTTGGGCACTCAAGTGAACTTTTCCGCTTCAAGTGTGAACAGTTATTGTGAGTTATTCTACTTCAGGGATTTTCCTTGGCAGGGAGCTCTGGGGGGACACGTTAACTGGACGTTCAACCTCCTTTAATCGTCCAAGCTGATTGCTGTCATTCTGCTGCTTCTCAGAGGATTGTGCCAAGCTCATGCAGGGGAGTGGAGCATGATCTAGAGTTTTGCATGTAATAGCAGTCTGAAATCGTTAGCAGGCTGTCCCCTGCCCCCCCTCCCCCCACCTCCCTGCCATTCAAACTCAGTGTATTTAAATAGGAAACTGCAAAGAGAATGTTACAGGTATGCAAGCAGTTTCTTTTTGAAATGTAATTGTTAGAGGTTTTTATATCTTTTATATCTTTTATAGGTTTTTGTTTAAGCTAATCCATCTCAACCTTGAGCAGTGAAGTGAATGTTTTACAAGTTTCAGGAACACAAGTCTTAACTTTGGTAATTCCATAAAAATATGCTTATTTAATCCTGGATCGTTCTAGATGCAATTTCATTTACCTTCATGGTGGATATCAGTTTGTCCCTTAATCGTTTTGCCTCTATTTGAGGAAGGATGAAACTGCAGAAAACTCTCCTTGTTTGGTCTCTTCGTTTCATGAAGGCAACACAAGCCTGATGGGTTTGACACCACTGATTGAAAGGCTCCTGTGAGTTCAGAATCTAAGCGTGGACAAGTCAACCTTGTGATTAGTACCAATCCTTTTTCAGGAGAATTTCTAAATGCGCTGTCCTTTCAGACGAACTATCAACACTAAAGTGCACATTAGGCTTGCTGCTCAGAAGAATAGGTGACTGTAGGGCCGTTTTTAAAAGGTGGGTCTCACTTTAGAGAAAACCAAATTATGAAAGTAAGTTGACTAAAGTTTTGCTGATTAATTCCCTGATGCCCTTTGAGTAGAGGGCGTTCCGAGACATCTCATTAAAAGGTGGAAAACAAATATCAAAAAATGTAAAAGGAACAAAAAAGAGAGCCTCAATGCGAAAAGGTGCAAAATTAGAGGGTATGTTGGATGTCATTTGCAAAAATGAAAAATGTATTTAGAAGATTCTGGCCAAGTGGAGAAAAGACATTCTCCCTTGTGACATACAAACTGTAAAATGTACCTTAAGATTTTTTCTTTTCTTTTTCAGAGTCCCAGAATTTGCCAAAGCAACCGCCACTAATGCTTGCCCTGGGCCAGGCAACGGAGTGTCTGCAACTGATGGCACGTGTGGGGTTGGGCTCTTGTTCATTTGCCAGAGTTGATGACTATTTGCACTAGCCGTTGGAGGGTGGCACAAGAACATTCCCTCGTACAAGACCCTTCACCAGCCTGTCTCCTCACTAGGATCTGATGCTACCTGAAGATCAGAAGAACAGGAACTTCATACAGCCCAATTTCTTCACACCTATCTGTCTCTAGGAGAACAATGAACCGCATTCCTAGAAGGACAGAGTGCTCCTGAAAGTGGCCATTGATCGAACTTCTACATTGAACCTCAAATGATAAAGCTTAGTTTTTACGAATGAGACATTTCGGGTTTGGGTTTGCGTGTCTGCTCTGTGGCCGGTCTGCCATTTTAGCCTACTTTAGTTAAGTGATGGGTGAGTAAACATTGCACTCACATAACCAGGCATCTAGGCAAGTCTGCTTCCTAGTCCTCGATAGATCTATTTCTACTTTTCAATCAGGACTCCACCTCGATTTTTTAACAAATAGCTTGCGGACACCATACAAATAGCATTGTCTGGTGCGTGCCTCTGAGTTTAGAGGAGCTTGAGTCGCACACCTTCAAGGAGGGAGCTCTATGCTGCTCTACCAAAGTATGCTTGCTGTCGCCCTCTAGCGTATGCATCAGTTTGCACATATCTGCATTCATATTTTAGCAGTATTTCTTTTTTTTTTAATTCTGCAAGAAATTGTTTTTAAGTGTTATGTGTTTTTGTATTGTGTCCTTTCCTTTGGGTACTTCTCTAGCACAGTTAGTTGCTGATTGCTGGCAGTAGTGCTCATTTTAAACGGAGATCTGCAAAGCATCAGTCAGCCCGTGAGGCCTCCTTTGCTCAGATACAAGCTAGATATGCATCACAAGTAGGCCCTCTTACGCATCTTAGGTTTCATGTAGGATGTGCTCTGTTTGGCAGTATTTTGCACCTGGTGGAGAGTCGGCCATCGGATTAGTTGCGGCTCTGATGCATGCTTTAGTTTGTTTTTAATTTTCGATTTACTTTTTGCTTGTGTATCACAAGGGCTTTGCAGTTTCGGTTTGCAGTGTCAGGAAAGAGTATTCCACCCCCATTTACGTATGTCTGTCAGTTTTCTCCATGCTACATTTTACAGCATAAATGATTGGGAGGCGGGGGGAGGGAGTCTCGGCTACAGGGGCACCCTCCCAAGCCTTTGGTAATGCCACATTGCATTTTCTTCCCAGTGGTGGCTTTCCAGCTGCGACCCTCTTTTAACCTTCATCACAGTGCGTTTTTACTTTTAGTTTTGTGCAATTAGAAAAGTAGGATTAAAAGTGAAGTGTGCTAGGGGCCGAATCGATATACAAACTGAGAAGGTCATGTCACTGATGTGCACTTGGCTGCTTTTTAATCTTTGCCACATAAACTAAAGTTTAAGGTCTCTTGCGTTGGTGCAAGGCACCAAATCACTGCAGCCTGCACAGCCCCTTGCCAGTGATCCGTTGATCCTGTTGTCACATTGCACACAATGGCAGTTTTTCTAGGCACACTTTTTAGAGAGGGCGTGGTCCGTCTAGTTTATTTTTTATTTATTTATTGAATGATTTTGTATGTTGCAATCATTGCTCCTCTCCTGGGAGTCATCCCCACCCAGTGTGTTTTAGCTTTATGTTCACTCTTAGCCTTGCAATTTTCAAGATCTGAACCTACAGAAATGTATGTTTTTTTGTGGCATTTGCAGATGCTGAGGCTCTGGGTTGTGTGCAGTAACTCACTTCAAAGTGGGTAGGAAAGTAGAAATGCACTTCTTTTAGATGAGGCTCACAACCTGATGTTGATACCATTTTAACAATTTGTCGTAAACTGCATTAGTAATGAAAATGGTTCAGTAGGCCTTGCTGCCCACTTGTTACATGTGTTGAAACAGGGAATCGAACAATGTTGACTTTTCAACCAACTGAGTTATTGCTGCTTTCATTACTACAAAGCAATGCTTAGGGTGAGCTATGTTTGACGTCTGTATGAAGTTACGAAGATCAGCAAAGACATCCCTCATAAAACCTGCATGATACTTTTCCGAAGATGGCTACTGAACATCAGCATCAGTTTTAAAATCTTGGATGGTCCCCATGCTTGATATTTGGCTTACAACACATGGGACTCAGTCTTATGTTTTAATCTTTCTCAAAACGACAATGGATCCTTAAGCACACAAATAGGCAGTCGGCGAGAACATATCCCTGGCTTTCCTTGGATGTGGTTTACGGTGACATGGGACTAACGACTTTTGATAATAGTTATGCACGTAAAACTTAGAAGGCACAGAGCAAGCATGCACTTCACAGGCCTGAAGTCTCATTTTAGTGACTTGAGAAGTGTATCAAACATGGTGTGATTGGGAGGTGATTTCTTCTTTCATGGTCATCACCACCACTCGAAACACAGTATTTTGGGAGAAACAGGGATGAGGGTGAGCTGGGTCATTCAGCATTCGGCGCCTTTGTTTTTTACCTCCTCTAACATATATCTTTCATTTTGTTTTTGACTGAGCCGCCTGTATTTCTTAACGACAATGTGCTGAGCTTGTTTCCACCCCGGACTATCTGCGACAAAGGTCATTGACAATGGTTAGCTGGGGTTCTTATTTTCGTAAGTTACAGAATTTAAATAATTTGAAATTCTATATTATATATAAATATCTATCTTCACAGTATTGATCTGCGTGCTAGGTAGCCAAGCCCCCGCCCTTTTTTTGTGGTACGGAGTTTGCAGAGGTTGGGTGGGGGAGGTTGAGAGTCCTTTTCATTTGGATTCCATACATTAAAGAAGAATCCTCTCTCTTGGCTCGGCGCATGTCTTTTCTTTACACACTCTTGTCCATTTGCAGTTGTCTCTCACACACAAACATAGGGGGAGGCAGTGGGAATTGGGGAAAATCCATGTTAAACGAGATATTAAATAACCTATATTTATATATTTGTAAAGGGTTTTTATGTTTTTTTATACGAAAAGGGATACTTACTCCATATTCTGAAAATATAAAGATGGATGACATTGAGATTAAAATATAATAAATAACTTTTTGGCCGTCTCTCCACTCTTAAACCATTTCGTGCTTTCTTTTTGTTGGTAATTTACCATACAGTCAAGCCGGGTTTTGGATAGGTTAACAAGCATGAGTAGTCCAGCACATGTGCTTGGGGCATCCTGGAACAAAAGAAGCGAGTAGTCTTCCGCCACCAACGATATTGCTTTTCTTTAAGCAGATGACATTGAAAGATTGACAAGTCAGACAAAACAGCAACCCCCTCGGTATTGATCTGAGAATAATTCTAATGTTAGTGCTTATTTTAAACCCCATTCTCACAACAGTTTTTAATTTTTTAAAACCATTTTCTTTTTAATATAAATCCTTTGCATTGAAATAATATGGTAGATTTTCCTTGGGCTTGGAGTTGTACAGCAAACCGTGGTTACTCTTTGTATAAGGAATGCATAACCGATTGGGTCTGTCATTCAAAGACATAAGAGGTGCAAGCTGGATCTTGCACCTTCAAAAACAGGAGCACTTCGCCTGCCGTTGGATGAACTAGTAGAAGGATTTGGGCATTGTCGTATTTGCAGGGGAAACCCTGCATTCGTATTTTGATTCATGCTGCCCTATAATGCCCCTGTAACAAAGTCTGAAACTAAAGGGATATGCTGTAAGGTGTCATGTCCTGGGTCTTGAAAAGGACTGCGAAACCATTGTAAAATGGCCACTGTCTAGCCGAAAGGATAGCAACCTGCATGTCGTAGCTGCCCCATGCAAAGAATGCTAAGTATAAGCTGATTATTACCATTACTGGACCCTTGCACCCAGGACCAAGACACAGAAAATGGGCCCGAGTCACGAAGATTTGCACCACAGCAATGTCAAAAGCAAGCTGAACTTTAAACGAACCCAATAGAAATTACAAAGTAGGTGAACTAGGTAAGAAGCCATGAGGGAGTGGGAAGTCTATGAAGGAGGAGTATGACTTGGGCTTCTTGGGATGCCACTGAACATCTTAGTCTGCTGTTCCCGATTAAATATGAAAGACTACCCAAATTACATCAAAGCTGTTGTATTTTAATTATCTGGTAATTAGTAAGTGGGATGCTTAGTGGATTGCGAACTGAAGTTACGTTTGTCAAGGGGCTTCAAGCATGCACGTGTCGGCATTGTTACATTCTGGGAAGGCCAGCTTTAGCTTTACCTCTCCATGAGGCATAGAACGTCAACAGATCCTCCTATAGCACCTCAAACATTTGGTGGAGGAGGAATTGAAGAGATCCAGGTCCAAGCATAGATTATGCATTTCCCTATTTGTGAACAGGTAAACAAAAGCAATAATGCTAAATAAAAGTTTAAAAAACCCAAGGCCAATTCAAAGAATGGTGAGTGATGGTAATCAAGCCCAGCTCTCAGATAGTGCCTTGTTCGCAGGGCGGTGCCCTAATCACTTGATAATCCAACACCATAAGTGTGTGGACCATAGAAGCATAAAAAGCATTAACCTGTCACTGTGTGCTCTGCTACAACCTGTACATGGGCAGCGCAGTTTCCATCCAGCACAACAGTGTGGAGACATGCCGTTATTTTCTCTTCTAACCGTGATAAGCAAATCAGCTAAAGGTCACTCATCCAGGGTATGGTGTTGGCCAAAAGCTGTATTGGTGGATATTTTAAATGTTAAAGGACATTTGTACTGCACACTATTTCCACTGGAGTGGTCCCCTGGCGGCTCTGAAAGAGGAGGGGAGGGTGAGTTAGTGGGAGGAAGCTGGAAAAAGTGCAAGAGAGCAGTGATGTGCTGTTGGCGGCCTCAGCCCGGTGGGTCCGTTGGCTGGGCCTGGGGTGTTTGCGGCCGGTAGTCGTCGTGTACTATTGTGCAAGTCTGTGTGTTTTTTGTTTTGTTGTTGCAGTGTAGTGAAGTTTGTGCGGTTTGTTGTGCTGTAGGTTTGTGGTTGTTTGGTTTGGAGTTTGAGCGGTGTATGCAGAGGGGCAAATTGTTAGTGGAATTGGTTAGTTGGCATCTCTATCCTGAATTGATGTGTTGGGCTTGCGTAATCTCTCCAGACTGAGTATGAGGGCACCCTGCGCCTCTGACCTGATCTGGGCCCGTCCGGCATTCAAGGTCCCTTTCAAATCTCGCTCCCGCCTCCCTCACAACCCCACCTGTCCTCCGTTCCCACTTGTCCACGACTGTGTTAAGAATCTCCTGCCTAATGTAGGATAGTCCAATCAGGCCTGGAGCTTTTGACAAGCCATTTATGTCAGGCAAACCTCACATCGAACTGCCAGTGCCCTAACCCCACGTGCCTCTGTGTCAACAGCCTATTGAGAAAGGCAGCTCAGTGAGTCAATCCTGCTGCAGAGATTGTGTAACCTGTTAGTTTAAATCCTGTTAATAGGTGTGTTAATGAGTTTGCATCAGAGATATGCATTTAAGATGCAGGTAACATTAAATGTCGATGGTAGTACAGCCATACAAACATTAGGCAAATTGTCAACTGAAACAAATCCTAAGAAATGAAGAACCCATAAAATAATGAATTCTAAAAGGATAAGAAACCTAAATTACTAATGTTGTGGAAAAATAACTACAGATGATTCTGATGGATTGGTGAACGCTTTTATTAGAAACTGCCAAGCCACAGGACAACAACAAACTAACTTCAGAAGGAGACTCGATGCAACAACCCCCCCCCCCCCCTCCCCTCAATGCATCGAGTTATAAACTGGAGGATGCACTTGGATTTCAATGGAGGAGGAGGTGTGGCCATGAGACAGAAATAATGTTGCAGTGGAAGGACAGTGTCTCAGGCAGTTGCTGCTTTCTCACGCTCTGGACAATAAAATCAGGTTGGAAGGCAAATAATACAGTAATTAATACAAGGTAAGCTACTTCTGCGGTTCCCAGAACTAGGAAAGCAGTAGTGCTTTCGTAGCTTGCCTAGGAAAGCAGTAGCATAAAACCGCTTACTTATGCCAAAAGGGAAACATGTCGGAGGTGAGAGTTGTGGAGGCGAGTGCTGCTACACCCAATGCAATGAAGCTGTGGAGGTTATAACATGCATGGTAGAACATAGGGTTCACCTCGCAATAATAAGGCTCTTTTTAAATAGGGCAGTTTACATTAGCAGCACAGTATTATAATGCAGCTTGGGTCAAGTTATTACAATGTTCAAAACCCAGGTTAACCCTACCCGAATAACATCAGGTTAACAACCCACTGGAGTTTTCATTTCTTCAGAAAAGCATACTGTGGTGGGGACTGCAAGCAATACCTTAATGCTGCAATCCTGTAGTTATTTGTCGCTTGGGTTTTGGGAAGACAAGAACTCCACCTGCCAGCCCTTTGCGACCACAGTTTTCACTTAGGCTTATATGGATTAGGAAAAGTTAAGTAGGCCTAAGCAAGTTTGAAGTTTTCTGTAGAATTCTGCTCATTTAAGATCATTTGTCATTCAGTTGTTTAGCCAACCACGTTGACGTCTCCATGGCGTGTCAATTGGACCATCACAGATGTTTAGTAAATCCATGTTTTTCAGCATTTGCATTTTGAATAACTCATATAATTACACATTGGTTCTATTACAAGGGTGAAGATTAGAGGGTGTGAAAGGATAGGCGCATGGTTGTACTTGTGCGTCCCCAAAACCCCACATTCTGGCAAGAACGTAAAGCTGTTTATGGGTGCACTTTGAGACCATACAAACATGTGGTTAGAATGATAAATTACAAGGCTTCCCCTATTTCTAACAGCCTCTAACAGTGTGGGTGCTAGCCCAATTAAATGGTCCAAACTGATACCTAGGATGGGTTGCCCCAATTTAACTGCATGTCATCTGACTTACTGGCATCAAGGCATAACTAGTTTTCCCACATTCATGACTGGGTACTTGGACGCTTACAGATTTTAGTTATCTGATGCCTGTAAAAGTCAAAGTAGCAAGTGTGTCTCATTGGCCTTCATTTACCACTAAATCCCATTCACAGGGGTCAGGTTTTAGACTTTGAAGGGGAAGCAGGGAAAGGAGAGCCCTGTGGTACTCCACAGATTTCAAAGTATGGCTCTGATCAATACTTTCCAAGTTCATCCCAATTCACCAGATAAACACAGCCCATGCTAAATCTAGATCTGTAATTTCAAACCATGTCTCCATCCAGATAAGCAAGATCTTCTGGTTGCAGGTATGAAAAACCGCAGATACATCAAACGGAATCTGCTTGCTTTGTTTACCAGAATTGCTATAAAAACGAGTCACTCGCATACATCCAGGGTGGCAGCAAGGACAAAAACCAGATTGAAAATTACAAAGTAGTTACACAGCCTCACTGTGATCCGTGATTCCCTAACACCAGGAGTTATGAAATTAAGTGTCTGTTTTTAAACCTATCTTGGTCATCTAGTTGTTTATTTAATAATGGCATACCAATGATTTTTATTTTTAACAATCCTTGTGAAAACTTTTGTATATTGTTGTAAAAACAAAATTGTTTTTTTTATTAAATGGCTATGGCGTGATCCTGGTGAGGATGAAATGCCTAGCCCTGTAGGCAGTTCACAAAACTCTACTGAATCAAACGTTTGAAAATATCAGCATTGGGTGGAGCTGTTCAGAGCTCGCAGTGAGAGTTGATCCTTGAACTCTTTGTATTGGCAGTTTTGCCAGCTGCTGAAAATGTTGGGATACAGTTTCTGTTTTAAAGGCCTTAGTATGGTAACCTTTTTTATTTTAATTACTAGATGCACTCGTGTTTTGTAAGTTCTAATCTGTTTTTCAGTTAAGCTCACCAGCATTTGTGTGATGACCAGCTTTTTGTAGACGCATGTGCCTTCCTTTTATGCAAAGTGCAATGAATGTCCCAAGTAGAAACCTTTATAAGAATGGAACATCAAGTATTCACTGGAACCCACAGGTTGGAGAAGAGTTTTGTTGATGGTGTTAAGCGTGAAAGCCAGTAGGACAAAGATGTTTATGCATTCTAGTACAGTTGTGTTCCTGAGTTGAGGTAACTGCTGCCTGATCTCTTACATATTTGAATATTATACTTGTGATATACTGATTTTCAAAAGTGTACAAAGACAATTTTACCTCAATTTTGCTCTGATCAATAATGGAGTTGCACAATATTACAATTCAATTGATGATCTGCAGTGTGGGCTGGACCATGTGATCAAGGAGGTAGGCCTAATTCTAAAAAAAAAAGAGACCATATATATTAGATCCTCCTCATCGGAGCTTGCCCATAAAGAACGTTGAGAGATTGATCTGGGCCTTCTGGTAGCTTCTTTGTTTAACATCACCCAGTAAACTGGAGAAATATGATTCTGCTAAATAGTGAATTTAACATTTGGCTAGGTGTGCCAGCTAACAAGCGCACCCTTGCCTTCTGCAGCCTCTGATTGTGAAGATCTGGCCAACGGTTCACACCCACATTGGCTGCCATACAATGTATGCCATCTTAACTTCACAAATGCTCCAATCTAATATCACTGTGCAACTAGCAGCGGTGGTTGCAGAAACTGATCTAACAATGATTTAGGGACATCCTATATTTGGATTTGGATGCCCTGTATGTGCCCAAATTAATGTTTGTTTAATGGTATACAGTCTGCTGAGGGCATAATAAGAAATTGAGTCCCAGTCTGAATGTACCACCAACTTTTTAGATTGAACTTTATCTGTGGGTCAGTCAGGCTGTAACAACCTTTGCAAACTAGTTTTTAAGATATTTTAAAGTAACCTCATTGATGAAGTTGGAGGTTCTGAATCTTGTCTATGCCTATTAGTAAGGTTGCTCACCAGTCATTATCTAGGGGCAATAAGTGGGAATTTGGGGGCATCTTCTGTAAATATTTGATTAATTGCTAATGAAAACATACATATAATTGTGTGGTAAAAGGCATAACACATATTGTTTAACTATCTTATTATGCTAGCAAACTCCACTAGGTGGCACAGAAAGAAAGAGAAACCATGTTGATTTTAAAAGGAGAAGGAAATTAACATAAAATGCAATCGATGGGTTGGAGATGAAAGGCGAGATTAGGGTCGTCAAAAAGGCTTTTTGTTATTTTTCTAAAAATCTTATTTTCGTTAATTAATATTTTTGCTGCGATTTAAAGACCAATAACCCACCCTCCGCTCTCACCCAAACAAGCATTCTATAATTATATTTGATTTGCGACATGTGCAGTTAGTGAGAATCTCCAAAACACAATGCAAAAGACCCCAAAACACATGTTGTACTCCCCCAGTAGTATTATAATCCCACCCAAGCATACCATTTTATTACAGTTGATTTGCTTTATATGCAAGTAATAATCAGGAATCGCCTCCACCGAATACAAAATAAACTCCTATGTCATTCAACCAGAACATACGATTGGATAATAAAATTGTATTTGCTACTTCTACATTTGTCAGTAGAAAGCCCATAAACATAATGCAATAGGCCCAGAAACTTCACATATGCCAGAGGTCCTGATCCCACCAAAAAATTATCCAAAATATCACACTACTGACTTAGCACTGCACATATGAACTTCATAAAAAAACGGCGTGCATATATTTGAGGTATAAGAATATTGAACAAGTTAACCTGCAATCCCCTAACTATTCTACAAAGCACCATCAAAATTAAAATGACCATCAAAGACTTCCTCAACAGTCAAATGAAATAAATGGCGTATGCCATCTTTTGCCTATGTACAAAGGTTTATATTGGCAGCACAATTGGGGAACTCGGCGTCTGAATATAAGAACACATGGTCACTCTTGGCAGCCAAGATCCCAGATTCATCTTGGCAACAGTACCATCAGAGCGATGACAAGAAGGGAATGCAGTTCATTGGACTTCAAAAAGCTGCAGTGGACGGGACCGAAAACTCTGTGATAACTGGAATCCAAATTCATTTGTAGAATGCAGACTACTGAATATGGTGTAAACGGTGATCATGAGATGGGTGATCATGCTTTGTGATATTAATTGCTGAAGTATATACATGTTTGTGCTATTTGTGAAAATTACTTGATGTTGCTTCTGTTCCATGAATTTTTAAACTATGCTAAAGGTTGTGCTTTATTTCCGTTCCAGGTTGTTGAAGCAACAAAACATAGGGTACACATAGCTAACAATGTTGAGCCTTGATAGTAGGGTTACACTAAAGTGAATCCTGTTCAGCTTGAAGGAAATGTATGTGGTTCTGTTTCGATGAATCAGTTTTGCATGCATGGTGCTATTTTATCACTTTGGGGTTGAATGTTTGTATTGAACCATATACTAATTTGATGCTGCTATGACTTAAGCAAAATACTCTATTATAATGTATCACTACAAGCCAACTTTAAAGCCTATTGTGCTAGCATACATTAAGTTGATCCAAGCTAACCTCACTAAGTTGGTGGCCTTGATTCTTTGTTGTGGAGTTCATAGTCAATACTGACTTGCTCACGTAAAAGGGATGTTAATATATACATTCTAAATTTGTTTTCCTCTTCGTGGGTTCTCTTTTCAGTCTATCTCATATCAACAACATACTGCAGACAACCACTAGTTCATATTAGCATATGCATTCATTGGAGACATGATAAACTGAATACAGGATAGGAATCCAATGACCATAACGAGCCAATGACCAGGACTCGTACTTAAGTGACCAGCAGCAAGACTTTGGTGTTGGTGAAGCAATTTAACAAGCTGTATGCATATACAAAGTGCTATAACAAACTGTACACGTATACAAAGTGGCTGACAGTGTAGACATCCACTGCATCAATAACATATCTTTTCTATTCATATGGCAGTGTATTCCAGATCTATAGGGCAACGTTAAGCGGTTTCCTGCAACAATGTTTAACACCAAGTTCTGCACAATTCATTAGCATAGGTACTATAATAGTTTGGTCTAGACTGTATTTCTTGTTTGACAGCAATGGGGGGAATCACTTAGTGACCCTTTTTCCAACCTTTGGTGCTTGTGCAATTTACAGGCATTGTTTTCTAGTTTCTTGTGTTTAAGCTATAACACAAGGTTTTAAAATATACAATTAATGGTTCATACCAATTCCAAGAGTGACATACCCTCATTGATGTGAGAGGAAATCTAACTACCAAGACTGCTAAACTTTCATCTTGACCTAATCCTAATCTGTAGCTAATGAACTATCAATATTTAGGGACATGCGCATGGATTGAAGTGTAGCACTTTCTTGTTTTTGGGCTGTGGGGAAGCCCAAAAACAGCTACCTAAGCAGCAGTCCAACCAGCATTCCCCTTGCCAAGCTCAGCTGAAAAGGGTGTACCCCCACACCATCTATTTTTAAGTTATTTCGAATCTGTGGCCGGACCAGATAGGGTAGTTTGGAAGAAGGACATACTTTATTGTGGACCTCATGGTGGACGAGCGCCTTTAGTTTCTTTACAGGTATGGTACTCCCTCAAGTGATTGGGAAAGTTAGGCCTTCTACTCCTAATTTACATGAAAAGAACCTGAACCATGTCTTCTGAATACAGAAATGTATATGTAAAACGAACTTTATTTATGAGTTGATGGAAGTCTTATCGAAGATTAATGGGTTCAGGGGAGAAGAATGCAGCTCTGGTACAAAAAGTTGCTTATATACAATCATGAAAAATAGGGTTCTCAATTAGTGGACACTCCCGTCCCCTGCACACCTCATATGCTGACAACAAGGTCAGTCAAAAATTTATGGAAGTATTGAATGTTCACTGTGGGTTGCGGTATCATATAAACTATGCATCATATACAATGGATATTTCCATATACAAATCAAGTGAATATAGATATTAAATGTATTCTCAGTTTCCAGAAAAAATAGTTCAACACAAATGTACTAAAAGAGCTCAACATGTTTTGTGAACTAGTCCTTTCATCAGAAGCAATAATTCATTAATATTTCAAGGTTCAGATGCTTGATTCAAGCTTCAACTTTCTACAAAGTAGATCAAACACGAAGGTCAGTATGGATCTAAAGTTCTACATTAATTTTAATAAATCATATGCGTGTTTATACATGAGTGTCACCTTAGTTGATGCCAAGCGAAGTGACTGCTTACTGTAGACCGAAGACTCCTCTTAATCGGGTATCCATATCCTGTCTTCTATTCTAGGAAATTTGCCAAAAAATATCATGTTTGTACTAGTAATCAACATTATATAGTTGCAATAAGCATCAGTTGGAATAGCCTACCTCTATCTTGTATGCACCTTTATAGTGAGGAAGTGATGCTTCTATGAAATGACTCGCTATGGTCATTGTATTCCTCTTGTCTCCTTCAGATCAACTAATCTAAAAACGTTTAAATCCTGGTCAGGAAAACTTTTCATAATGTTTGTGGCATGGTCATGATAATGAAGAAGTGCTTCTATGCAATATAACTTGTTAAAGTCATTTTATTCCTATTGTCTACTTTACATCAAATCATCTAAAAAGAACATATAAATCCTGGTCAGGAAAAATGTTCATAATGTTTGTGGCATGTTCATGATGACAGTAACTGATTTCAGCACTCGCTGACCTTGTTTTTCAATTCTCAGGTTCATCTAAATGAGGATGCATGGGTTCGGAAAAACGAGGTACGCGAGTGCTGAAATCAGTTACTGTTCTCATGAACATGCCACGAACATTTTTCCGGACCAGGATTTGTATGTTCTTTTTAGATGATTTGATGTAAAGTAGACAATAGGAATGAAATGACTGAGTCATATATTTCATAGAGGCACTTTCTCATTACAACGGTGCATAAAAGATTGAAGAATATAGAGGTAGGCTATTCCAACTGATACTATGTACTGCTGATCACCTTTATATAGTTGTGCAAACACTCATTGTCTTTTTTTCCACATTGATTTTTATTGTGCATTTGTTTTTGGAACATAACATTGTGGACCATTCAATACACAAAGTTTTCCCCAACAGTTTCCCTTTCCTCCCCCTCTGCACTCTGGCTACCAGGCTAGACCATTTGGACAAGACATGCAGTTAAGTTGAGACCATAGCTAAAAAAGAATAACTGGCACAATGGGTTCTACATAGGTGGCTTACATCTTGTTACATAGATACGGTCCTCTTAGGAGACATGGGCCGGGGCGTTAAATACACTTGGTGGCATCCACTAATCAGTTTAAGAGCCTCACAACCTTCCTTCAACAGAACAACATCCCAATCCAACAGCAAGGCTTCCATCTTGTCATTGACAATCGGTTTGTTTTTCATACACAAAGACAGCCCATAGCTTAGAGAGCCGCTCCTATCTTTTCAGGATCAGCAATTTCTTCAATTTCTGTGCTGCGGCAATCCTGCCCGAACTCAACATGGCTTCAACAGGTCTCGGGAAGCAAGATAGTTCGGATTCAGGGGAGAGGATGCCCAGCAAGAGCTCACCGGGGCATAGTTCCGGGGAGAGCCCAACCATGTCCTTAATCCAGCTCAGGAGCTCGGCCCAGCAAGTTTGAATGGACGGGCACTCCCATCACATATACTATGTTCCCTGTTGCCCACATTCCCTTGGGCAAAGTGGCAAGGCTCCCACAAATATCTTAGACAGTCTGGCCTGGGGAGGTGCCAAGTATGTAGGATTTTAAAGTTGTGTTCCATTGCCGCTGTGTAGAAAGAGACCGCTAGCATTAATTTACATCCTGCATCATCTAACTCTACACCCACCTTTTTCCACCCAGAAAGTTTTGAAATTCTGCCTCCCCTTGAGATGCACTGTGACTGTACAGGGTACATTCTGGAAAGCACTCCTTTCCTACGGGGGATTCTGCGATTATCTTCTCGAAGGGGGAAAGAGGGTGTGAGATTCTGACACCCATTTGAGGTTCATCGGGATGCCCTTCACGCAGAGGTATTCAAAGAATGACAACAGGGGTGAGCCTCCCACCAGGGCCTCGTACTCAAAGGCATTCTCCTTAAATAGTTGGGTGGCCCTCACCAGTTCCCCGTCCAACAACTGCTGTGTGTTGCGCAGACCTATGTTACCCAAGGGTGAGGGCTAGGAGGAAATTAATTTACCTTGTTTTACCCCCATAGTTCCCAGAGAACCGGCAATGTGGGGTGGGTTTTAACATGCATGGGGATTTTCCCCTGGGGCTGACCACAGGAGGTCTCTCTCTTCCTTGGGGTGAGTGTAGGCGTTTTCTATGTATGTCCATTGGGTCTCGTCATCTCAAGTGCTCTATCGTTACCCAGAGTTGTGCAGCTTTATAGTATAGTTTAAAGTCTGGCAGGGCGAAGCCCCCCAAGGTCCCTAAGGAGTGTCAACATCGTGTATTTAACTCTCAGCTTCCTCCCTTTCCAGATAAAGCAATGAAGTATCCCTGCCCCGCAAGGAGGAGACTGGTAAGGGGGATAGGGAGTGCTTTAAAGAGGTACAAGAGACGGGGGAGAATGTTCATATTTACTGACACCATCCGGCCAAACCAGCAGAGAGTAAGATGGCCCCAATGTAACAGATCTGTTTTTACATTTTCTCCGGGGTTGGGGCATACTTATGGTCAAACAAGGATCTTTGGTCCCTTGGGAGAAGCACCCCCAGGTACAGGGAGTACTATTTCCTCGACTCTTATTCCCCCAATTGTTTCTCTATCCACGGTGTCCCGGTCTTGTCCTCCCATGGATTTTTTGTGGGGGAGTTTAGACCCCTAACATTGAGAGAACCCAGTGCCAGTCTATGCTTTGCGTCATCCATTGAAAAAGGGCCATGGTCTCCTGAACGCAAGTGTGTTAATCTTAAACTGTACATCTCCATTAGTGCTTGTGAGGCACATAATCATAGGACTTTTGCCTGCTTGTTAGCCACATAGTCATAGGACTTTTGCCTGCCTCTCTGTGAACAGAAGCAAAGCCTGGTAGCTTGTAAGGAATAAGGGACCGAAGAAACAACAACCAATCCCTCCCCTTTACAGTGCCTAACTACCTGCGACAAAGGAATTAACCCAGGGCCAGGCCACCAATCTCTACCATATCAGGCTTGTCATGTAACCAAATATCACCACTGAGCACCCACCCCCCCCCCGTAACCCCTACAACGGTAGCAGAAAACTTGAATCTCTTACAGAACCCCAACCCCAAAGAACTCAAACAAAATACTGCCTTGCCGCCATCTCCAGTGCATCCATCTGCTCCCAGGAGCAGAGTTTCATTGCCAGGGCTGCGGCTCCGGCATCAGGATGACAAAATGATAGTCGGGCCATGGGGCCACAGAGCTGGTGGAACACGGCTGGGGGCCTGGCCCATCTTTAAGCCAGGTGTGAAGTGCTTGAATAAACGTGTCTCCTGGGGCGGGTTCTAGTGCACAGAGTCTCTGAACGATACTTGGGGATTCGCCTTAGTCATTCGGTGTTGACGGAGATGCAGGGGTCACTCTTCTAAACTTCCTGTTGCTGTGAACTTGGTGTCTCTCAACAAAGCCGTTGCCTTCTGGGACTCTGTCAACTCCCTTCCACGCCTCTCTGAGTTGCTGTTCTCCTGGGCGGGGTCTCCTAGGAGCTCTTGCGTTACATGTTGGATATTGTCATCTTCTGTAACTCGGGTATATTTGTATCTCTTGTATTCCAAGGAGCGCGAAAAGGGGAATCCCCATCTGAAAGGGCCCCTTTGAATGGATTGTGTCCTCCCATCGTATTCCACATCTTTGACATGTAATGTCCACAGCTGTGTACTTCGGAAACTTTTTTGGTAGAGGGCGCCCTGTGTCGGATCGATGTCCCTCGAAGGCCTTCCGTTGAGGGGGACTTCACTGGATGTTATAAATAGGACGCATGGCGCCCGCAGCCTCAGTTCTGTTTTTTCCAAAAACGTGTTTGCTTTGGAGACTCGGCGTGCCTCGTGAATGTCTTCTTCTTCGACCCCTCTGACTCTGCGGTCTGGCTTCAAGACTTGCCGGGACTGCAAGTCTAAGATGTTGATTACAGACCCGCATCGCATTTGTTTGTGGTGCCTGGATGAGATACATGACACTGACGACTGTCACTGACTGCTAAGGCCTTGCGGGAGCGTAAGGGGAAACTACATGTATGTAGGGGTTTAATACCCAGTAAGTCCTGTAAAACTTCTAAGGGGATGTCCACCGACGATTCGAGGGATGACTCTCCGTGCCGGAAGGAGTCCCGGGGATCTTGGTCCCAGAGTGGTTCCTGCCATTTGTCCTCCTTGTCTCAGCGTTCCAGGAAGAGTTTTCACCGGTTGCCTTCCCTGTCCTCCTCAGAGGATGGAGCTGCGAGGAAAGTGGCACTTGACTCTGGAGGAACGGGCTGCCTTCAGGGGAGCAGATGCTGGTGATTTTCCAATCCCAGGGCACAGTTCCGTCCATGCCTTTGGAGGAAGCTAGCAAGGAACGGTCTCGATCCGTGGTTCGTACACCTTCGGGCTCCGGTCCGCGGTGCGACTCATCGGGAAACCTTCAAGGTCCCGTTCAGACAAGGCCCAGGATGGTCACAAGAGACGTGCTTGCAGGTCTCTGTCCTCGTCCCCAGCGAGACCGCAGAAACCTGGTAAGGGCTCGAGGTCGGCGTTGGCGCAGTATCAGTCGGATATGGATGTTGAAGCTTTGCCTTGGCACCAGCCCTTGGCAGCGCTGAAGCCATCAGTGCCCTTGATGACTTCGGGGCCTTTTGGCCAGAATTTACCGATGGAGATCCCGGGTACTGTGGATCCTCCAAGGAAGGCTACTTCCAGGTCTGTGAGGCCTGTTATGGACTCCAGACCCTCTGCTGTCCTGAGACAGGACTTTTACCTCCTTCCGGATGACATCTATGAGGAGGAGGAGAGGGCAGATTTAGATTTTTACCCTGTTGATCCTGATGTGGCTCCTGTCTTTTCAGGGGATAGTCAATTGCAAGAGTTAAGGCAATCTCTTCATGATGCCAGTGGCTTGGACACTTCTCCTGAGGTGGAGTTTGGCAGGCATGGGGCTCCTGCTGAGTCGTCCTACAGGAGACTGATGGCTAGGGTCACTGAATATCTTGGTTGGTCCAGTCCTCCTGAAGCTTTTATTCATGATGACTTAACATATATTTTGGATCAAGGTCCATCCTATGACCCGCTGTTACCTTTTCATTTGACCTTGCAGAAAATGGTGGCGGCTGCTTGGTAGACACTGGAATCTCTTCTGGCAGGTAATAAATAGGTAACTGAAAAATACTGCCCTTCCGGTAGCGACCCCCCCCCCCCCCCCCAGCTACCTTTCCTCTCACCCCACTCCTGAAAGTTTGGTGGTTCCGGCGGCTTTTGCCACCTCGAGGCAGGTGGTGTACCTACCATCCCTCCTGATAGGGATGACAAACGCTTTGATGGTTGGGCACGCAAGGTGTTTTCTGCTGGGAGAATGGTGTTCAAGACGGCCAACTCCACTTGTTCCTTAGCAAGATTTTCACACACTCTGTGGAATTGTTTCTCTAGCGGTTGAGTATATTCCTGAAGGGGAAGAAAGGGATGGGTTCCTTGCTCTTGTGCAGGATGGCAAGGATACCATGTGTGAATCCCTTCGGTCGGATTTGGACACAGCCAACAGTGTTAGCCGGTCCATGGCTGCGAGCACCATGTTATGCAGATTTGCGTGGTTGCGTTTTGCTCCGGATGTGCAAGCCCATCTTTTGAACATGCAGACCTCAAAAGCTGCGGCGAAATCTTTGAGCACAGCTGTGCGTCAACCTCTGCCTTTTCGTCCTAAGGGACAGCAGTGGAGGGGAGGTTTGGTAGAACGAGAGGAGCCGCCAGTCAAAGGGGTCAGCGTAAAAGTACCTGTGGTGGTCGGGGAAATAGGGGTGCCAAAGCTGCTCGGGCAGCTGCCTCTTTGCCTTCAGGTGCTGCTGCTCCAAAACAAGCATGAGGCCATGTCCCATTGTTCGCCGGTTGGGGGCAGACTGTCTCGGCATCTTGAAGAATGGCGAGCTAAACTTCGGATTCGTGGGTCCTGGATACAATAGCCCACGGCTACTGCCTTCCCTTCCTAAAGTGGCCTCACGACAATCCACAGGGGAATCTCTCTTTGAAGCTTCCCGATACGCTCCTTGTGCAGGAAATCTTGACCCTGCTGGAGAAAGGCGCTATAGAACTGGTGCCTGTAGCGGAGAGGAACAAGGGATGGTATTCCCCATATTTTTTGATTCCAAAGAAAGACTGGGGTTTGAGACCCATCTTGCATTTGCGTTGGTTGAACAAACTTCTCAGGAAGGACAAGTTCAAGATGGTCACTCTTTCTCAAGTCCTCCATGCTTCAGGATTGGTTGGTGTCTCTGGACCTACAGGATGCTTACTTTCATGTGCCGATTCATCCCAAGCACAGAAAGTACCTGAGGTTTACAGCGGGTGACTTGCACTTTCAGTTTCGGGTCCTGCTATTCGGATTGACCTCCGCCCGAGGATCTTCACCAAGCTAAGTTGGTGGTGGCAGCGTATCTGGGGCGAGGGGAGATTCACGTCTACCCCTACCTGGACGACTGGCTGATCTGTGCACGTTCTCCCAAGCAAGCGATGGATCATCTCGGTCTCACCTGCCGCTCCCTCCACAAGCTGGACTTCTCCCTCAATTTCAAGAAGTCGCATCTGACACTTTCCCAACAGCTCCAGTACATCGGGGCTGTGGTGGACACGCCCTTGGGGAAGTGTTCGCCTCCAAGGTGAGGGCTCATCACATTGTGCAGATGGTGGACAAGGTTCAACATGACCAGAGACTCCCGGCTTTCGAATTCTTAAGGTTGCTCGGCCTCATGGAATCCTGCATTTTTCTGGTGCCAGAGGCCAGACTGAGGATGAGATCCCTGCAATGGGTCCTCAAGATGCAGTGGTCACAATTCTCAGGCAAGATGTCGGATCACGTTCAGATTCCGACTCTCGGTCTCACAGGATCTGCTGTGGTGGGCCAACGAGGGGAACCTGATGAAGGGGGAGCTGTTTTGGCAACCGTGGCCGGAGGTGATGGTAGTAACTGACGCTTCCTTCACAGGATTGGGAGCTCATGCCAAAGATTTCACTGCCAGAGGTCGGTCTGCGGAGTCCAAACTCCACATCAACCTGTTAGAGCTGAGGGCCATCAGGCTGGCCCTGAAGGCTTTTGTGCCGCCTGTGCGGGGGAAGTGTGTCCTGATCATGATGGACAATAAAGTGGCCAAGCATTACCTCAACAAAGAAAGGGGTGTGGGGTTGGGGGGCGGGGGTAGGTACGTTGTGCAGATAGGCGATGCAGCTCTTGTTCTGGGCAATCCAGCAGGGAATATCACTCTCGGCAGTTCATCTGGCCGGAGGGGCGAATGTGGCAGCCGATGCTCTGAGCAGGTAGAGCACAGTCTCTCACGAGTGGGAGTTGGCTCAGGATGTCCTGGAGATCTTCACCCTCTGGGGAACCCCACAAGTGGATCTCTTCATGACCAGTGCCAACCGGAAGTGCAAGATATTCTGCTCAAGGGAATTTTCTCTGAGAGAGCCTTGGGAGACGCCTTTGTCGTGGATTGGTCATTCCCACTTCTCTACGCGTTTCTTCCGGTCCCCATCATTCTTCACGTTTTAAGAAGGTTGCGGAGGTTCGGATCCCATATGATCCTCATTGCTCCGGATTGGGCAAGGAGAGCGTAGTACCTGGACGTTCTAGAAATGTCCATCTGCCCTCCACGCTGTCTTCCCTACCGAGAGGATCTGCTCTTGTGGGGTGGGGAGGGTGTCAGGTTCTCCATCCAGAGGTCAGGACTCTCAACCTTCACGCTTGGTATCTGAAAGGTTGAGATATAAGTATTGGGACCTCCCGGAATGACATGATGGAGGTGTTGCTTTCGGCCAGCAACAAAATCCCTGTACTGTTACCGGTGGTGTAAGTTTATCGACTGGTGCAGAGGACAAAATGTTGATCTTTTTCAGTGTTCCATTCCCATGGTTCTATCTTTCTTGCTTTCTTTGGCCCACAGGGGCCTTCAAGTAGGTACCATTAAAGGTTACCTGGCGGCGCTGTCCATCTTCAAGCGCTTGTCTGAAGAATGTTCTTATTTTAAGATTCGTTTGATTGTCCAATTTCTTAAAGGGCTCACTGTTAGGGAGAATTCTCTGTTTAGGCTGAATTTCCCTACCTAGTGAGTCCCCCAGCAGCTTTGCTGGATTTCTGGGGTTTAATTTTTTTCTCCTGCCAAGAGTGAGACTCTTTTACCCTCACTCTTGGACATGTTGAAGTGTGTTTTCTTGGTTAAACCTTGTGTTGAATGGGCTATGGGGTCTTTTACTCCATAGGGCCTCATGTATTTTTGTGATGTGGGTCACACAGCACCCTCTGTGCCGTGACCCAGGGGTGTCCTAGGGACTCCCCAACATAGACTCCATACCCTGGGACTGACTACTGTCTCCCAGGGCATGTAAAGTCACCAAAGACTTTGCTAGTCTTGAATCCTGAACAGAACCAGTACAAACCATCATATTGTGGACGTACTGGCTGGGGCAATTCGATTGCCCCAGGGTCTGTTAGTCGAGGGGGCACGTCTCCGTCCCCCCTGATCGAGTTTTGGCTGGTGGCAGTGGAAACTACTTTTTATATTCGACCGCGAATATTTCCCTATGGGATTTCCCATTGTTTTAGGCTAACACATTTAATTATTTATTTACGGTAGCCTTAAACATACCACCGGTTTATATATTTATTTTTATAACTCCGGTTGGGACTTTTTGCCAAAACTTGATTCTAAAATGGCGTTGGTGTTCGCCTCTGTAACTCTGACCCAAAGTGGAGCCCTTTGTTCCACTTTTGGCGGGCTTCTCCACAGAAGCCCTCCAAAGTGGTGCCACTCTGTCTGGGGTACTTAGGAGGGGTGGAGGGGGATTTAGGCACCCTGGACTGAGTTACCTTGGTAACTCAAGTCGCACTCCGTCCTGATTGGCCCAAGTGGTGAGCCGCCCGGCTCACCACTTAGCATGGTTGAGTGACAGCTAGGCTGGGTGAATGGGGGTTTGCTGCATAAAAGCAGGGCTTTGGGGACTGGGACTTCAGAAGTCGCCACAGGACCAAGAATCCGACGAGGGAAGAGCTGAGCCGACCTGCTTCGACGACACCACCCGGTGGAGCCCTGCTGAACCGTCTCACCACTTTTTCCCGACGACCGAGGAGAACTCTTAACGGAGTGGCTCCTTCCCTTGACTGGTGGGGACAACCAGTTTTCGCCTTCTTTCCGTTCTTTGAGGTATCTCGTGGCCGCCTTGCCTGTGCCAAGCACCCCGGCAACCGGAATACCACACTTTACCCCCATACCGCGAAAGTCGGCACCAACCCTTTAACCGGAGGACTCCGCGGCTGGTTTCTTCCCGGGCAGTGCAACGACCCTCTTCTTCTGCTCTTCAGCGAGAACTTCTTCTCCCCTGACCGACGTCGAGCCCTGCTGCCACTGCCTGGAACAACTGCCACCGCTGGAGGATCCTTTCCGCTTAAGGTACTGTGTTCTGCCTGGCTTCCCTTGCTACCGACTGTACGGGGTAGATTTAGTCCCCGGCTTTCGAACCTGGGAGTGCCTGGGACACTTTGGCTAAACTTTCTGAGCCACTCTAACCTCTTTTTGACTCTTTGCAAGGCTTTGAATCTCTAACTAACAGTGTGATCTTGGGCACATTTTCGCTCCGGCTACTCTAAGAGTGGGCCCTGCCTAGTGACTTTTGCTCACCTGTGACTTTATTCTTCTGTAAGCCTATTGCAAGTGCTCTGGACCTTAGAGTGGTGTGTCTAACCCATTTCTGCTTTTTCTCTCCCTTTCTTGGAAACTACTAGAGTGTCATCTAACGTTAAGCACTCACCTCTGTTTTAATTAAGTGGTGTTTTACCTAGAGTTGTCTAGATAGGAGAAAGGATTGAATCTACTTTCATTATAACTGTGTTGAAGTACTTTTACTATATTTTTGCTAGAGTGTTTTTAACTTATGTGTATTTTAAATAAATAACTATATACTTTTGAAACCAAGCTCTGGTCAGTGTTTGCTTGTGCTATTGTGTTTTGGTACATATTGTGTATACTTTACATACTGCCTAACTCTTCTTGAGAGAAGTCTGACTGCTCAGCCACAGCTACCAGGTAAATCTGGGTGGTACAGACTGCTACCAAAGGGGTTTACTGCTCTACCTGTAGTCTTAAATCTTTTGCAGTGTTCCCCAAGGGAACTGCACAGGTTTCTGCCTAACACTGGTGTACAGCGGTGGGATTTGTATTGAGTATACATTTTATTGTGCTTTAGATACCTTAGTGCAACTAACCACAAAGCTTAGCACTGAAAAAGTAAAACCTCTAACATGTC
Source organism: Ambystoma mexicanum (assembly GCF_040938575.1). Classification (NCBI taxonomy): domain Eukaryota; kingdom Metazoa; phylum Chordata; class Amphibia; order Caudata; family Ambystomatidae; genus Ambystoma; species Ambystoma mexicanum. Next base: position 1,014,574,423 of record NC_090921.1, on the reverse strand, counting down.
AGTTATAGAAAGCTATAGTCAAGAGTCCCTTGCAGCCAAAACTGCTGATTGTTTAAGAGTGCTCTGTAAACATAAGGATCTCCTGACTAAGGGCAAGAAAATGGAGCTGATTGAAAGATTGTTAGCTAACCAAAGTCTGGGTGATGGTTCAGAGGAGCCTACCACTCCAGCGACTGTAGATGACAGTGTTGAAGTTAACATGGAGCAAAATGTTGATGTTTCTGAGGAAGAGTCAGAAGAGGAGGGTGAGGCTGTTGTAACTGTCCCCCCTAGGCCTCTGCCTGCTCTACCTGCTGTACCTACTGGACCTTTACCAGGTCCCACATTTAGTCCTCAGTACTTTGAACTGGAGAAAATGAAGCTAGAATTGGAGTATAAGAAACTTAATGCTCAAACTGACAAAGAACTAAGGCTAAGGGAAATGGAGCTCAAGTATGACTTAGAAATGAAGAAATTATCTGTTGAGAATGTTTCTCTCTCTGGCTCCTCTAGAAGTTCCAGTCCTAAAAGACCCCGGATGCCTAAAGAATTGGTTGGTATGTATGAGCCTAAGTTGGATGTGTTGGATTGGTTGTCTCTGTTTGAATATAATCATGGGCTCCAGAACATCACAGGAAATGACTTACTCACCTGGTTGTTCTCTAGGCTTCCCCCTGTTGCAACTGATGTGGTAATGGAGATGGGGGAGGAGGATAGGAAGGACTATGAATGTGTGAAACTAGCTTTGATAGCTAGGTTTGGGAAGACCCCTTCCCAGTATCTTAAGAGGTTTAGGAGCCTCAAAAAGCATGATGGTACCCCTTGGGCTACCTGGGTGAGTGAATGTTTGGAAAACTTAGAGGGATGGATTAAGGGTTACAAGGTGAACACTTATGAGGGGATGAGAAATCTCTTTATGTTGGAGTCAATTTATGATGCCTGCTCTCCTGAGCTCAGACAGCACTTGGCTGATTCACAGGAATTGGATCCTAGGAAGCTAGCTAGGGCTGCTGACTTGTGGGTTGCCAACAGGGCCACTCCCAAGGATTCTGGGGTAACTCAGAGGAAGGATGGGGAGAAACAGCCTAAAAAGGACTCCAAAGAGAATTCTAATACCTCCCATACCCAAGAGGGCCACAAACAACCAAATAACCAGGGTAAGCCCCAGGGTAAACCGAATCAGGCTAGTGTACCTTCTGGCCACAAGCCAGAAGGAGGTCAGAACAAGCCACCCTTCCAGAGAGCATTTGGACAATGCTATGTCTGTCAGGGTACTGACCATATCAAAGGAGATCCCAAGTGCAAGGGTAAACCTGCAGGGATCAGCACAGTCTCCTTAGCCTTCACTCCTGAGGATGAAGTACAGATGGCTAGTGCCCACTTTGAACTCTTTGCTGAAGAACCCTTGGGTCTTCAAGCAACTGTAAACTTAGAGCCTATGGGTCTGGTTAGTCCCCAGAATAGGGTTGTGTATAACTCCCTACCTGTTAACTCTAAGGTGTATTATGTGGACAGTGTTCTTGTCAATGGCCAGGATACTCCTGCCAGGAGAGACACTGGGGCCAGCAGAACAGTAGTGGATGAAAGCTTCTTTCAACCTGAGGATGTGGCCAAAGCACCCAAAGGTCCCACTAAGATGTCTGGAGGCCCTGTCCAAATGGTTCCTATTCTACCAGCCCTCATTCAATGTAACAACATGACAGTAAGGATCCCTGTCAGTGTTCAGACTGAGGTACCTGGGAAGGTCCTGTTAGGGAATGACCTAAGAACTCTAGGAGTAGTGTCACATACCCCCAGGCCTCCCAGTATGGAGAAGCAGAACTTAACCAAATTGGCTAGACAGGCTACCTTGAAGGACCCTTCTAAGCCTGTGGGACCCTCTACTGAGAACCCCACTACAAGCCCTGGTGTTAGTAAGTTGACCTCTAACCCAGGCACATTTCAGGATAGTATGCTAGGAACATGGGCGCCCCAACCAAGCTCCATCATTGTTCCCCTAGTCTCAGAGTCTCTGACTCCCCCTGCTTCTGAGGAAGAGGTGGATAGACCAACTAGGCCCCTATCTGGACCTGAGAGAACTGGTAATTCTCAGTGCTGGTGGAAAACCAGAAAAGAAAAGTCTAGGGCCAAAAACCTTCAGACTGTTGGACCTTCTACTGAAGACCCCAACTCAAATCCTAATATTAGGGGGGAAACTCCTAAAATAGGTAAGGGTAGATCTAAGAGGAAGGGGAAGCAGGTGCATTGCCTAACCCCAACCCCTCCAACCAAGAGGCCTAAGACCCAACCTGCTCCCACAAGAGAGGTGGTGAGGAACCTTGGAGGCCCCTCTAGATCTAAGGGAATCCTTTATAAGGACCCCTTGAAAAAGCCTAACATAGGTTCAGAAGTTGTACCAACTTCTGAGGGACTGGTCAACCAGATCCCCTATAACAAAAAGACTGATGTTCCTCAAAGGGTCTGTAGGTCCGTTAGCTTGCAAAAGAAAACCTTTGAGTTCTCCATTGAACATAGGTCAAGGTGTCACCATCAAAATGCTGATGGACTCTCTAGGATGTATATCATCGACTAGAGGTATGAGGTTCATCCAGGAGTGGATTAAATCCTCCTGTCCCTTAGTCTGGGGGGGGCGAGTGTTAGGGAGAATTCTCTGTTTAGGCTGAATTTCCCTACCTAGTGAGTCCCCCAGCAGCTTTGCTGGATTTCTGGGGTTTAATTTTTTTCTCCTGCCAAGAGTGAGACTCTTTTACCCTCACTCTTGGACATGTTGAAGTGTGTTTTCTTGGTTAAACCTTGTGTTGAATGGGCTATGGGGTCTTTTACTCCATAGGGCCTCATGTATTTTTGTGATGTGGGTCACACAGCACCCTCTGTGCCGTGACCCAGGGGTGTCCTAGGGACTCCCCAACATAGACTCCATACCCTGGGACTGACTACTGTCTCCCAGGGCATGTAAAGTCACCAAAGACTTTGCTAGTCTTGAATCCTGAACAGAACCAGTACAAACCATCATATTGTGGACGTACTGGCTGGGGCAATTCGATTGCCCCAGGGTCTGTTAGTCGAGGGGGCACGTCTCCGTCCCCCCTGATCGAGTTTTGGCTGGTGGCAGTGGAAACTACTTTTTATATTCGACCGCGAATATTTCCCTATGGGATTTCCCATTGTTTTAGGCTAACACATTTAATTATTTATTTACGGTAGCCTTAAACATACCACCGGTTTATATATTTATTTTTATAACTCCGGTTGGGACTTTTTGCCAAAACTTGATTCTAAAATGGCGTTGGTGTTCGCCTCTGTAACTCTGACCCAAAGTGGAGCCCTTTGTTCCACTTTTGGCGGGCTTCTCCACAGAAGCCCTCCAAAGTGGTGCCACTCTGTCTGGGGTACTTAGGAGGGGTGGAGGGGGATTTAGGCACCCTGGACTGAGTTACCTTGGTAACTCAAGTCGCACTCCGTCCTGATTGGCCCAAGTGGTGAGCCGCCCGGCTCACCACTTAGCATGGTTGAGTGACAGCTAGGCTGGGTGAATGGGGGTTTGCTGCATAAAAGCAGGGCTTTGGGGACTGGGACTTCAGAAGTCGCCACAGGACCAAGAATCCGACGAGGGAAGAGCTGAGCCGACCTGCTTCGACGACACCACCCGGTGGAGCCCTGCTGAACCGTCTCACCACTTTTTCCCGACGACCGAGGAGAACTCTTAACGGAGTGGCTCCTTCCCTTGACTGGTGGGGACAACCAGTTTTCGCCTTCTTTCCGTTCTTTGAGGTATCTCGTGGCCGCCTTGCCTGTGCCAAGCACCCCGGCAACCGGAATACCACACTTTACCCCCATACCGCGAAAGTCGGCACCAACCCTTTAACCGGAGGACTCCGCGGCTGGTTTCTTCCCGGGCAGTGCAACGACCCTCTTCTTCTGCTCTTCAGCGAGAACTTCTTCTCCCCTGACCGACGTCGAGCCCTGCTGCCACTGCCTGGAACAACTGCCACCGCTGGAGGATCCTTTCCGCTTAAGGTACTGTGTTCTGCCTGGCTTCCCTTGCTACCGACTGTACGGGGTAGATTTAGTCCCCGGCTTTCGAACCTGGGAGTGCCTGGGACACTTTGGCTAAACTTTCTGAGCCACTCTAACCTCTTTTTGACTCTTTGCAAGGCTTTGAATCTCTAACTAACAGTGTGATCTTGGGCACATTTTCGCTCCGGCTACTCTAAGAGTGGGCCCTGCCTAGTGACTTTTGCTCACCTGTGACTTTATTCTTCTGTAAGCCTATTGCAAGTGCTCTGGACCTTAGAGTGGTGTGTCTAACCCATTTCTGCTTTTTCTCTCCCTTTCTTGGAAACTACTAGAGTGTCATCTAACGTTAAGCACTCACCTCTGTTTTAATTAAGTGGTGTTTTACCTAGAGTTGTCTAGATAGGAGAAAGGATTGAATCTACTTTCATTATAACTGTGTTGAAGTACTTTTACTATATTTTTGCTAGAGTGTTTTTAACTTATGTGTATTTTAAATAAATAACTATATACTTTTGAAACCAAGCTCTGGTCAGTGTTTGCTTGTGCTATTGTGTTTTGGTACATATTGTGTATACTTTACATACTGCCTAACTCTTCTTGAGAGAAGTCTGACTGCTCAGCCACAGCTACCAGGTAAATCTGGGTGGTACAGACTGCTACCAAAGGGGTTTACTGCTCTACCTGTAGTCTTAAATCTTTTGCAGTGTTCCCCAAGGGAACTGCACAGGTTTCTGCCTAACACTCACTAATGTGTTCCCACTGTCCCCGTTCCAGGTGATGGTTTGGGATCTAAATTTGGTCTTGAAATTTGTGATGGGTGCTCCATTTGAACATTTGCACTCTTGTCTTTTGAGACTGTTGTCTTTCAAGATGGTGTTCTTGGTTGTGGTTACTCCTCACAGAGCAAGTGAATTGCAGGCACTTTCATCTAAGCCACCCTTTACGGTGTTCCACAAGGATAGGGTTGTACTGAGGGTACGTCCTTCCTTTCTACCTAAGGTAGTATCTGAATTTCATTTAAACCAGAAAGTGGTTCTTCCGTCGTTCTATCCTACTCCTCATCCTGGTAAAGAAGAGGAGCGACTCCATAGGTTGGACCTTAGGAGAGCTCTGAGCTTTTATATTTCTAGGATGTCCAGGGTCAGAGTGGACGATCAACTCTTTGTGGGGTATGCTGGACACCAATTGGGCCAGGCTGTTACCAAACAGACCTTGTCCAGTTGGATTATCCTCACCATTACTGAATGCTACCGATTGGCAGCCAACTCCTGGAGGGTTGGAGGCTCATTTCACTAGGGGCGTAGCTACTTCCACAGCCCTGCAGCAGGGAGTTCCTATTATGAATATTTTTGACGCAGCCACATGGGATTCTATCCACACCTTTGTCAAACATTACTCCCTGGATACGCTCCATGGGCAACATATGGCCTTTGCTGAGGTGGTTCATTGTTCTGCCATCTGATTGGGTACTCTAAATTCTTTTCCCTCCTTCATTTATTGGTACTGCTTTTGGAGTCTGTTAAAGATGTGGAATATGTTGGGGGACACAATCCATTCAAAGAACAAGTTACTTACCAACTGGTAATGTTTTTTCGACTGGATGTTCCTGCAACGTATTCCACATTGCCCTCCCAGCCTGCCCCTCTGAAGGATTTTCGATGCTATTTCAGCTTACGTTCCTGCTAGGCGCGGTCAAGCAGGCATTGGATATGTGCATCTCACACGTTATGGAGGAAAAAACATAACCTGAGGCTACGGGCGCTGTGCGTCCTATTTATAACATCCGGTGACGTTGCCCTCGACGGAGGCCTTTGAGGGACATCGACCCAACCCCATCGACGCACAATGCCCTCTGCCAAAAAAGTTTCCAAAGTATACAGCTTTGGACATTACATGTCAAAGATGTAGAATATGTTGGAGGAACATCCAGTCGAAAGAACGTTACGAGTTGGTAAGTAACTTTTTCTTTCGATTGGAGCCACTTTGTTAGGGGTCCACACAGTCTTTGCCTGGCCAAGGTAAATGCTTTACTTTGCGAGGCAGCGTAACTTCTCAAGATTCCTGCACCTAATTAATGAAGATGGAGTCTGAGGATTAGATTGACAGAACCGGATGACGGGATTCATTCAGTCCTTACAAACTCTTGGGCACCTGGAGCCGGGAGAATCTTGACGTACATTGAGATAACCAGAACATTGAAAACTCGTTCGGTGTGGTGTTCAATACAGAAGAATTGGTCTTGATTAAACTATTGACACTGTGAAGGATTTATTCCATACACCTACTCGCCATCCTGTGAATTGATACATGGGGATTGAAATTTGGCTTACACCATTCCAAACATAAGGGCAGACCCAATTGTTTGTGCCTTACGTCCTGAAGAAGTTCTCGAGAATAAAAGACAGCAAGTTCTGTTAAATGTGGACCGAAACACGTGTTGACGACTATACAAGATATTCTGGTTAATTTACTAATCAGAAAAAATACGACACCTGAAAGCAAAAACTGGGCCAAATAACATCTATGTTAATTATGTTTTTGGAAACATATGTATTAAGAGAACAATACATTACGTGTAATGAGTCAAATTTGTTCTTTTAGGACATGATTGAATGAATGAGTGAGTTTGGGATTGAGGTTGAAAGTTGAATATATGAAGTATATGATGATGAATTATTTATGGTTTTAAAACATTGCATATAATGTATTGTGTTTATTGATTAAAATGTGTAATATGTTTTGAATAATTTGTGTCATCTCCATCCATTGGTCCACCTTTTGTTTTTTGTAAAACAAGGTAAATGCTGACAGATCCTGATAGATGGTTACCTTGGTGTCTCCCCATTCTATCAAGCCCCTCTTTCACGCTAGCTCCAAGGAACTTTGCCTTTTCTGTAAAGTAGTGGAACTTTACCAGCACCAATCTCGGCCACCTATTGCTTGCTCCTCCTCTGTGGGCCCTGTCAATCGTGGGCTCCCTGGTGTTACCTTCATCGAAGAGTTTAGCAATCACTGTGTTAATGTCTTCCAAGATGTCTGCCTGGGCCTCGCCGTCTCATTCTGGAAGGCTGAGAAACGTCATATTATTGCAACGCTCTCGATTTTCCATGTCGTCTATCTTGAGGGTGCACTTCTCTTCCTTCCTTTCGAGTTCAGATAGTCTCATTTCAATTTGCATCTGCAGGAGGTCTACTGATGTTCGATTAGCTTTGAGGTCTTGGATACGATCATCCATGCTGTCTATTTTTTTTGTCTAGTTCCTCAAGTCTCTTCCCGATGTCTGCTCTGAAGCCACTAATTTCTTTTAACAGGACTGCCATGTCCTTGTTCATTGCTTGTGCCTCCTCTGTTTCCGATGGTTATAAAGCCGGCATAGTTGGTTGGGTCCCTGGGAGGGGCTGGTCACACAGATATTGCTGGAGGGTGTCAGTCCAGGTTATGGGCTCACCTGGTTAGCTGTTCTTCTCAGAGTTCAAGATGGATTCTGGGTGTAGGATGCATAGCGGGTGTTCGTTAATCCAAGGAGGGAGGTCTCCTGGTCCTCCCAGAGCTGGATGGGTCACCACCTGGTTCAGTAGTGCTGTTAAGGTGGGTCTACAGGGAGTTTTATGTTCTGCTCAGCAGTGGGTGCTCCCCGGTGCGGGGCAGTTGGCACTAGTGGGAGGCAAAACCTATCCCTTGCCCAGTGTGGTCCTGATAAGGAGATGTGTTGTTGTGCCCAATGGGGGAGGGGGGTGCGTTGCTTCATGCCTTCCCTCCTGGAGGTCTCGGTAGGGTGAGGGGTGCCCAGCTCCCGCAACTTGTGGAGAGACTGCAGTACTTCTCCCAGGAAGGAAGAGGGTGTCTTACCCCGCTGGTGAAATCCAGAGCAGTAGCTTCACTTGTGATAACAGCAGTGAGGTTGTCCTCCCTCCCAGGAGTGGAGATGTTCCCTTAATCACTGGAGGCCTTTTTGGGGGGGGCTTATGACACCAAGGTCTCAACGTGTTCTTTCTGCCTCCCAGCTGTTATGTGAAGTATGGCAGGGCCGGGAAAAGCTCTGCCAGGGTGATTCAGTGACCTGTTAGTGTTGGGCTGGTGTGTGAGTGTGCTTGCCACCCCCCCCCCTTGAGTTGGGGGGGGGCACGCGTCTGATGGCTGCTGCCTTGAATTCACCTCATATGCACAGTGTCAAGGGGGCAAGCTCCACCACTCATTGGAGGTCAGATGGGCTTGAGCAGTAGTGGGCAGCCTGAGCGAGAACTCGATGCGCACTCACTGCCTCGTCAGAGAGCTTGCCTGTATCTCTGTCTGGGGAGGGTTGCAGGTTCCTCCCGGGCGGTGGTGCAGTTGTTATATATGTGGGCCCCGCTGCCTCCCGCTCCGCAGGGGTGGGGGGGGGCCACGCACCTGGTGGATGATGCCTCAAGTTCCCCTCCCCTGTGCCTTCGTCAGGGTGATCAACTCGGGCTGGAGGTTCCTTTTGGGCGGGGGTCTGCGAAGCTTCTCAGCGCCACCCATGTTGCTTGTAGCACAGCACCCTCCGGGATAGTGCTGGTGTCCCGTGGAAGTGCACGTCCGTGTACACTTGGCCTGTGATACGCTGTTCGGGTCTCACAGTGTTACTCTGGTACCCCGGGGGCGCCAATTTTCGCTCTTACAACTGCGGGGGCCCCAATGGTTGAGCTCATTCATGGTGGGGTTGTATCTGCAGTTCAAATGCTGTTAGAGGGGACGCTGTCCCTTTTTGTCCGCCTCTGTTGCGAAGTACAACGAAAGAGCTTAGCCCATGTCTGCGCCCCATGATGGCTACTCCCATTGTCATTTTTGGCATATCTTCTATAATAGAAGACAGGATATTGACTACATATATAGACACCAGATTAAGAAGAGTCTTTGGTCTCCAGCAAGCAGAGTTGCATAGCTTGGCATCAACTAAGGTGACACTCACTTATGAACACGCATATGATTTATTGAAATTAATGTATAACTTTAGATCCATACTGACCATAATGTTTGATTTATTTTGTAGATGAAATAGAACGTTGAAGCTTTAAGATGGAATCCGCATCTGAACCTTGAAAAAGTTCTGAATTATTGCTCCTCAAGAAGGGACTTTATTTCCTGAAACATGTTGAGCTCTTTTAGTACAGTTATGTTATTATTGTGTTGAACTATTTTTGTTGAAAACTGGGAATACATTATTTGTTACCTATATTCACTTGATTTGTATATGCCAATATCCATTGTATAAGAAGCATAGTATATATGATACTGCAATCCAGATTGAACATTATATACTTCCATGTCTTCTGAGTATCAGTCCCCTTCTTCTGACCTGCCACATAAGGTGTCAGAAGTGGGATGTCAACTGATAAAAGTTGGAGACCCGTACTGTTAACTAAAGTAAGTCAAAGCCAGAGCCCCTAATGTGGTCATAGAATAGTCCATAGATTTTGATGTCCACAGTACGGAGGAAATCCTGATTCCTCCCAATGAGATGATAGATACCCACAGGACTTAGCCTGGCACCACCTAAAGGTAATATCCGGCTAACCTCAAAATCCTGATTAGCCTGGTGACATGGCTTACATATCATGTATGGTGTCGTACACCCTGACTTAAGGGAATACCTTATAGGCCTACTACACAACCACAGTAGTCATCCCTATCATGTTCGAGAAGGAGAAAGTCGTCCAAGGGATTCTAGAGAAATCCTTATTCCCTGTACCGCAAGAACTAAGTTGGGGGGGGGGGGGGGTACAGAGAAGCTGATGTTCCCGCAGCAGAAACATCTTTGGAGGAAGTAGAAGAAAATCACTCCCTTTCCAGACTTAGCTTTCGCACAAAGGAATGATCCGGCTCTCACTGAGGCCTTTGGGACGTTGTCTACTGTGGAAGCTGGATGCAATCAACCCAGAGTTTTCTTCTTCTTCGTTTAGAAGGGCCTACTATACAGAGGGGATTTAACAAAAGATGGCTCTGCCCAAACCCAGATAGTGGTTCCCTGGAGCCATAGAAGGGTGGTGTTAGAATTAGCCCATATCTACTGGACGGCCACCCGTACAATTGTTAAACCAGTTCTATTGTCCTGCAGATTTTAATACTATGTGCTGGCATGTGACATTGCCAAAAGACGGCAATCTACCCTGTTCTGATAGCACACTTACAGCCCCTACCAGTTATCGAGGTCCCATTCTCTTGGATAGAGATTGACACAATAGGCACACTGGAAAATTCTAAGTTGTAAAATTGCTATATTCTAGTGATTCTAGACTACACCACCAGGTATTCCGAGGAGTTTTCCCTCCACAACTGCACCACCCAACAAATACTGAAACACCTACTACTTTCCTATGCAGGGTGGGATTCCCAAAGGAGATCCTTACTGACCAGGATACCACCTTCATGTCCCGACCAATGAAGAAGTAAAAGAGTTACTGAACATAAAAACCCTCAGAACATCCGTAGACTAATGACTTGGCAAAATGTTTTAACTAAATTGGTAGAAAACTATTGGAAACATTGGGATGGTATACACTGGGCCCAGACATTAAAGGCCCATATAGCTGCAGTATGGAGATTGTTAAGAGACACTTTGGTGAAGCCCAGGAGCAGCAACAGAGCGCATATAATAAACATGCTCTAAACTGATAATTGTTTTATTGGCAAGCCTTGTTAGCCCTCCTGCCAACTTTGGACAATAAGATGATTTCCAATTGGCACGGACCTTACAAAGTTCTAGAAAAAAAAAGGTCTCCTGAACAGCCAAACAGAAGTCAAAATACCCAGGTTTATGATGTGAATCCGCTGAATGAAAGGAAAGTAGACCGTAGTGAGACTACTACAGTCACTATGGCCACTCTCCTTACTGACTTAGAAATTGAGAACACATTAATCCCATCCATGTTGCCATTATCTGTCAGAACTCCTCCCTCGTCCAGGTAGCAGCACTGTCATTTTCTGCAACGCAGAACCCGCCTCCGCGGTCTAGTGTTCCACCAGTATGCTGGCCCGCTGCAAGACGCCATACAGTTACTTTTGGGATTGGAAGCTGGGAACAGACTTGTCTGTGAGTTTCTTATGCTGTTTGTTGGAAAGCAGGATGAAAAACAATTAGGAAACCATCTTTCTGGTCCATCCTGCTTCTGCCTTCTGCTCTCGTACTTGCTACTCTCACCAGCTCTTTAACTGCTATTCTTATTCTGCTGTTACTGATTTCTACACCCTGCAAAAGTCTGAAAATGGTCTGTGATTCGCTCCAGTACTCCTGACCACGCTGAATCCCTAGGAATCCTATAAACTGCGTGCTACCAATTCAGAACAAGACTTGTTTCGGGCTCTCCGTTACAGAGTTTTTCTGACTTTGCCTTTTCCCTCTTGGCTCCACCATTTGGAGTTCTGCTTCGGGTTCTCCGTTCTCACCGGGACCCCAAGCAGGGACCAAAGCGTTGTATTCATATCCACCCCAAGGGCCAATGAATCCACAAAACAAAGTGGTAAGCGGTCATCTGTATTACTCAAACATTGTGACATTATCCCATCAGGAAGACCTAACCGACTTACTGGTTCAACTTCCGGAGGTGTTTTCAGAACAACGTGGAAGTGTTATTAATTTCTTCCATTACATCCATACCCCGGCTGGAAAAACGAATAGCCTGAAATAATATAGGATTCCTGAGGCCAGGAGGAAGATCATTTAACATGAGAAAAAGATGCTCATCTCATGGCTTATATCGAGGCCTTGGTCCTCCCCTATTGTTCTAGTAGCCAAACCTGATGGCTCATGGCGATTCTGTATAGATTTTAGAACGCTGAACTCCATATCCATCTTTGACAAATATCCAATTCTCACATTGATGACTTAATTGAGAAGTTGGGGACGTCCAAGTATATTTCCACTCTTGGTTCAACAAAAGGATATTGTCTGGTTCCCCTAAATCCGGTGGATAGGGAAAAGACAGCCTGTTTAACACCCAAGGGCCTTTGCCTACATAAGGCTTTACCCTTTGGACTCCATGGACCCCCTGCCACCGTTCAGCGACTTATGGATGAAGTTCTGAAACTGTGCACTGCTTTCTTTGGGGCCTACCTCGATGATATTATTGTACATAGCAACAGCTGGCCAGCACATTGGCACCACCTATACTCCATTACCCGTGCTCTGAGGAAAGCAGGTCTCCAAGCCAATCCTCGAAAGTGTCATTTAATCCAGTCTGCAGTGAAATATCTTAGATACTTTGTGGGGAATGGCTAAATCCAACCTCAGATAGAGAAGGTGAAAGTGGGAGTGAAAGTGAAAGCAATCTTAACGGATAAACGAAAGAACTCCTAAACCCAGAAGTTGGTTTGGACTAAACGAGTTTCGAGGGCTTGAAGACCATTCTTTGCCAAGAGCCTGTCCTTAAGATGCCCAACTTTAATAAAGAATGTATTCTCCAAACAGATGCACTAAAAACAGGCTTAGGGGCTGCCAGTACTCTCTCAAGAGTATGAAGGGGTGGAACACCCAGTCTTGTATACCAGCCAAAAATGCTTTCCCCTAGAACAGTCCTATGCTACGGTGGAATTAGAAGTGCGGGCAATCAGATGGTCCATTGCCCACCTGAGATATTACCTCAAAGGAAGGACATTTAGATTGCTTACGGACCATTCTCCCTTGACCTAGATGAGTACAAGAAAAGCCACTAATACCAGAATAATGGGGAACATGGATTTTGTCAGTCTATTTCCTCTTGGGGGAAACATATGGAGAAGCTACCGAGTTATGTGATGAATTGCATGTATTTGCCCCTTCTCCCCAAGGGGAGACCCCACTCCCCCCTGAAAGGCTAGGAAGACTCCCGCTTTGGTGGCAAGGGCTCCTGTTCTTGTGAGGAACTTGCTAGCCCAACAAATCTAAATTGATATATGGGATTACTTGGTAAACTGAAGAATGTGGCATCCTAATTTTTGGCTGAATGCAATGCAAGACTAATCTCAGTTACACAAGCAAAGGAAGATGTCTCATTAAAACAAGAGGCATAGTTAACTGATGAGGAGGAAAATAGCCTGATGTGCAGGGGAAGCCCCTGGAGGGAGAGCGCAAGCTAGCTGGTCACGGAGCCTGTGACTTGGAGAGAGAGAGACTGCGAGTACGAGACACTGGAGAGCCAGCGTATGCAGACGCAAGAAGTCTTAGGTCGACCAAGAGAGGAACAAACAAACCCGGTGGTGGCGTGACCACAAGCTGGACGTGGTGGCCCGAATGCCCCATGAACAATGCTGATGGTGCCTGTACAGGAAGTGTGGGTCGCTTCAATCAGCAGCACCGGTAGAGGGAAAAACCATCCAGAGCGAGAGCCAAACCCAACCACCGGCCTGTACCAAGATAGGTACCTGGGGGACTGGAAGAAGCGCAAGGCCAGTGGCATATCGCTATCAATCAGAGAACAATTGTCCCAGTTACAAGAACGAGAAAGCAGGGCTAAAATTATGTCATGGGAGTTGGAGGCAAATAACGAGTAATCCAGAAAGGGAAGATAGTTATTGTAAGAAGCTCAAACCTTGTCCCAGTACGCAGGATGAGTTATTAAATGATATGATTGGTTATTTATAACGCACTTACTACCCAGAGGTTTCTAAGTGCAGACCCGTGGATCGAACCAGTGTTGTTCCGTGTCCTTTTGCCTCATGAGCACGTTGCCCCTGAGCTATCCTCCAGGGACATTAAAAGACAATAAGCAACAAAGTCAACCAAGAAGTGACAAGCCTAGAAAAGAGGGTCTGAACCCACACAGCTGTTGTATAATCAGTAAAAGAGACACTTTAAAGACTGAGAACCTATGATAATGAGAGTTTAGAAAACAGTGACGGAAAACCCTGTTCAAGTATTGCTGGAGAGGAGGCCAGGGAGGAAACTACAAGTAACAATCAGAGTATCAAAAACAAATACTGTGGAAGACATTCTGAAAAGGGGGCAACAGAAAGTAGGAGAGACGAAAGTGTTCTTGATCAGCTATAAGAATTGATCACAGAGGTGTTCTAATTCAAAAGACTATTGAATGAACTGGAGAGGCCAAGTGAAGACAAAATCATTCCCTTGATCTATTTTTAAGTTAGTTAGAATTAGTGCCATGGCCAGATAGGGTAGTTTGGATGGAGGACATATATTTTCTTTTGGACTTCAGGACAAGCACCTTTTGTTTCTTTAGATTGATGGCGTACTCCCTCTGGTGATAGGGAAAGTTAGGCCTTCTACTTATAATTTACATTAAAATAACTTGAACCAGGTCTTCCGAGTGTGACTCCTTCTTGTGACCCTCCACACCACCTCAAAACATTGCTTTCCTTCCTGTACTTTGCCCAGAAAACATCTACACTTAACCCATCTTCATTTACTTCTCCTTGCATTTGCTTTGTCTGTGTCTTCACTTTGTCGAGGTGGCAATGATATGATTTGGTTCAGTTGTAAGGTTATGTTTGGGGTCAAGGGTGGAGTACAGTGATTAATATGGTTCAGAAAAGAAGGCTGTTTCAGAGGGTACCCACACCCCATGCCTGTAATGACAAAGTGAATGCCCGAAGAATGGAAAGGCAGCAGAAGTAAAGGTACGAAGAGGTAAAAGTGGCAAAGTGAATAATATGGTTAAGTGAATGTAGAAAAAGTAAAGACGTACATGCCAAAACATCTCTGTATTGCGAATCCCCATACTTAACTTGCTTTTGCCCTTTTCAGGTGGTTATTTCACACACCTTAACTAATGGATGTCTTTATGGAAACACCATCTTTAATGCCCCTGCAAAACTAAACCTCAGGTGAACCAGAGAAAAAGAACACTGGGCCGACCCTGCCCAACAACTCGACAACTCAAAAAGCCCATCCACGACACATACTACTAGAAAAGCATTTAGTAAGGTGCCCATTTCCAGGTATCGAACCAACACAACAAACAATAATTGGAACTGTAAAAATACCCAGATTCTTTCATTGCAAGGACAACAAAGAAAAATGAGGAGCAGGACAATGGGAGAAAGGCCAAGCATAAACAAAGTCAAGAAGACTCACTCAATAATCAAACTGCCATCATTCTAGTAACTTTTAATTCGGAAAATCACTATAAGAATGTATCTAACATTTATCTGGTACTACATAACTACAGTACTAGGTTAGTAGCCTAACAACTTTAAATTATTAGTCAAATGAACAAATGTTATAGTTAGTACATGTAACAAAAACAAGATTCATAGCTGGAACTTAACTATTAATGTCTTAGCTTCAAATTAACAGAGTTCCCATAAAGAGAACCTAGCTACAGCAGGAGAAGCCACAAACAACTGTAGGACACCACCTCAAGCCAGCAACTCATGAAGGAAAAAAGCCAGGAACACATGAAAACCACCTGTACCATCAAGGAAACTGTCACAAACATGCACGTTGCAGTTTGTGGCAAATGAAGCCATTGACTATGCGAAACAATTGGAAATGTGCCAAAGGAGATCATTAAAATGTCGTGAACTAATAAGACATTGTGTGTTCTTTATAGTACTACTGCAAAACACATAGCAACAGCACCAGCCTGGGAAAACTCAAAAGAGTAGTAGCGGGAGGATAGCTCAGGGACAACGAGACAACGTATAGCAGCGCAGGTTCGAATCCCAGGCTCACACTTAGAAACTGGTTTATGGTACGAGTTTTAAACGTGGCCACAAGCCCAAGAGACATCCCGGCCTTCATTCCGGTATTTGAGCCAGTTCCTTCTTACCAAACTGCATATGTCAAGAAATTCAAAAGGAGCCAAACAAGCACTGCTATTGTGTAAGTGGGAAACCTTAACTGTTCTGGTGATCTGCAGTTACTATGAACTAAAACTACGAGTAAGTAGGAAAATTCAAATCACGGGAAACATCAACAACGACTACATGTCCCGTTTCAGATCTGCTGCAATGTGCACCTCAGAGCGCAAGCATCACAGGGAAACCTCAAGACCTTGAGGTTGCATAAGCAAACTTGCTGCAGTGGAGGTCTTATGCCCAGGGCAATGTTAATCCGTTAAGTACAATTAATTATTTAAATGCAAAAACACAAAAGATAAAAAAAGCAACTAAAACACATCCCTCAACCATAGGTTTTCGAAAAACACCTGTGCATGCATGTGGACTTGGCCCAGGAGGGCCCACACCCATGACACACCACACCGTACACACACACACACACACACACCCTACGATATGTTAAAGGTATTTATATAGTGCTCTACTATATGCAGAATGTTTCACTGAAACAATGCCCCACACTCCAGCCCTGCATAAGAAGACAATTCACACCCACTGAAAGCCTCACAACACATATTCAGACACATTATATTCTAAATGCCTACAAGTGGCGGCACCCGGTCTGTAAACAGGGTGAGTCTGCGCTCTTGGGTGTCAGAATATTTTGAAGTCTCACTGCCAAACTGTAAACAAAAGCTACAGCAGTAATTTGATTTGCATGCAGAACAACCCATTTACAAAGAGGCAATTCCTATAGGAACCCACTAGGCAGGTCTTGCTCTTTCACATTTGCAAAAAACACTTCACCAGAACTCTTGACTGCAAACAAGATTCAACCAATCATCCTACTGCCACTATGTCTAAATAAAACATTACAAAATCCACAGAGAAACAACCTCTAAAACCACACACCGCCCCACATGTACTGAGACACACACCCGACCCCTTCATGTTGGTGAGCTATGATACCCTTTCCTAACCGGCTCTAATTCTTAATTGATCAGGACTGTATTGTCTTCTGTGTTGTACTACAAGTGCATGAATACCTTTGCTTTGGCTAAAGTATATGCAGAGTAGTGATGTGAAATGAAAATACAACACAAATTGCAACATCAGAAAGGGAACTAATAAAATATGGATCGTATATATAGTGACTGTTTCTGACTCTTGGAAATTGGCACGCCCTCTTTTGTCACAGGCTTTTTGGGGCGGCACGTTTGGCGCAGCTCCCACTTTGACACGCCCTATTGTTTGCGGACAGCAGAGCGCAGGGACCTAACACCACGCAGCGACGTTTCTTGACTATATGATCCAAAACACTGATAAATGCAGTGTTATGGATGATCGTATGGCAGCACAGCTTCACTTGTTGAGCGGGCCATGCATCTATTTAATGTACCATCATGGGGGACCTGCGCTGTGGTCAAACGCTGGTGCCAAAAAGCCTCGCCCGAATGTCTTGCTCTGCTTGTAAATCTGTTTTTGATTCACATGCTGGAAGTTTCAAAGTAAAAGTTGGCATCGACATGGGCTTACTTACCTATTGTATTAGCACTACCCTATGCATGTATGCACATACACATAATGCCTATCTATGCCCCTAAGATTGTGGACAATGGCCTGTGGGGCCATTAAATCACAATGACTGTCCCCCAGAGTCACACCTGAATCTCACCTCAGCGCACTTAGTATAGGCCCTATTCGAGAATACCTAATATTAACACTGTATTCTTGTGATCTCCAGCCCCCGTGCTCCCTTTAGGAGAAGATTCCTTTTACATTTTGGTCAAGTGTAGTTCACTGTTCCCTGAGTCTGCTCCCACAGGGTGTCTAACTGGTGCTTGCCGCAGGACCGTGCCGACGATGTGTGCGGAGTGCAAAAATATAAGCCAAAGACCTTTAAAAAGCCATTAGCAGCAGCAATTGGCAGTTTTATGGAATGGAGACTGTGAAAGTACCTTCTTACAGTATGACTGGCGATCATGCTAATATTTTACAAATCACTGATGTTGATTTCCCCCCTCACCCCCATGTCCTCATTGGAGCTTATTCAGCCTGATTTACGACTGCTCCAAAAAGTACTTTTCAATTGTCCTTTTGAACACACATTCATTATGTGTTCGTGATGTGGAAATTGCCGACTACGTTTCTCAGTTACAGTCACAGAAACATGGCTGCATGATACAGCCCAAATATCTGCTAGTAATGCCACACCTCTGGGCTATAATATTTTTAGAGCAGACTTATCAGGGAAAAGAGGTGGGGGTGTGGCATTGATTGTAAAGGGTCACTTGGACTGCCACTCCACCCCTGTTCCCTCTGTAGGATGTGAGAATATGGTTATTAAACTGAAAACAGATCATAGTGTATACACTTCCATACTTCTATTGTATAGAACCCCCCCCCCCAAACCCTTTCCTCAGTTTGAAGAACAGATCTTCGCACTTGTGAATACTTTCTCGAAAGTGAACTCACACCCCGTTATACTTGGTGATTTGAATTCATGGGTGGACGAGGAAAATGACTCTAATGCCCAGTCATTCTCATCTTCCATTGAAGCTATAGGATTTGTTCAATTTGTGGAGCAAAAAACCCATCAAGGTGGCCACATACTGGACTGGATCCTGGTTCAAAATATCTCAGATCCTAGTATTCATATTGAGACCTCCCCATGGTCATATCACTCGTTAATTATATTTCAGTTTGGTCTACCAGCTGCACCTCTTAAATTGGACTATAACCGACGGGTTGAAATAAAACACAGAACATTTAAGGATATCTCTATTATTGATTTCTCTAATGCACTTGTTTCCAAGCTAGGTGAGATAGCCATGTATAAAGACCCATCTGACTTGGCTCACCATCTAGTCAAATCTCTTCTGGGTACTATTGACACTCTAGCCCCAGAAATAAATCATGATGAAGAAGACTGAAACTCTTAAAAAAAAGACCTGGTTTAGTGAATCCATCATTGAGGCTAGAAAAGCTAAGTGAGCTAAGAAGCCATACTCTCATACCTTAAGTAATTATAAGAATGCAGTACGTAACTATAACATTAGCATTACCGAGGCTAAGGCACAAAACCTCAAGTCTCGCATTAATGGAGCCAAATCCTCATCTAGCAAACTCTTCAAAATTCTCAGAGTTTGAAAATAAAACCTCACCTTTTCACCCTATCACAAAAGATATTGCTTGGTGCCAGTCTATTCAGGTTGAATTCTTAAATAACATTTTTGGCCATGAAGCCAAGATTGCTAAACAGTTAGCTAACATTGCTGCGGTGCAGGACTCAACCTCTGTTGAAACATACCTTAAAATTAACTCTCCTACACTTGTCCCTAAATTTGACTTCCATCAATGAACGGAACAGGAGATTCATGATACCATTATCTTAAGTCTAGTATGTTGAGTATCGCATAGAAGGGCTATACTTCCCTCTTGATGCTTTTGGACCTCTCTGCGGCATTCGATCTTATAGATCATGGACTTCTCCATGAGAGGATGATGAATGTTGCCAACTTCTCTGAGAAGGCCGCTTTATGTCTTTCATCCTTCTTGGGACTTTCATCATCTAGAGTGGCTATGGGTAATGCTGAGGCCACCCGGTTACTTCATTATGTGGAGTACCGCAGGGTTTCTGTCTGTCCCCACACGCTCTTTAATATTTATGTAAGACCCTTTCTTGAGTTACTAGATGACCTGCATGTCGTCTGTGTGAATTACACAAACGATACCCATGTGCTTCTTGAGCTCACTGGCATTTATGACATTTGGAGCACATATGTAATGTATACAATGAGATTCAGAACTGGATGGCTCTTAACTCGTTGGTATTAAATAATAAGACAGAGCTCTTAGTGGTTGGATCTGGCCAATGCTGAAAAAAAAAACATTATCCTAGATACTCCCATTTTAATATCTTTGGCACTGTAATTCAAGTCAGCACCAATGTGAAAACCTTGGTTGTCGTGCTGGACTCGGAACTTACTATGAAGCAACATGTTGCTTCTGTTCGGTCCTCTTGTGGATACATTGCTAGGCTTCTCCATCAGATCAAACTGTTTATTTCTGTAAACAGTAGATCTCTCCTCGCAACTGCATTAATTATTTGTATTTATTAAGTTTATAAAGTGCTTTACGCCAAAGCGCTTTACATTATAACAAAAATACAAAGAATAATAAAATAGAAGCATAGTTACAAACATGAGACAAACCAATGAAACAGTATGTACAACAATTTACCTAGGTCAGTGGACAGGTGAAGGGATGGGGGAAGGAGTAAGGGAAGAGAAGAGAGTCAAGACGGGGAATATAGATGAAGTTTCAAGGGGGATCGGAGGAGGCATAATAGGGAATGTAGAGGGTAGGGAAGGTGGGTAGGAGGGAAAAATGAGGGAAGTGAGGGTAATGAAGGTGGTCGGGGAGGGGAATGGAGAAGAAGAGATTTCAAAGAGGCGTGGAAGGAGGAGTAGGTAGGGATGGAGCGAATAGAAAGAGGTTGAGAGTTCCAGTGTAAGGGGGCCAGGAGCTGGAAGGAACGGAAACGCGAAGAGGTGCATGGGGACAGGGGAACAGTGAGTGGGAAGAGATCAGCAGATCAGAGGGAAAGGGAGGGAATGTAGAATGAGAGAAGGGGTCATGGAGAGATTTAAACATGAGACAGAGGAATTGGAATTTAAGTTGGGAGTGAAAGGGAAGCCAGCCATGGTATGAAGGCGAGGAGGAAATGAAGTTGTGAGGCGCAAGAAGACAAAGGGTACGGATAGCGGAATGGTGGGGGAGCAAGGCAAGATGAGAGTCAGGGAGTACAAAGAGAAGAGTAGAGCAATAGAAAACACGAGAGAAGATGAGGGAAGAGATTAAGAGTTTAGTGGCATGGAAGGTGAGAGAGGAACAGATCTTACGAATATTGAAGAGATGGTAGTGACAGGCGCGAGAGGTAAGAGAAATATGGTGGGAAAAGGAGGGGGAGGAGTCGAAGTGGAGGCCTAGATTGCGAGCATGAGCAGAGATGGGGAGTTTAGAAGGGGGAAAGTGGATGAAAGGAGGAAGGCGGGGGAAGCGTGTTAGAAGGAAAGAATAGGACTTCAGTCTTATCAGTGTTGAGGGAGAGAAAGTGGGAAGACATCCATTTTTTGATAGCAGTAAGGCAGGAAGATAAGTTGAGATGGAGGTCAGGGGTGAAAGAAGAGAAGGAGAGGAAAAGCTGAGTGTCGTCTGCATAGAAATGGTGAGAAATACCAAATGAAGAGATAATAGGGGCAAGATGGGCGGTGTAAAGTGAGAAAAGGAAATTGCCCAGTACTGAGCCTTGGAGAACACCGTAGTCCAAGGGGATAGTGGAGGAGGTAGGACCACCCCAGGAAACAGCAAAAGAACGGTTAGAGAGGTCGGATAGCCAATTGAGGACAGAGCCTTTGAAGCCAAAGGAAGAAAGAGTACTGATGAGTAAGGGGTGATCAACGGTATCAAAGGCAGCAGAAAGGTCAAGGAGGATGAGGACAGGATTGCTTAGCGTAGCGAGCAGTTAGGAGGGAGTTGAGAACATATGTGAGAGCAGTCTCAGTGGAGTGTTTAGGGCAGAATCCAGATTGAATGGGGGGGGGAAATGATTGGATACAAAAGCTGAGAGTTGAGAGTAGACTAGGCGTTCAAGAAGCTTAGAGAGGAATGGAAGAAGCGAGATTGGACAGAAGTTGGATGCGAGAAGGGGGTTAGCAGACGGTTTCTTCAGGATAGGGATGATAGCGTGTTTAAAGGGAGAAGGGAAGGTAGCAGAGGAGCGACAGATGTTAAAGAAGGAGGTTATGTAGGGATTGAGAAGATGGTCGATTTTAGGAATAAGGAGGGTGGGGAGGGGATCAGAGGGGGCAGCAGTAGGATGAGTTTCGGACAGGAGAAGGGAATCACTGGACGGAGTAACAAGAGAAGTCAGAAATGCAAGCGAAAGGGGAGGAGAGAGGAGGGGAATAGGAAGTGGAGAGTCGAATGTTTTGGCGTAAGGAGAGAATTTTGGAAGAGAAGAAGTCAACAAAGTCGGAAGGAGAGAGAAGAAGCAGCTGAGGGTCAGGAGTAGGTGGGGGGAGAAGACGAGAAAGGGTTTGAAAAATACGACGAGGGTGAGAGGCTTGTGAGTGGAGAAGGTTCGAGTAGTAGGAACGTTTAGCTGAGCTGAGACAAGTCATAAAGAGAGTGGTATGAGAAATAGGAGGTTTGATTAGCCAGAGAGCTTGATTTGAGCCAGCGTCATTCAAGGTGACGGAGGAGACGACGCATGGACAGAAGGTAGGGGAAAGCCAAGGTTGGGAAGGTTTGCAAGAAGGGCGAAGGAGGAAAGTGGGTGGAGTTGATCGAGACTGGAGGAGATGGAGGACAGAGAGGATAGGGCATCAATGGCCGAGAGAGAAGAGAAGTCGGAGAGAGGGGGAAGGGAAGAAGAGCAGGTATCGAAAAAGAGGGAAGGGCTAAAGTTACGGAGATCCCGTCGAGAGAAGGAAATGGGGGAAGAAGAGGGAGTGGACGAAGGGAGAGGGGGAGTGAAGGAGAAGGAGAGTAAAGCATGATCAGACAGATAGTTGGGGAGGGAAGAAACAGGTGAGGAGGAGTAGGTTGAGATAAAGATAAGGTCAAAGAGTGGAAACAGATGAGTGAGTAGGGAGGGGAGAGAGGAGGTAGGAGTCAAGAATGGGGAGGAGAGGGAAAGGTTGAGAGGAAGTGCCAAGGTAAAGGTTGAAATGACCGAGTACTGTGAGGTGACAGGGGGAGGGAGAGTTGAGAGAGAGGAGGTGGTCATGGTCATCATAAAAGGAAGAGCGGGGGCCAGGAGGTCTGTAGATAATTAGAAAGGAAATAGCGTGAGGGGAAGTAAAGGATTTGAACAGGCATTCAAAGGAAGGGAAGGTAGGAAGAGACAAGAGTGGAGTTGGAGGAAAGACATTTAGGGAGGTAGAGGAGACCAATGCCACCACTGTGACCAGAAGGGCCAGAGACATAAGAGGAGGAGGAGGAGGAGGAGGAGGGGGTGGTGAGAGAAGCAGGTACAGTAGAATTTATAAGGGGTATCCAGGTTTCAGTTATACAGAAGAAAGGAAGGTTAAGTCGGAAGAACATGTCTAGAGCAGCTGCAGTCTTGTTGCAGAGGGATCTGCCATTCCAGTGGGCAATGTTGATAAGACTGGAGGGTTTGACAATAGGGGGGTAGATGACGTTCGGATGATGAGGGACAGTTGGAGGGGGATGGGGTGAACAGGGGAGGGGTTTAATCCTAGGTGTGGTCATGAGAATGAGAGGAAGAGATAGTAGGAGGATGATGCAGGGGAGGGAAGGGGGAGGAAAGCAAGGAGTAAGGTGGTCAAGGAGAGGAAGGTCTGGCAACACGCATGACAAAGGGGGAAGAAGGGAGTGCTGAGCAGAGGAGAATGGTGAGTTGGTAGAGAGGCTAAGGAGGGGAGGGAATGTGGGGAAAGGGAGTTCAAGGGGGAAGGGGAAGAAGGGAAAGGGGAGAAAGCACTAGGGGTTTTAGGAGAAGATAACACAGGGAGCTGTTGGGTATAGATGAGTAGTGGGTGTGGACGGGGACGGGCAGGGGGCTGGTAGGGTTAGGGACAGAAAGAAGCAAGGATGAGGGAGAGGGTTCAGGGAGAAGTCAGAGAACAAGGAAGCCAAGGGAGTAAGGGGTTATAGGAATAAGGGAGGCCGGAAGGGATAGGTTGGAGTAAACCAGCTGGCAAGCCTTGAGGCAGGTGAGGCCGGCAGATAGGAGGTCAAGGGTGGTAGGATGGTGGGACTGAACAAGTGAGGAGGCAGGACGCTGTATGTAGGTAAGAAGGGGAGACAACTGAGGTCCGAGTGCTGCAGGGAAGGAAAAAGATGTAGTATCGGAGGAGGGCAGTGGACTGACGGATAGCGCTGGGTCAAACACAAGCACTAGGCTGGTAAGTCACACAATGACAATGAGGCAGACTGCAGGGGCGGGCGGACAGATGACCAACAGTGGAGAAGGGGCAGGCAGCAGGAGGCAAGCAGACTAAAGAAGGAAGGGTCGGCATAGAGCAGCGCTGCAGTCTGGGCAGATACAGGAACACAGGTGGAATCCCCACGTAGTAAGAAGTAGGTCGCAGGAGAAGGATAGATCCAAGGAGAGGGTTAACAGAGATTGACGCCTTACGGACCAGTGCAGGGAAGAGAAGCAGACTGTAGAGTAGAGGGGCAGTCCAGGATGGAGAGGGTCTGCGGGACAGGTTCAGCAGACAAGCAGGAGGAGCAGAGCGGAGTTGGGTTGGAGGAGGCACTTCAATGAAGATCAGAGTAGAGTGGACCGGTGCTGGCTAGTGGAGGGGCCTGGAGATGGCAGGTGGTCCGAGAGCAGGACAGGGCGGGCAGCCACAACTGAACGCCCGAATGCTGGTGCAAGGAGGGCAGGCTCAGCCAGTGGAGGGCCCAAGTGGTGATTAGAGTTCTGCCATCAGGAGGAGCTGGCAGCTGCGACAGTCAGACGTCTGCGAGGTGGTGATGGCTCCTGTGATGAGGAAGGTGCAGGAGACAACCGCAGCCAACGTCCAGGAAGAAAGAGACCAGAGGGCTGATGATGGCCAGCGGAGGTCCGGTGGAGGCAGGTGGCCCATGTGAGGACAGAGCAGGCAGGCAGGCAGCTCGAGCACAGCAGAAGCCGGAGCAATGACAGCCACAATGCGTCCACAAAGGACAGCAGGGCCGGCGATGGAAAGGACCCTGGGGAGGAGGAACGGCGCTGGCCAATGGAGGGCTTGGGCTGCCGCAGGAGGCCCCAGCGACCAGACGTCCAAAAGGCAGTTGGAAAGAGGGACGGCGACCGGAGGCGCAGAGTCAGGAGGGACAAGCGGCCAGAGCAGTTGATGAGGGCCAGTGATGAGAGGAGGGCCCTGGTAGCGTCGGTGGAGGCAGGAGACCTGCGTAGGATGGAGCAAGCAGGTAGGTAACTCCAGGTTCAGGAGGAGCTGGAGCAATCACAGACTAAGAGCCAACTGTGAAAGTCAGTAGGGGCCGGTGATGAAAGGAGGACCCTGGAAGCGTCGGGCAGGGTGAAACTTGAACCGTAGGTGCCCCGAGGTTTAAGAAGCAGGAACGGAGAGTGGGGCTTAGAAAAATTGTAGTAAATATCAATTTCGTAAGGTTTGAATCAGCCTGAAGTGGGGAGATGCCAGATCAGGCAGCCGAGCCTCTGTGCCCCCTGGTGTTGATTTTAATTAACTCATGGCTTAATTAACTTATGGCTTGATTATTGCAATAGCCTGCTTACGGGTTCCTCACAGTCCAATCTGGATCGCCTCCAGACCACCCAGAATGGCGCAGTCAACTGTTTTTGGTCTGCCCAGAATGGACCATGTGTCAGAATCTGGGAGAAAACTACATTGGCTGCTGGTAAAACTTCGAATCAGGCACAAGATTCTCACATTGACTTTTTAAATGCCTGAACTCTGCTGCCCCTCAATACCGGATTGATAGGATATCTTGGCAGGAAAAATATAGAACACTTCATTCTAATAACACCCAGACTCTTCATCAGCCCCATTTCAAGTTGAAAATCTTTAAGGGTTCTAGCTTTGATGTACAAGCTCCTCAAGAATGGAATGTAATTCCCGTTGCTTTATGATCTTACACCACCTTAGTAAAGTTCAAGAAAGCCATTAAAACTTTGCTTTTCAATCTCCCAGTTTGATCAATTAACATGCATTTCTGGATTCCGCCTTGATATTACCATGTTGGCCCGTTGTTGTTTGTTCGTCTTGTCTAATTTGTGCGCTCTGTGGCCCCCGGCCGAGTAGCACTTTACAAAAATGTATAATAAATAAATAAATCAGGCCCGCCCAACATGCACAAAGGGGAGCTCATTGAGGTGGAGATGTTGGGAGGCGTTTAAGTCAGACCTTGAAAATGAGGCACCCATGCTTTTCCAGTCTTGTGAGCCTACCTATTGGGACTAAAAGGCTGAGGAGAGAAAACTGCCCATGTTGGTGCCAAAACACAAAGAGGACGGGCACAAAGCCAGCACCCTTTACAAGTGCAAGGGACACCATGCCAAAATGTCACCAAAGGAACAATCCATCCACTGTAGGAAAGCGTGCTCTTGGGACCGAATCATATAGCACACATAAATAAGATTGTACAGGCAGTCCAGGTGGGAGTTGAAAAGACACACAGAGGCATTTGTTTATTAATTTTACATACACGCTTAACCCATCAGCGTCTAGGCGCTAGTTATAGGCAAAATGGCAACCAAATGGTAGTTACAGTCAGTAGCGAATGGTGAAGGGCGTTAGTTAAACAGGTAAGTCTTTAGTTGGTTCTGGAAAAGAACAGTATGAAGTTTCGGCCCTCAGGGCAAGAGGGAGCGTATTCCAGAGGGTAGCAGCAGAGGCAAGAAAGCGGGATCTTCTGGCTGTGGAACTTGAACCTGGGAATGGTGAAACAGTTGCAATAGGCGGCACGTGTAGGTCTGGAAAGGAGGGCCTAGATAGACTCTAGGCCAGGTAGCTAGGATCAGTTTTTGCTAGGCAACGGTGTCTAATGATGAGGATTTTAAACTTTATTCTTCCTCTGACAGAGAGCTAGTTCGCCTCTTTTCTAGCAGCAGAGATATGGTCATATTTGTTGAGGCCGAGGGCAGCCCGGAGGGTATTGTTCTGTATAGATTGCAGCAGGCATGACACCAAAAAGAGACGTCAAAACACACAGCCAAATATGGAGTTAAGTGATGCCATAAAAATAGACACCAAAACATAGTATTGTTCACAAAACAGCAGACAAGTCCGCGTTAAAACAAGCCAGCGAAAAGATAATGACCTTTTGATTGAGGTAGTCAGTCATGAGCTCCCTGATAACTACTGTTTCTTCAGCCATCGGTCTGAACCGATAGGCAGAAGCCGTGTTGCCGGAAGCACACACGCAGAAGGGCCAAGCAAAAGGGCATGTCTGCACCTGTCAGAGTCGGACAGCAAGGAGCCGAGCAGCTGAGCAGTAGTCTTCTGTAAGCACTCTTTTGCGCCTCACCTCAGCGTCACTAAACCTACCTACATTAACCCCTGCTTCGAACTTTAAGTGTTCAGCTACCGATTCTACCCTCGCACTACCCTGTGCCCAATAAGTACTCAATTGAACATCTGCTACCACGTTCTGTCCTGCCTTTAATGGCCCGTTCTCCTGTTCATCCTGTCTCCCCATTCCTAAGGAGGGATTGGAACGACCACCCAAACATCACGCTAAGAAATCTGTATTGTTTCTGCATCACGATGTCTCTAGGCATTTATGGCCATCATGTCGGCACTTTGTTATCTATGTTAAGTGGTACGCAGCACGTGTGCGAGCATACTGATTAGTGCTGGATGTGCTTATCTGTATCACAGATACATTCCCGATTTGCCTGCATGCGCTTTTACGCCATATCTCATTAATGCTGCATCGGTTCCCACCTATCGGGATAAGGCGTCTTGGCCCCCACTGGGATTTCTAATCCTACCGGACCCTGCTGCTTTAATTGCTATTGACTACTGGTTCACTGCATTTGTCAGAATATTGTGATTTTCAAATCCTGTTTGTCCCTGCTGCTATAATTGCTCTTGTCTACTGATTCACTGCATTTGTCAGAATATTGTGATTTTCAAATCCTGCTTGTCCCTGATGCTATAATTGCTCTTGTCTACTGATTCACTGCATTTGTTAGCATATTGTGATTTTCAAATCCTGCTTTTCCCTGCTGCTATAATTGCTCTTGTCTACTGGCTCACTGCATTTCTAACTATAGTGCACAGACTTCCCTATTACTGAATCGCCATAACTAAAATATAGCTACACGCCTTGCACTCGGTACCAGTCCACACCTATAGCCCGAACTTGGATTCCCCCATCACCAGCACCTCCCTGCCCATGATCATAATGAAAATCTTGCAATACCAAACATTACACCTCGTACTGAGGCTCCTAACTACCATGGCACTTGCATCTGCTGCCTCATACCCTCCTAAGGATAGAAACATGAGACTGAGGGCAAGATTGTCCTGTCTCCATGAACCATCATCTTACCACACCTATAGAGGCTATATCGATCTAGCAAACAAACGCTCACAACACCTTAAGTCCACCCCTTTGCTCCCTGTCTCCACAGCAACTAACCAGTCACCATCACAAAGAGTCACTCTAACTAAAAATAAACAACCTCCCACCACCATACCAACTAGCACCTTATCACTAACTGGGTCACTCATCAATGCTAGATCCATGATAACCCACGCTACAGAGATCTCCGATACCCTAACTAATGAGAACCTAGACCTATTAATCATAACCGAAACCTGGCTTCATGAGGCGGCTGGCCCCGCCATCATGCTAGCAATAC
Source organism: Ambystoma mexicanum (assembly GCF_040938575.1). Taxonomy (NCBI): domain Eukaryota; kingdom Metazoa; phylum Chordata; class Amphibia; order Caudata; family Ambystomatidae; genus Ambystoma; species Ambystoma mexicanum. The sequence goes on along the minus strand of NC_090921.1, from coordinate 1,014,546,324 downwards.
CTGATGGCTACCAATTATTAAGAGTCGACAGACCTAATACCAAAGAAGGTGGCCTAACCATCATCCACAAATCTACCTTACCTATCAGATTAACTACTACCTTACTATTTCAATCATGTGAACTCCTTACTGCTAAACTCCACCTTTCTTGTAACCGTACCCTTACCATGTACGTCATCTACAGACCACCTGGACCACTAGGATCCTTTGAAGAAGACTTAACTAGTATCCTAACTAATAATACAAAAGACCACGCTCAAATTCTACTACTGGGAGACTTTAACCTTGGATTTAATACTGTAATGACAAACATGCCTCTTCCGTTGCTTCATTATTGAAGGATTATGGTCTGACACAAAAAATTACCACCCCTACTCACTCTAAAGGCGGGAACCTAGACTGGGTTGCCGATCGGAATTGCAACATTAGTATCACCAACATAATGCTGCAATCTTGGACTGACCACTACTTAATTGTATTCTCTGCCTCACTTGACCTTATCCGACCTAAACTAATACTCATGGCCCCGCCACTCCCTACCAGATGTAAAAAAGACATCACAGCAGAACAACTCGTACCTCATATCCTCCCCACTCTTCACAACTTAGACAATATCACAGACCCGACATCACTCGTGGAAGTCTACAATAGTACAATGATTAAGGCATTTGACTTGATTGCAAACAACTTTCTCATCTGAACAACTGGTTCACACCACAGTTGAAAGACCTTAGAACTCAAAAAAGAAATTTGCAGTCAATTTGGCGACATTCGCCCACCGAGGAGAACAAAATTAATTTAGCCACTCTCGCCAAACAGTACAAAAAGGAGATCATAAGCACTAAAAAGAACACCTTTAATGACAGAATATCTAAGGCCAAATCAGATACCAAGGAACTATTCTCCATCCTCCGTGAAATGGAATCACCCATACCCCTGACTGATAACATTCCTAAAAATAAGCTCTGGTGCACTAATATACAAAATGCACTGGCGGGAAAAATTAGCTTGCTCCAAACTAAAATTGCCAACAAAAAAGCTTCCCTACTCCTGCCGACGGAACCTACACCCCAGCCACAGCTCCCTCTGAACCAGCCTAACAATACCCCCCACCCCTTTAGCTTCATACAAATAACCATATTAGAGACAGAAAAAAATCATACTCTCTCTAAAGCCATCTAACTGTTAAGGAGACAATTGCACTGCTCAAATTATAAAAGATGCAGCGAGAGACCTAGCGCCTTTCATCTCTAAACTCATCAATGCATCCTTTAAGTCCATCCTAGGACCCAACAACCTTAAACAATCTTGGGTGCTTCCCCTACTAAAAAAACAAACACTTGACCCCGCAATACCGACAAACTACAGACCTATTACCACCGTCCCATTCCTACTTAAAATTATTGACCGAGTAGCCTACCTGCAAATTCAGGATTACTTAGAAACTAACAACTTACTAGGCTCACGTCAATCCGGCTTCCGTCCCCTTCATGGTACTGAAACAGCCTTGATTGACCTCAAAACCCAAATTGACGAGCTGAAGGACATTGGCAAATCAGCTATGCTACTCCTCCTTGACCTATCTGCGGCCTTCGACCTGGTAGATCATGCAGTCTTATGCAATCACCTTAGCTCCGCCGCCCATTTCTCAAGTGATGCCATAACCTGGGTACAATCCTTCCTTGCAAACCGGACAATGAGAGTCTTCTCCCCCTCAGCAGCCGCTGATCCCACACAAGTTTCTTGCAGTGTCCCTCAGGGATCATGCGTATCTCCTACGATGTACAACATCTTTACTAAACCTTTGTTTGACAAGTTGGACAGACTGGGTGTCATCTACACCAACTACGCAATTGACACTCAGATCCTCATCCCCCTTTCGGGCAACTTCCTGGAAGACACGGCTTTAGTAAACAAGATGCATCTCCTCATTCAGGCATGGATGGCATCTCACGGCCTTTGCCTGAATGACGACAAAACGGAGTTACTGATCCTTGGCTTAGAAATGGCCATCAAAAAACTTGACCCGAACTATGCCTCATTCAACATTGACAACAATGTCATCAAAGTGATGCCTGCAGTCAAAACCCTTGGGTCTATCTCGACTCAGCACTTACCTGTAATGTTCTTTACAGTAGCGCTAACAAAGCTAGTATCCAAAAACCACAAATACTACAAAACAATGCCCTAAGAGCCGCTCTAGGTATCAATAAAAGAGTGCACATGACCGAAATCGGACGTCAACATAAATGGATTTCCAACTAAAAGAAAATAGAATTGAAAATCGCCTCCCTGACACAGAAAGCATTACATAATGCTGCCCCCAGCTACCTCATTAACAAACTGTCTAGAAGAACCTCCAGCAGGCCCACTAGAGCTGGTTCCAAGATTTAAATCTTCCAAAATTGGAGGCAACAGCTTCCCCGTGAAGGCTGCAAAACTTTGGAACTCATTGCCACACGAGTTGAGAGCCGACCAACCCTACCCACTATTTAGAAAGAACCTCATCACTTACCTTAACATGACGGAAGTCTAGTCACAATTCTAGTAGTCTACTGCAACTTGGTAATTTTACCCGCAGACTGTAAACTACGGCGTATTACTGCATATTTTGATATAATAACTCCTCCGTGTAATTTACCACCGGCATATTCCAAGCCAGACCTCATCATACTGCAAACTTGCATACCACTGTACACCATAATGTAAATAACTCTTCTGCGTAATCTACTGTGTAAGCTATGTAAATAACTTCTCTGTATAATCAATTTCTTACACATGATGAACCTGTATCTACTCTGTATTGTACATGTCATTTTATACTGTTTGCCATTCGTAACCTTGTAAGCCTTGTATAACCTTTGTGCGCCCTAATGCCTCCGGGCCTGGTGCGCATTATAAATTCAATAAACAAACAAACAACAGGCGTTTGGTATGGTAAAGTTGATTTGTAAAGCGCCTATACACAAAGCAAGTGTTTCAAAGAGCTCAAGGAGGGAGGGAACAAGGGGAAAATTCATTCAGAGCCCTTGAATTTCTGAACGAAACAAGTCTGCACAGGCAGAGTAAGTGCATATAATGCAATTAACAGTGTAGATAACAGCAACTAGGTCTGACAACGATTCTGCAGTTCTTCCAAGCGCATTGAGGCGCCACCATGCAAGGAGGGGGGACAAGGAAAGACAGATAGATGAATCTTCAAGGCATGGTACGATCAGATCGTGCAAGTGGTCCTAGATGGGTGTGACAGAGGAGGAGGAGGCGGCTGCAGGATTGGCCAATTCCTTACAGACTTTGAAAAGTGTGGCCGTGTTGTTTGATGCCGTGGAGATGCAGGCTTGAAGAAAGACTTTTCTTAGTGTGGATGCAGACTCTCCCCGGGCTCCTTAGCGGATTCCGACTTCCATGGCTACCATCCTGCTGTCTTTATCAACCAACACCTTTTCTGGGGTCTGATGAGCATCAGTATCAGGCACCTTAACCCGGCATTCAGTTCATCCCGCAGCGCCAGTTCTGCTTAACAAAAGTTGCCCACTGGCCACTTACATTCAATGTCCAGCTCCACGCTAGCGAACCGGGCTTCTTACCCATTTAAAGTTTGAGAATAGGTTGAGATCATTTTGGCCCCAAGACCTCTAATCATTCCCTTTACCAGATAAAACTGGGGTTTCCATGCGCCAGCTATCCTGAGGGAAACTCCAGAGGGAACCAGCTACTACATGGTTAGATTAGTCTTTCGCCCCTATACCCAGGTCGGATGACCGATTTACACATCAGCACCGCTACAGACCTCCACCAGGCCTAGTTCACAATCTTTTGGGTCCTATCACACACACTCATGCTCCATCTCCCTGACAGAGCAGGCGAGACGGGTCGGTGGTGCGCCCACCGTGATGGGAACCCACCGCAATCGGCACACGCCAGCCCTCACCTTCTTTGCACCACAGGGTTTCATTTGGCCCTCTGACTCATGGACATGTTAAGACTCCTTGGCCCGTGTTTCAACACAGGCTGGGTGGTTAACCGACATCACCTCAGACCCCTGGTGCCCTTTGTGGGCCTCCCCGCCCAGCGGCACGACACAGTCAGGGCACACTGAGGGTAGTCCGTCACAGAGGCATCGGGAGCCTGGTCTCCCGTCGCCCCCCAAGAGGGGCCAGGACGGTTTCCGGAGAAGGGCAAGGGAGCGGTCAATCTCCCACGGCCCCACAGACGCAGCAAAACTGCTGTCAGGAGGCTCTAACACTCACTGTCAGAGCAGAGAGCCACCTGCTCCCTGAGGCCTTACCAGCTAGTCGCGGTGCACTGCCAGAGGAAATACGCTCTGCGGTGGCTGGGTCTTTGCATCCACCATTCCAGGTGACCGACCTGCCTGCCGTGTTGAATCCTGTGGGCGGACTGCATGGACCCCCACCAGTTTACCTCTGAACGATTTCACGCCCTCTTGAACTCTCTCTTCAAAGTTCCTTTCAACGTTCCCTTATGGTACTTGTTAGCCATCTGTCTCGCGCCTGTATTTAGCCTTAGATGGAGTTCACCACATGCTTTGGGATGCATTCCCAAGCAACCTGACTCCAAGAAGACCTGATCCCGTCATGCCAGAGGGCACTACCAGCCTAACACTGTCTGCGGGTTGTGAGACTCGATCAGAAGGACTTGAGCCCGATGCCAGTGAGTCAGTCTTCTGTACGCCACATTTCCCACACCTGCCGCTGAACAGGGATTCGGCGCTGGGCTTTTCCCTCTTCACTGGCCGTTACTGAGGGAATCCTGGTTAGTTTCTTTTCCTCCGCTTAGTAATATGCTTAAATTCAGGGCGTTGCCACATCCGATCTGAGGCCATAGTCGGGGGCGGGGAGGGAGCACAAAGCTCGGGCAGCTGGCCACAGGCCTGTAGAGGGTGGGGGGGGTTGCCCCAGTCCTGTGCCTCTGGCGCGGCAGAGTGAGCTGTCCTGATCTGCGACCAAAACCCACATGGTCGCGAGGCCCGCTCTCCATGGCCATCCTGCGCCAGCAGCCACGGGACACCTCAGACAGCATGGCCAGGTGCCCCTGGGTAGGGTGAAGGAGCGCCAGCCTTTTTTAAAGGCCCACTGCCGCCGCCACCAAATCCAAGGCACGCCGGCCACCCAGCCCTCCCGAAACACGCATGAGCCTGCGCCACAGATCCAGGGATCCTGTAACAGTGCTGATCGTGGTCTGACTTTAGGGGGAACGTAGGGAATGGGGTCAATATGACAGCCCTAGCTACGCCCCTGGGAGGGAACCCAGGGGCGATTGATGTACAAGCAACCCTCAGACAGGCATAGCCCCGGGAGGAACCCGGGCGGCATGGTGCGCTCGAAGTGTTGATCAATGTGTCCTGCAATTCACAATAATTCTCGCAGCTAGCTGCATTCTTTATCGACACGCGAGCCGAGTGATCCACCGCCAAGAGGCACAGGTAACTTTTCTTTTTTGTTCCAGACGTCAGCCTGACCCTGCTGGTGCAGGAGAGGCCGGGGGGAGGTAGCGCCATCTGTGGCGAGACAGCCCAGCGCCCTGTCTCGCTTGGCCAAGACCATTGCGGTTTAAAAAAAAAAGAAAATCCAGGCGCTCAGCCCGGGAAACCTGCCCACCGCTGCAGTAGCATGGCGCTTCCCAGAGGGATGGAGGCAGGCCGCTCCGCCACAGGCCCCTCCGGCGCGATCCACTCATCCTTCCCCGGCCCCCTCCACTCCCCTTTTGGGGGTGCTGGGGGACAGATGGCGAGGCGGGCCAGAGACAGCACAGGCAGTGGGTCCGGTAGGACTGCTAGAGTCTTCAAAGCCCAGCCTGGCTGAACATGGCCGAGCTCCAGGTACCTGGGCAAGAGGGAAGGTCACCCGCTGCGCCAGCGGACCTGGCCATCGCTCACCCACAGATGTGGGCCACAGGAACCTAGACACCCGCTCGTCGAGTAAGCCTGCTGTGCCATGGCTCAGGGCTTGTGCCTTGTCCCCCGTCTGTCTGGGGAGGCGCCTCTCGAGAGCAGTCAGGTTTCCCTTGGCTCCCGGCTGCCACCACTTGGGGCTTCCCTGCTTACTGGGGTGCGTCTAGTGCACCTAACTATGCCCACCCACTGGCGGGTCAGAGAGGAGAGCATGCCCCCGGCTGGCGCAGCGGAAGGTCAGTGAGGAGATGGAGCCGCGCAGGGCTCCCTTTCCGGTGCGAGTTTGGGGACATCCCCAGCAGGTTAACTCAAACCTGCCAGGCATCCCCATCCATCTGCTGGGTCGTGGACCCCCCCTACGGTGGAATAGAATCCCCGGCGCATGGTTGCCCAAACACCCCAGACCGCTCTACGAGGGGTTCCCCGGGCTGTGGGTGTGCACGTCTGGGATGCAACCGAGGTCGGGCCTGCGGCTCTACCTTTGGCTGCTCCGCTGTTAATGATCCTTCATGCTCCCACTCACAAGCAGATACCCCAGCCCTACATGTCCCAATTCACACTCAAATGCCCCATTTCTCCTTCCAAACACATGTTCCAGATTCAAATGCCACCGACCGACATGACACCATCCCTCCCTCCGAACCCACTCAAAGACACTAACATCCGTCCCTCCATACCTACACCAAGAAACTCCACTTCCCAGAGCCACACCCAAATGCTTCACCTCTACCTCAGATGGCGCCATCTGCCCTCTCTCTATAACCGCACATGATTACCCTATCCCTTCGACAACATGCTCCCACCCCTCCCATAAACCAACATCCTTCTTTCTAGACATACATACCCCAGTCCTCCATTCACAACTAGATGCCCCCTTCTTTCCCAACAGAGTGCTCCAGCGCTCACTCAGACCCACATGCTCCATCATTCCGACATGCCCCCATCATATGCCATGTCTATCCAAAACTTCCACCTGCAGCCCTCCAGCCTCACATCTGGAGCCCATATACACTGCCTGTCGAATTGGGCTCTGCTGCTGTCGATCTGATCCGTTGCGTTAATGCCAGACCAGCTTATCTGCTACTCGCATTAGCACCCCATTGGTCTAGCACCGCCTTGCCTAACTGCCTATGATCCGCATTTGCACCCTATTGGTTCTCCACTGCCTTTGTCTATGCTCTGCCTTAGCACCCTATTGGCTCTATACTGCCTTTGCCTAATTGCCCAGTATCTGCATTTGTGCCCTATTGGTTCTGCACTGCCTTTGTCTATCATCTGCATTTGCACCCTATTGTTTCTACACTGCCTTTGCCTAATTGCCTAGTATCTGCATTTGCACCCTGCATTTGTCTATGATCTGCACCTTATTGGTTTTGTACTGCCTTTCCCTAAATGCCTAGTATTTGCATTTGCACCCTATTGGTTCTGTACTGCCTTTGTCTATTGCCTAGTATTTGTATTAGCACCCCACTGGTCATTTGCATTGCCATTGCCCATTTTCCATATTAGCATTACATAGGTACTGCCTATGCCTAAACCATGTCAGTGACTTTACCCATACTGACTGTACCTAAAGTATATTAGACAATCCTCCTCAGCCATGCTATTGTCTATTTCGCATACATAATCAATTCAGAAGTGTCACAACTTGAGTCGTGTCTGTCTACAGACCATACCCACCTACTCCAGTATGCTGACTACTAGACATCTCACTTGCGCCCTTAGTCTCCTATTTTCATTTATAAGCCTTGCGAGCCTCACCTGGCTTTGCCCACCTCACCTCTGAGGCCAACCAAACCTAACGCACACAAAGGTAGGAAACTCATCCAATATGATATACGCAAGTATTCCCACCCCGGGTCTAACCCCAAAGTACCCGTGCAACTTAGTTACCAGGAACGCTAGATTTCGCTCTAGACTAACAAAGCTTTATGAACCTACTAATAGATCTATGTACCTAGTCAATCAGAAAACCAACTTCCGCTTGAACAGTAAAGCTACCAGCATTGACCCTACCCCTAACAGGCTTAGTACCCACATTACTACACCTGAGATCCTGCCATTAGGAACACCTTGTTCAGTCCCTAACACGATCCCCAACCTTACAGGCGCCTTAATAAACACCAGATCTTTGGTTGCTCACACTACTGAGATTTCTGACCTTATCCAATCGGAAAACTACGACGACTTAGCTGTCACCGAATCTTGGCTACACGCTGCCGCAGGTCCTGCCCTCATGATGGCTATTCCCAACAGCTACACAATCCTTAGAGCTGATAGAAATGAAGCATGTGGAGGTGGTATAGCCGTCATTGCCAAAGCAAATCTTGAGATAAGGTTAGCACCCTCCTTTGATCTTAAATCATGCGGAAATCTCACTGCTAAACTATACATCAACAAAACCCAGACCCTCACCATCCACTTAGTCTACAGACCCCCAGGTCCTACTGGAACATTTGAGGAGGATCTTTATAATATCCTCTCTAACGACCTAAATAATTCTTCCCAAGTTATCTAACTAGGGGACATTAACCTGGGCTGCAAAGATCCACACGCGTCAAGTGTTGCCAATATCCTAACTGACCTTGGCCTTACCCAGAGAGTGCTCCAGCCCACCCACATCATAGGGAGAACACTGGACTGGGTTGCAGACTACAATTGCAACGCCTCTATCACGTCCATCTCCCCTCAAATCTGGACTGACCACCAACTTGTGAACTTCTCGCTAGCAACCAAACGACAAACCCCCACCACATCCCAGCTCGCCCCACCTATACCAACTAGGAACAAAAAGACCATTACCCCCGATAACTTACTCCCTATGATTCTCCCCACTCTTAACTCTTTACCGGAAAATATGGGCCCTGAGGCCTTGGTGAATGAGTACAATAAAATCATGTCGACCTCACTAGACACAATCGCACCTCTTAAAATGCGACCAAGCAAACCTAAAGCCTACCTTAATGCCTGGTACGCGCCACACCTGGAAACATTACGAGCTAAAAGAAGACAATGTGAGGTAGCTTGGAGACTAATACCCGCTCAGGAAAATAAGGTTAACCTCCATACGATATCTGCCTTATACAAAAGTGAAATAATCGCAGCTAAACGTGAAAACTACAATTCTAGAATTGCACAAGCCAACTCAAGCATAAAGGACTCTTTGCTATCGTGAAGGAATTAGAAGCCCCCATCCCAGTACCTGATAATTGTGTCAAAGACAAACTTTGGTGCTCTAACATTCAGCAAGCACTCTCCGACAAGGTATCTACCTTACAAGCTAAAATTGCCCAAAAAAAAGCATCATTAACAACGAACACCTCACCCATGAAGTCTACCACACCACCTATATAGTTTCCCCCCCTCGCTTTAAATTCACCAAAGTCTCCATCATCGAGACCGAAATATTATTCTTTCGCTCAAACCTTCTAATTGTCAGTGAGATCAATGCCCTGCCCAACTGATAAAGGATGCTGCCAGAGATCTGCCCCCCTTTATCACGAAACTCATCAATGCCTCACATTCTTCTGGCACTATGCCAAGCAACATTAAAGAATCTTGGGTGCTCCCATTACTTAGATCCTGCCATCCACACCAACTACCGACCAATCACAACAGTGCCTTTCCTTCTAAAAATCATAGACAAAATTGCCTATTTACAAATACAGGATGGGAGATCCGTAGACAGCTGTCTTGTTTTGAAGCTATTTTATTTTGCCTTCAAAATGATTTTGCACAGATAAATAGAATTAATCAATTACAGGACTTTCGATAAGCACGAAAGTAAAGTATAGACAGATGTTTTTTCTTAAGGGAAATACAGCTGAGTAAAGTCCTCTTCAATTATCGAGAGACAATGTCCACAGTGGTGCACAAGTATACAATACAGGTAGGTAGTGACATAGAACTTGTGCAGGGTGCGACCCAGGACTGTAGTAAGTCAGGGGTATTCAACAAAATAGTGTACACAACACTCCATCAACACATATATACAAAGGTTGTGCCACAAAACATTGACACGGAGGTGTTTCGGCCAAACGTGTCTGGGTAAGAGCCCGTGGTGGTGGTGGCCTTCATCAGGATGATCACTGGTAGTGGTGCTGTCCGTATAGGTAATCATCTGCAGTGGTGCAGCGGGGACGCTGTGCTCGGAGTCCTGTTATGGGTACTGGACTCTGGAAACCAAAATGGCGTCTGCACTCCAGACTCCATTTTTTGCATTCGCTCCTAGAGGCCTAAGGCTGTATTTATTGGCCAAGGAGACCCGAATCATACAAGTCTTCCCATGCTCACTGCAGACATGGTTTCCAGAGTCCAGTACCCATAACAGGACTCCGAGCACAGCGTCCCCGCTGCACCACTGCAGACGATTACCTATACGGACAGCACCACTACTGTCAGTCTAGAAATGCGGATACCTCTACTCTGAGACCGCAAACGCATTTTGGTGGCCGTGGGCCAACCGTTTCATGCACGATATGACAAAATATAGGTTTTCGAGTTTGCCAATGAACGGCCATTTTGATGTAACAAGAATCGCCATTTTGTTTTCTAACCATTGCTCATTGCATTCTGTTCCTATTGCTTCGCAGTATATTTTCCGCTTACACTGCTCGACTGTGAAACATTGTTGTCTGTATGTGAAAAGGACAAGGCCGCAGGGCTGTGAGGATAACAAGAGTTCGCTGAAACACAAACGTAGGCAGCGCCAGGAAGAATGCCTGGCTCCCTCCCGAATGTAGCCTTGAAGCAGAGCTACAGGGCATTTAATCATTTCACAGCTGCCAGCCAGTCTCGTTATATGGTAGAATATGTTAGAATAATACCGCTAAAGGCTTGAATTATGCTTTTCTTATGGCCCCCTTTGCTGAGCCCGCTAGAGCATGTCGGCTCTGAGGACGCGAATAGCACCTGATAGATAGCAAGGTCCGGAATGCAACTCCCCCCGTATGTAGTTCGCTTCCAAGAACAGAAGCGCTGTGTTCTATTCAATAACCGAAAGATGCCTTCGCACTCACAAATTACAAATTGTTACTAGAATAGATGTTCGAAGGTGTCATAGTGGTCAGAGATATCCATCATCACACCAAGTAAAAAGAAACCCAATAAAGGGGGGTGTTAAACAGGTCATAGCTGATTGTTTGATATGCATTTTGTATATATGTAACTGATGTACGTAATTCGCTCTCTTGCATCCCTCGAGGTCTAGAGATACACGTCGCGGGGCGTGAGACCGAGTTGGGCAACTGAGACTTTTGCTTTGCAATAAAACCCTAGCTTTGGGAATACAACCTCGTGTCTGGCATCTCTATCGTGTGTGGTGACCCGCTTTGTTTCCATAGAGGTCAGGGTCCCCTAGGGGCCCCTTTCAAGATGGTGCCTGAATAGGGACCCTCTCCCACTTGTTCCATCGCGTAACATTGTAATTGAGAAAGGCAGAGAACGGCGAGGACGGGACGATCGAGCCGGGATAAAGAGGTTTGGGGCACCCTGTAAAAGTGATGAGACTCCTTTGCAGATCTGCACACATCTGATCCCTGATCGACGTGCCTGGCTAGAGAACAATAAGGCGAGGGTCCCGAAACGAGGTGGAAGCCAAGAAACGCAGACACAACGTCCTTTGGTGCGTCAGTATACAGACGACTTGATTTATCAGGTGAGTCATTCCCCGATTGAAAGCATCCTGATATTGTTTGAGAGTTGACTTTGCAAAATCAAACGCCCTAGGTACGGTTGATTAACCAGGGGGAAGGTTGAAACATGCCTGGGGTATTGTCCACCCTAGCAGGGTTTTTCCGCTGTGGTAGACAATCTTTGGAAGATGGCCAAAGTGCACCACCTGGGGGAACGCCAGCGTATGAGATGTATGTGAAGTATGGAGTGGGTGCGATAATATTCTGTGAGACTCGGCATAGGCAAACCAGAAAGCAACAAGACCATCAGTGGCCGATTTATGGTAGTTTTGAGATAGCGAGGATAGACCACCTGGAAAGGGTTTTGATAAGAAAGCGCGTCCTGCAGCAATTGAGACTATTAAAGACTGGAGAAAGGAAGCAATGCTCCGATTTAAAAGCAGAGCAAAGCATGCGCGCAGGCATAAATCAAAAGGTGAGGTAGCGGAAGAAAAAGAGGAGGAGGAGTGGAATGAGAGTCTAAGAAGGGCAGGCAGGCGTGACCAGTTGAATATGGGAAAAGATATACCCACAACGAGAATTACACATAGCAGATGAATTGATAGAAAATATATTGACCCATACAAAACAAGGCCCAAGATCAGAAGTAAGACCAGACACGTCAGTAGCTATTGTCCAGACCCCGCCCGTAGCTCAAGCTCCCCCTCCGGTAGCTCTAGCCCTCCCACAGCCACAGACCACGCACGTAACACTTCCTATTAACCAACTAGGCCCACAACAGACACTCCCTGTTCCCATTGTCCCATCCGCACCTCCTGCCTTAGACACAGACTCGGTACCGTCCGTTCCTCCCGGGGTTGAAGTTGAAACCGCGGGGGCAAGAGGTGGGACTGACCAATGGGGGTGCACGAGGGTAACCCGCAGCGCAATCAGCAACGAAAGGAATTTGGAATTGCAGCAACAGGCAGAGATGTATATAGATGGGAATGATGGGACGGCAACATTGGCTTCGATATACGACTTCTGTAGAAGCAACGAAAGACAGGTAGTGTTGGAATGCATGGGTGAATATTTGGTGGAGAAATGAAAACAGCTAATTGGGAAATTACCACCGCAGCGATTGTTAGATTTGAATCATTAGCACGCTGTAGGGAGAGGGATGAAGAAGTGAGAGAACATGTGTATAGACTTTTTGAGCTTAGAGATGAATTAGATAATGATTATGTCGAAACGTCTACTGCCCCTGTCAGTTTTTGCTACACCTGCATACAGGAGTAGGGATATCGGGAGACTTGGGAAGGGAGAAAAGGGGTCACATAATAAACGGCAGCAATTACCATCGCCGGGGCAGAAGGAGATGGTGAACGAATTATCATTGCTAAATCAGGTGGGGGCAGACTTGAAAGAATGTCTAATAAGCACACAGGTACTACTGCAGCAAGTAACAGGACATAATAGAGGGTGAGGGAACGCACAAGGAAGGAGTAGTTTGAATATGCATGGGGGAACAGTGGGACCGAATCAGTGTGCATATTGTAAAGAGGAAGGACATTGGCGAGCGCAATGCCCGCATCTACAGAATAGAAATGGGTCTGTTTAGAGGAGACAGCATAGAGGACACCCAGGAGCGAATGGACCAAATAGGAATAGTATGCAGCAGCATCATAATAACGGAGGTAATCAAAACCAAGGACAAAACCAAAATGCCCCAAACCAGAGTCAGGGATAGCAAAATCAACAATATGGAAATCAGAGTGGGGGAAATAGAGGGAAGAGTGGAAATGTTTTTGATACACAGCCAAACACGTATTACCGTAATAGTAATGATTACACATCGGATGATGCGTTATTTCCCCAATAGGACAGCCCAGGACAGGGGTCGGAACCAGTGTCTATTCCCGTGAATCAGAGAGGACCCTACGTAGAAATGAGAGTCAGGAATGAGGAGCACCGCTTTCTTGTAGATACACGAGCACGGAAGTGTTCAATAGACCATCACTTGGTTCCGGAAATACCACCGTCATGGCAAAAGAATATTTCCGTAGGGTTCGCAGGTACACCAGTCATAAACCCAGTGTCCAAACCAGTCCCAGTTACCATAGGACCATTTACTGAACATTGTCCTTTCCTTCTAACAAAAAATTGTGGAGAAAATTTGTTGGGATTAAATTTGTTGAAAAAACTAGGTTCTGTTCTACATTGCATGGCAGACGGAGTGTTTCTAACGATATGGCCACACGATGCCCCTGTGTCAGAATTCATGTCTGAAGCGTTACCAGGGGAGCTAAGTAAAGTACCAACCTGTATATGGGCAATGCATGACAACGATGTGGGATGTTTAAAGAGAGAGCCAGTAAAGATTATTTTGAAAGAAGGTGTTACCCTACCGCGAATACCCCAATACAAAATTTCGGTTGAAGGTGAGAAAGGATTGAAGAGTATTGTTACTGATTTGGTGAAATTGGGGGTAATCGAGGAAATCACAGGCAGTACATGCAAAAGCCAGATTCTTCCGGTTTATAAAAAAGGAGGTAATGAGGTACCATACCGTTTCATAATTGATCTACGCGCATTGAGTAAGGTAGTAGATCCGCAATTTCCTCTAGTGCCAGACGTCACTACAATATTGACAATGATACCTGTTTCAGCAGAATATTTTAGTGTAGTAGATTTGAAAAATGCATTCTTTAGTATTCCAGTGGACAAGGACAGTAGATATTTGTTTGCGTTCACATTAGGAGGACGATTATTTACATTTACGCGGATTCCGCAAGGTTACACGGAAAGTCCAAGTATTTAAAGTAGAGCATTAAAAGAACAGCTAGACATGCTGGAATTACCCATGGGTTGTATACTTTTGCAATACATAGACAATCTATTGCTGGCTGCAGACACAGAGGAGATTTGTAAAGGAAGCACTGTATTACTACTGTTACACCTAGCGGCACATGGCCATAAAGCTAGTTTGAAGAAATTTCAGTATAATCGAAAGGAGGTGGCTTATTTGGACTACCTACTTTCAAAAGGAGGGAGAAGACTAACGCCAGAACGCATAGAAAGTATTTCTTGTATGCCTATTCCAAAGACACAAAAAGGAGTCAGAGCCATAATAGGCATGGCTTCATATTGCCGACAATGGATTGGTAATTTTGCATTCATTGTGAAACCATTAGTGAATTTAACTAGAAAGGATGCGGTTATGCCTTTGCAGTGGGATGAGGAATGTCAGCGAGCATTTGATGGATTGAAAACTGCATTATGCTCGGCTCCAGTTTTGGGTACGCCGAACTATGAGAACATTTTTAGACTATTTGTGTGTGAAAGTGAAGGATGTGCATTGGCGGTTTTGACACAGGAACAAGGTGGAAGAAATAGGCCGTGCGGCTATTTTTCTTCTGCGCTGGACCCTGTAGCGCGCGCACTACCACGATGTTTGCGATCTGTCGCGGAGGCTGCTGCATCAGTGAAACAAACAGAAGGGATGGTATTGGGGCACACTTTAATTCTGATGGTGCCACATGCCATAGACGTTCTATTAAATAGGACACAGACGCAACACCTCACCTCTGCTAGATTGACAAGATAGTAGATTAACTTGTTTGCGCCCCATATCCAAATTATGAGGTGTAGCGCTTTGAATCCTGCGGAATTAATGCCACTGACCTTAAAAGAAATTGGGAAGAATGAATCACACCCCCACGATTGCTTAATGGTCACTGAGGAAGAAACCAAGGGAAGAGTTGATTTAAGTGATATTCCACGGAAAGAGCCGGATGGAGAGTTATTTTGTGACGGCTCATGTTTTAAATTACCAGATGGCACGACAACTGCCGCATACGATATCACTACCCTAGAGAGTGTTGTAGAAAGTAAAAGAATCCCCTATAATTCAGCACAAGCCACGGAAATAATAGCATTGACCAGAGTCTGCGAGATTTCTGAAAATTTGAATGTGAATATATATACTGATAGTCAGTATGCTTTTGGAGTGGTTCATAACTTTGGTTGACTCTGGGCTGAGAGGGGGTTTCTGACATCACATGGTGCCAGAATTCAACATGGCCCTTTGATTGTACGATTGCTGTCTGCACTCACGTTTCCAAAGCGCCTAGCAATAGTGAAATGCGAGGCACATAAAAAAGTAACATGCAAAGTAGGAGAGGGAAACGCGTTTGCAGACAGAATTGCGAAACAAACTGCCACTGATTTGAATACCAAGATGATGACAGTTCAGACAGAGGAAGAACCCTGTATGATAGAAGATGGAGTTGCGACTGTCAAAGAAATGCAGGCCGAGGCTACACCCGATGAAATACAGGGATGGGCAGAAGGATCTGCTGAGTTGGATCTGGAGGGTTGTTGGGTAGACAAGGGAACTAGAAACTGGATGTTGCCAAATTCGTTTGTGACTGCAATGGTCACAATGGCCCACAGCCCTACGCACATCTGTGCCAAAAAATAATACAGCACCCTTCTACAGCATGGCAGAATGTAAACATAAAAAAGAATGCAGAAAGGTTGGTGCAGAACTGTATCACGTGTTTACAACACAATGTAGGAAAGGGAACAGTGACTCCAACAGGCAGTTTTGGCCCGCCCTCCAAGCCATTTGAGGTAATCCATTTTGATTTCATAGAGATGGAGAGGTGCCAAAACTTGAAATATGTCTTGGTGGTGATCTGTGCATTCTGTAAGTGGGTAGAGGCATATCCTTTGAAAGACTGCACAGCAATGAGTACGGCAAAAGTAATGTTGAAGGAGTACTTTTCCAGATTTGGCTTGCCCCGGGTCCTATGGTCTGATAATGGACCGCATTTTGTGGGTGCAGTGGTATTACAGATATGTGCTGGTCTCCAGATTGATAAGAGGTCCCATAGTTCAAGGCATCCGAGTTCTGCCGGTCTTGTGGAGAGACACAACGGGATTCTTAAATCAAAGATTAGCAAGATTTGTGCGGGAAGCAAGTTGAGTTGGGTGGATGCATTACCAATAGCACTATTATGCATGCCTACGTCTGTACAGGCTAAAACTGGGCTCTCCCCGTACGAAATCGTAATGGGGAGGTTGGCAAATGTTTGGTTCGCACCTCAGCCAAAACTACTTAGTCAGATAGAACATCCTGCGCTTAGTACTTATTGTGGCCTTTTAATGCAGAAATTCCGTTTGATTCATCAGCAGGTGCAGGAGGCATTACCAGTGAGATACACCGGTCCGGGGCACGCGCTGGAGCCAGGAGACTGGGTGCTGCTAAAAAACTTTGAAAGAAAGTCATCATTAGCACCCAGGTGGCGCGGGCCCCATCAAGTACTTTTGGCAACGCAGACGGCAATACGGGTGGATGGAAGGAAGTCGTGGATCCATGCCACCCATGCCAAGAAGATTCCAACTGCACTGAAAGTCTTGCCTGACACTGATGACCGGAAAGAGAAAGCGGTCCCAGAAACAAAAGAAACTGTTGCCAGTGAGCAGCCACCTAATCTGCCAAAACGAGAAGTGAAACTCGAAACAAAGCCTGAGGCGATTGCCAAAGAGGGGGAAGGGCAAAGAGTGCCCCAACGTTGCCCAGCAGAATCGACATCACTGCTGACCGATGCAAAATCTGCCTTGCAGATACCAGCAAAACCAAATCATGTACCCCTTTGGCGCCCACCAGCACGCCAAAAAACGGATCTGCATCATTGGCGCGGCGCACACCAGCACCTGCATTACTGCCACAGGCTGACTTCAAGCCTGAATCTGAAAGTGCACCGGCACTGTTCACGGATCATACAATACCAGGAGCAAGGCGATACAACCTGCGGCCTCGGAAGACAAAGTGATATGCAGTCTTTTTGGTGTTTATGTCAACCTCTGGTTCAGCTCATGGACGGAGAAGGAACCAGAGGTGTAGAGGAGAGAAGCGTGAGAATTGTGCAAGTCGGACAATTCAAGACTCACCGCTCCTCGTTGCAATCATAAAAAGTACATGTGTCCGGAACCAGAGCGGACAAGCTGGGCGCACATGGTACTATGGCAAATGAGATAACTAATCAAAGGTCCTCTGAGCAGTGAAAGAGGGGACAAGTGATCTCGCCTAAAAACGAATAATCGAATCCAGGCTAAAAAGGACAGGCAGAACTGAACTGTGACAATTCCATTGAACTTATAAACATCAGAGCAAGTGTGACGAAGAGAGATATCCACAACGAACTGTGATAAGGAAGAAGAAGGACAACGAGAAACATGCCTGGACCGCTTCCAGCCTCCTCCTGCACCACCACCGCTGAGAATGAGTCAGTTACAAAGACTATAAGTTTGAGAAAAACGCATGGTAAAACAAATTGTATGCTGGTACTAACGATAATAATGTGCTTTATGAGCGTGGTAGCACCAATATCGACAGCCCTAATATTATGGTGGGTAGAAACAATACACCCATTAGAAATGTTTTTACCAATAATTAATATATCCACTACTGAAAGCCCAGTTCAGGTGATCACTTATACCATACCCCCAATGGAAGAAAAACACAGGGAAGGTTTTGGAAATAACACCTTACTGCTGATAATGAACATGACACATGCAATCCTGAAGAAAACAAACTGCTGGGTATGTGCCCATTTACCACAGCATGCCGGAAAAGGAATAGGGTGGTATGTGCAGCCATTACCATTAAGTTCTGCATGTAGTGCATCTTAAGGTGCAATGTTCTATGGGAAATGGAATGAGAGTAATACAGGTCAATTAGACAGAACCAACATGAATGAGTTTGAGGAGATAATAATTAAGCCTGTGGGTTGTTCTATTTTCCATAAAGCACAAGTAATAGCCCTAGAGCCCACGAGGAGAAGTACACGGAAGATAACACGACAAAATAGACGAGATAGATTGTCCCCGCCAGAAAAAAACATCTGTAATGACGTTTCGTGTGAGAACAGAAGGGGACAAAGATGCAATTCCCCCATCTTACACAGAGAATTATAGCCCAAGAACTGTCCCTTTTTGTCTAAAAAAGAAAGGCTCTTTTTCAGTCGGAACATATAATGGTTGTATGAATACAGTGGTACTAAGGTAGGAAATAGAACCAGTAATATGTAGGTGATCCAGTTTATTTTATATGTGGTGAGAAAGCATACCCTTGGTTGCCCAGAAACTGGGGAGGTACATGTTACCTGGGGCTACTGTTCCCAGGAGTATTCCTCTTAGAAACAGCAGCCATGGCCAGATTATCCAAAACTAGAGTCAAAAGGACTGACAAAGGTGTTTTTTAAAGAAACACAACAACAGATATATTATTTAACATGACGTTGGAAGAAAGAGGAATCAGGTTAATGACGCTGCAAAATAGAATGGCTCTCGATGTGATCCAGGTTGATTGTGGGGGAATTTGCAAAATAGTGGGATCAGGATGTTGCGTTTATGTCGATGACTATTCCCCCACGATCTTTGAAGCAATAAAGAAAATGCACGTTCTAAGCTCTGAACGCCCTACTGGAGAAGGGAACTGGGGAATAGGATCTTGGTTTTGGGGAATGTTACGATCTTGGGGATGGAAGTTCATATCAATATTAGTAGTGGTGTTCGGAATATTTCTAACGTGCTGTTGTGGTATACATTGTTTACCCAAAGTTTGCGCTGAGGTAACTGAGGGATGTACGGAAGGATGCATGCATATGATAACGAAGAAAAAAACAATCTCATGATCGAACTAGCCCAGACCCAAATGAGATGAGAGCAGTAAAAGAGTTGATGGCAATAGCTATTGATGAAGACAATGATGTCCACGATAGCATGCAAGACTCAGACATAAGTACTTCAGATTCATCATCGCTAGAGGAGGTTTCAATAAATAGATGAGACGTTTGGCATACAGCCAAAGGAGGGTTTGTCAGTCTAGAAATACGGATACCTCTACTCTGAGACCGCAAACGCATTTTGGTGGCCGTGGGCCAACCGTCTCATGCACGATATGACAAAATATAGTTTTTCGAGTTTGCCAATGAACGGCCATTTTGATGTGACAAGAATCGCCATTTTGTTTTCTAACCATTGCTCATTGCATTCTGTTCCTATTGCTTCGCAGTATATTTTCCGCTTACACTGCTCAACTGTGAAACATTGTTGTCTGTATGTGAAAAGGACAAGGCCGCAGGGCCGTGAGGATAACAAGAGTTCGCTGAAACACAAACGTAGGCAGCGCCAGGAAGAATGCCCGGCTCCCTCCCGAATGTAGCCTTGAAGCAGAGCTGCAGGACATTTAATCATTTCACAGCTGCCAGCCAGTCTCGTTATATGGTAGAATATGTTAGAATAATACCGCTAAAGGCTTGAATTATGCTTTTCTTACGGCCCCCCTTTGCTGAGCCCGCTAGAGCATGTCGGCTCCCAGGATGCGAATAGCACCTGATAGATAGCAAGGTCCGGAATGCAACTCCCCCCGTATGTAGTTCGCTTCCAAGAACAGAAGCGCTGTGTTCTATTCAATAACCGAAAGATGCCTTCGCACTCACAAATTACAAATTGTTACTAGAATAGATGTTTGAAGGTGTCATAGTGGTCGGAGATGTCCATCATCACACCAAGTTCAAAGAAACCCAATAAAGGGGGGTGTTAAACATGTCCTAGCTTTCGGAATACAACCTCCTGTCTGGCGTCTCTATCGTGTGTGGTGACCTGCCTTGTTTCCATAGACATCATGGTCCCCTAGGGGCCCCCTTTCATCCTGATGAAGTGATCATCCTGATGAAGGCCACCACCACCATGGGCTCTTACCCAGCCCTGTTTGGCCGAAACACCTCTGTGTCAATGTTTTGTGGCACAACCTTTGTATATATGTGTTGATGGATAGTGTTGTGTACACTATTTTGTTGAATACCCCTGGACCTACTACAGTCCTGGGTCGCACCCTGCACAAGTTCTATGTCACTACCTACCTGTATTGTATACTCGTGCACCACTGTGGAAATTGTCTCTCGGTAATTGAAGAGGACTATACTCACCTGTATTTCCCTTAAGAAAAAAAGTCTGTCCATACTTTCGTGCTTATCGAAAGTCCTGTAACTGTTTAATTCTATTTATCTGTGCAAAATCCTTTTGAAGGCAAAATAAAATAGCTTCATAACAAGACAGCTGTCTACGGATCTCCCACCCTGATTTCTAGCATTTTACATCCAGGTACCCTCCTGGGCATATCAGGACTCCACCAGGTGCCCTTTATTGAATCTCTATTTACAAATACAGCAACACCCGGAATCCAACCACTTACTGGGTGATCGCCAGTCAGGTTTTCGGCCCCAGCATGGGACTGCAACAGCCTTAATAGACTTAAAAGCCCAAATTGACGAGCTTAGAGATAAAGGGAAGTCAGCCCTACTCCTGCTTTTGGACTTATCGGCTGCTTTTGACCTCGTCGATCATTGGGTCCTTTGCAGGCATCTGGACTCGGCAGCTCACTTTTCTAAAGAAGCCATAGTATGGATTGAATCCTTTCTTACCAATAGGACTATGAGTGTCTTCTCCCCCACTGCAGCTGCAGACCCCATCCCGATCTCTTGTGGAGTTCCCCAGGGTTCTTGTGTCCCTCCTACCCTGTACAATATCTTCACAAAGCCCCTTTTCGATAATCTGGACCTTATTGATATCACCTACACCAACTATGCAGATGATACACAGATTCTCTTACCTCTTACTGGTGATTATGACAAGGATTTGGCCTTGGTGAACAGGGTATATCTCATCATCCAGGCATGGATGGCCACCCATGGACTATGCCTGAATGATGACAAAACTGAGATCATTATTCTGGGCACCTCCTCAACCCTTAAAAAACTGGGACCCAAATACTCTACGTTCAACATCGACAGTAACCCCATTACAGTCACTAGAGGTTAAAACAGTGGGTTTTTACGTAGATTCGACCCTCTCCTTCAAGAAACGGGTTAATACAATGGCATCTGCCACAGCATATACGTGTAAATTAATAAGAGCAGGCAAACCCTTCCTGTCCAACAATAGTTGCATCACCTTGGCAAGAGCCCTTGTCCTGTCGAAGTTGGATTACAGCAACTCTCTTTACTTCGGGGCCAACAAGGCAATTATCAAGAAGATCCAGCTCCTTCAGAACAATGCTCTAAGTGCTGCACGCAGAATCTCCAGAAGAGATCATATCTCTGAAATAAGAACTGGCTATCCACACAAGATAAAATCCAGATGAAAGTGGCCTCTCTCACATACAAATGCCTTAACAATGCGGCTCCCCGCTACCTTACTTAGAGAATCACTCGAAAAACCACCATAAGACCTTCCAAATCCTTGTACACCAATTGCCTCTTAATCCCAAGATTCAAACTCGCTAGAGTTGGGGGACATAGATTCCCAGTGAAGGCAGCCAAATTGTGGAACTCCTTACCCTCTCCCATGCGAGAAGATCAGTCTTACCCACAATTCCGGCAGAACCTCATAAGCTGGTTCAAAGACTCGGACAAACGATCTGGCTTATGATCCCGGGCCACCTACTACTCTACCTGCACATAACATTATGTTACCTTAATTGTATATAGTATTCTATTTTGACCCTATGTAACCCATCTTATCCTGAATTGTATTCTTTGTAATTTGCTAATGTACCTATGTATGAAAATGTACCTTTGTAACCAAGCAAGCTGTCTTATGCAATGCGCCCTGATACCCTCGGGTCTGGCGCGCAATACAAGTCATAAACTAAATGATGCCCCCTTCTGATGCAGACTCCACCAAGATGCCCAATCCCTCCCTCCAGACCCACACCACTGTGTCCCTATAGCTCCCTCCAGACCCACACCACTGTACCCCATCCCCCCTCCAGACCCTCTGCTGTGTACCTATCCCTCCCTCCAGACCCACACCACTGTACCCTATCCCTCTCTCCAGACCCACACCATTGTACCCCATCCCCCCTCCAGACCCACCGCTGTGTACCTATACCTCCCTCCAGACCCACACCACTGTACCCTATCCCTAACTCCAGACCCACACCACAGTATCTCTATCCCGACCCACACCACTATGTCCCTACTCCTCCCCCCAGACCCAACACCACTGCCCCTATCCCTCCCACCAGACCCACACCACTTTGTCCCTCCCTATCTCTCCCTCCAGACCCAAGCAGAGCATGATTTTTAAAGTAAATGTAATGTTCCGCTCCCCATCTCAACCAGGTGTCTTGCAGGAACGTTCATGGTATCCTGAAGAAAATGTAAATTGTATTCTCAGCCAGCCAAGAGCACGCGGTTGTTGCTGCTGCTCTTGCAGCCTGGCAGCCAATGCCTTCCCGGTGTTGTATGCTATCCTGCCTCCCATGGTAGATTGTGGGAGGCAGTGTTCGGCAATCTTCGGAGTCACGCCCACTTGATGGCTACAGCCATACATGCAGCCCGAAATGAAAAGCTAATGTCATAGCCCGCCTACAGCCCGCCCTCCAACATCTCTGTTCAGGGATTGGCCAGAGCTACCAGGTGGGCGTTGTTTCAGGGCCTTCACTCTGTCATGGGAAGCCGAATATCATACAGTATGGTATAATATACGGCTTCCCATGTTTTTTTTTTTTAATACTGTGCAAAGTCTGGGAGCCTAGCATTCGCTCAGTTGTACATTTGCGCACATGTTATTATTTTAAATGGTATAATAATAGGAAAGGTTGTACTGTTACAGTAGATGGGGCACTTAAACATGTTTTATGGCATAATTAACCTTTCTATATTTTATTCCAACATCACACTACAGCCAAAATAAGAAAGGTTGTACTGTGACAGCAGATAGGGCGCACATGTTATTATTTTAAATGGTATAATAATAAGAAAGGTTGTACTGTTACAGTAGATGGGGCGCTCTTAAGGATAAAGGGGGAGGTTGGGCTCAGTCACACAACTCTATCATAATGCAGGGGGGTGCACGGTAGGGTCTCCCTTCAGCATGTGTTATTGGGAAGGGAAGTCAACAGTATTTTACGTAATTGGTGTTAAGCTCCCTGTTCACCCGCGGCTTGGTAAACTGTGCACATTATCACACACTGCTGCAAGTGACTGGTATGGGCTGCGCTATGTCATGGCTACAACACCACTGGGTTAATGAGGCTCAAGCCCCCTACCTAAAGTTTGGGCTGTTTGTATGGGGATGAAATGCAGACTGGTGAGAGTCTGTGTAATTCCTTTCCTTTTGTCCTCAGCAGCGCTGTTCTTCGGCGTGCATTCAGCCATCACACACTACAATGGGGCATTTCCAACCGAAAGATCCCCTTCCCCTTACAGCTACAACTATCAATTCTGTGTCTGCTTCCAAGACGGATCTATCTGATTACTGTGCCCCAATTACTATGACCCCCAAAATGTTGACTTTTTTATTTCAACCCCATTTTCACCTCATATATATGCTGGGAGAGACACCATCAGCTCCCCTACATGTATTATGGTAATTCGCATCCCCTGTCTCCCTGGGGTTAACTCACAATGACACAAGTAGTCATCCTGTTTAACGTTTAATCTGGTCCCTACCAATGTATCGGCACCACCTACCTCCTCCCTTGACACCCCCATACCTTTTCATTGTTGGGGTGCATGATATCATGGCCTGAACGCAACTATGGTAATTCACAAAACCTGTAACACACATCCTGTTTTATGTTTACTCTGGTCCCAAATGATGTAGAGGCACCACCTAGCCCTTCCCTGGATACCTCCATACCCTTTGATTGTGGGGGTGCAAGATATCATGGCCTGAATGCACTTATGGTCATTTTGCATCCCCTGCCTCCCTGGGGTTAGCTCACACTAACAAAAGTGGTCATCCTGTTTTATGTTTAATCTGGTCCCAAACGAAGTAGAGGCACCATCTAACATCGCCCTGGACACCCCCATACCTTTTGATTGTGGGGGGTGCAAGATATCATGGCCTGAATACACCTATGGTAGTTCGCATCCCCTACCTCCCTGGGGTTAACTCACACTAGCGCACGTGGTCATCCTGCTGTATGTTTAATCTGGTCCTAACCAATATAGAGGCGTCCCCTAGCCCCTCCCTGGAGACCCCTATGCCTTTTGATTGTGGGGGGTGCAAGATATCATGGCCTGAATGCAGCTATGGTAATTTGCATCCCCTATTTCTCTTGGGGCTATTGACACTAGCGCAAGTGGTCATCCTGGTTTATGTTTACTCTGGTCCTAACCAATGTAGAGGTGTCCCCTAACCCTTCCCGGAACACCCCCATACCTTTCAATTGTGGGGGGTGCAAGATATCATGGCCTGAATGCACCTATGGTAGGTTGCATCCCCTACCACCCTGGGGTTAACTCACACTGACGCAAGTGGTCATCCTGTTTTATGTTTAATCTGGTCCCAACAAATGTAGAGGCACCATCTACCCCCTCCCGGAACACCCCCATACCTTTTGATTGTGGGGGGTGCAAGATATCATGGCCTGAATGCACCTATGGTAATTTGCATCCCCTATTTCTCTTGGGGTAATTCACACTAGCGCAAGTGGTCATCCTGTTTTATGTTTACTCTGGTCCTAACCAATATAGAGGCATCCCCCTAGCCCCTCCCGGAACACCCCCATACCTTTTGATTGTGGGGGGTGCAAGATATCATGGCCTGAATGCACCTATGGTAATTTGCATCCCCTATTTCTCTTGGGGCTATTCACACTAGTGCAAGTGGTCATCCTGTTTTATGTTTAATCTGGTCCCAATCAATGTAGATGCACCATCTAACCCCTCCCTGGACACCCCCATACCTTTTGATTGTGGGGGGTGCAAGATGTCATGGCCTGAATGCACCTATGGTAGTTTGCTTCCCCTACCTCCCTGGGGTTAACTCACACTAGCGCACGGGGTCATCCGGCTGTATGTTTAATCTGGTCCCAATCAATGTAGAGGCATCACCTAGCCCCTCCCTGGACACCCCCATACCTTTTGATTGTGGGGGGTGCAAGATGTCATGGCCTGAACACACCTATGGTAGTTCGCATCCCCTACCTCCCTGGGGTTAACTCACACTAGCGCACGTGGTCATCCTGCTGTATGATTAATCTGGTCCTAACCAATATAGAGGCGTCTCCTAGCCCCTCCCTGGAGACCCCTATGCCTTTTGATTGTGGGGGGTGCAAGATATCATGGCCTGAATGCACCTATGGTAATTTGCATCCCCTATTTCTCTTGGGGCTATTGACAGTAGCGCAAGTGGTCATCCTGGTTTATGTTTACTCTGGTCCTAACCAATGTAGAGGCATCCTCTAACCCCTCCCGGAACACCCCCATACCTTTCGATTGTGGGGGGTGCAACCTTTTGATTGTGGGGGGTGCAAGATGTCATGGCCTGAATGCACCTATGGTAGTTTGCTTCCCCTACCTCCCTGGGGTTAACTCACACTAGCGCACGGGGTCATCCGGCTGTATGTTTAATCTGGTCCCAATCAATGTAGAGGCATCACCTAGCCCCTTCCTGGAGACCCCCATGCCTTTTGATTGTGGGGGTGCAAGATATCATGGTCTGAACACACCTATGGTAATTCGCATCCCCTACCTCCCTGGGGTTAACTCACACTAGCGCACGTGGTCATCCTGCTGTATGATTAATCTGGTCCTAACCAATATAGAGGCGTCCCCTATCCCCTCCCTGGAGACCCCTATGCCTTTTGATTGTGGGGGGTGCAAGATATCATGGCCTGAATGCACCTATGGTAATTTGCATCCCCTATTTCTCTTGGGGCTATTGACACTAGCGCAAGTGGTCATCCTGGTTTATGTTTACTCTGGTCCTAACCAATGTAGAGGTGTCCCCTAACCCCTCCCGGAACACCCCCATACCTTTCGATTGTGGGGGGTGCAAGATATCATGGCCTGAATGCACCTATGGTAGGTTGCATCCCCTACCTCCCTGGGGTTAACTCACACTGACGCAAGTGGTCATCCTGTTTTATGTTTAATCTGGTCCCAACCAATGTAGATGCACCATCTAACCCCTCCCTGGAGACCACCATGCCTTTTGATTGTGGGGGGTGCAAGATATCATGGCCTGAATGCACCTATGGTAATTTGCATCCCCTATTTCTCTTGGGGCTATTCACACCAGCGCAAGTGGTCATCCTGTTTTATGTTTAATCTGGTCCCAACAAATGTAGAGGCACCATCTACCTCCTCAACACCCCCATACCTTTTGATTGTGGGGGGTGCAAGATATCATGGCCTGAATGCACCTATGGTAATTTGCATCCCCTATTTCTCTTGGGGTAATTCACACTAGTGCAAGTGGTCATCCTGTTTTATGTTTACTCTGGTCCTAACCAATATAGAGGAATCCCCCTAGCCCCTCCCGGAACACCCCCATACCTTTTGATTGTGGGGGGTGCAAGATATCATGGCCTGAATGCACTTGTGGTAATTTGCATCCCCTATTTCTCTTGGGGCTATTCACACTAGTGCAAATGGTCATCCTGTTTTATGTTTACTCTGGTCCCAATCAATGTAGATGCACCATCCAACCCCTCCCTGGAGACCCCCATGCCTTTTGATTGTGGGGGGTGCAAGATATCATGGCCTGAACACAACTATGGTAATTCGCATTCCCTACCTCCCTGGGGTTAACTCACAGTAGCACACGTGGTCATCCTGCTGTATGTTTAATCTGGTCCCAATCAATGTAGAGGCATCACCTAGCCCCTCCCTGGACACCCCCATACCTTTTGGTTGTGGGGGTGCAAGATGTCATGGCCTGAACACACCTATGGTAGTTCGCATCCCCTACCTCCCTGGGGTAAACTCGCACTAGCGCATTTGGTCATCCTGTTTTATGTTTAATCTGGTCCCAATCAATGTAGATGCACCCTCTAACCCTTCCCTGGAGACCCCCATGCCTTTTGATTGTGGGGGGTGCAAGATATCATGGCCTGAACACACCTATGGTAGTTCGCATCCCCTACCTCCCTGGGGTAAACTCACACTAGCGCATTTGGTCATCCTGTTTTATGTTTAATCTGGTCCCAATCAATGTAGGTGCACCATCTAACCCTTCCCTGGAGACCCCCATGCCTTTTGATTGTGGGGGGTGCAAGATATCATGGCCTGAATGCACCTATGGTAATTTGCACCCCCTATTTCTCTTGGGGCTATTCACACTAGTGCAAGTGGTCATCCTGTTTTATGTTTATTCTGGTCCCAATCAATGTAGATGCACCATCTAACCCCTTCCTGGAGACCCCCATGCCTTTTGATTGTGGGGGTGCAAGATATCATGGCCTGAACACACCTATGGTAATTCGCATCCCCTACCTCCCTGGGGTTAACTCACACTAGCGCACGTGGTCATCCTGCTGTATGATTAATCTGGTCCTAACCAATATAGAGGCGTCTCCTAGCCCCTCCCTGGAGACCCCTATGCCTTTTGATTGTGGGGGGTGCAAGATATCATGGCCTGAATGCACCTATGGTAATTTGCATCCCCTATTTCTCTTGGGGCTATTGACAGTAGCGCAAGTGGTCATCCTGGTTTATGTTTACTCTGGTCCTAACCAATGTAGAGGCATCCTCTAACCCCTCCCGGAACACCCCCATACCTTTCGATTGTGGGGGGTGCAAGATATCATGGCCTGAATACACCTATGGTAGTTCGCATCCCCTACCTCCCTGGGGTTAACTCACACTAGCGCACGGGGTCATCCGGCTGTATGTTTAATCTGGTCCCAATCAATGTAGAGGCATCACCTAGCCCCTCCCTGGACACCCCCATACCTTTTGATTGTGGGGGGTGCAAGATGTCATGGCCTGAACACACCTATGGTAGTTCGCATCCCCTACCTCCCTGGGGTTAACTCACACTAGCGCATTTTGTCATCCTGTTTTATGTTTAATCTGGTCCCAATCAATGTAGATGCACCATCTAACCCTTCCCTGGAGACCCCCATGCCTTTTGATTGTGGGGGGTGCAAGATATCATGGCCTGAATGCACCTATGGTAATTTGCACCCCCTATTTCTCTTGGGGCTATTCACACTAGTGCAAGTGGTCATCCTGTTTTATGTTTATTCTGGTCCCAATCAATGTAGATGCACCATCTAACCCCTTCCTGGAGACCCCCATGCCTTTTGATTGTGGGGTGCAAGATATCATGGCCTGAACACACCTATGGTAATTCGCATCCCCTACCTCCCTGGGGTTAACTCACACTAGCGCACGTGGTCATCCTGCTGTATGATTAATCTGGTCCTAACCAATATAGAGGCGTCTCCTAGCCCCTCCCTGGAGACCCCTATGCCTTTTGATTGTGGGGGGTGCAAGATATCATGGCCTGAATGCACCTATGGTAATTTGCATCCCCTATTTCTCTTGGGGCTATTGACAGTAGCGCAAGTGGTCATCCTGGTTTATGTTTACTCTGGTCCTAACCAATGTAGAGGCATCCTCTAACCCCTCCCGGAACACCCCCATACCTTTCGATTGTGGGGGGTGCAAGATATCATGGCCTGAATACACCTATGGTAGTTCGCATCCCCTACCTCCCTGGGGTTAACTCACACTAGCGCACGGGGTCATCCGGCTGTATGTTTAATCTGGTCCCAATCAATGTAGAGGCATCACCTAGCCCCTCCCTGGACACCCCCATACCTTTTGATTGTGGGGGGTGCAAGATGTCATGGCCTGAACACACCTATGGTAGTTCGCATCCCCTACCTCCCTGGGGTTAACTCACACTAGCGCATTTTGTCATCCTGTTTTATGTTTAATCTGGTCCCAATCAATGTAGATGCACCATCTAACCCTTCCCTGGAGACCCCCATGCCTTTTGATTGTGGGGGGTGCAAGATATCATGGCCTGAATGCACCTATGGTAATTTGCACCCCCTATTTCTCTTGGGGCTATTCACACTAGTGCAAGTGGTCATCCTGTTTTATGTTTATTCTGGTCCCAATCAATGTAGATGCACCATCTAACCCCTTCCTGGAGACCCCCATGCCTTTTGATTGTGGGGGTGCAAGATATCATGGCCTGAACACACCTATGGTAATTCGCATCCCCTACCTCCCTGGGGTTAACTCACACTAGCGCACGTGGTCATCCTGCTGTATGATTAATCTGGTCCTAACCAATATAGAGGCGTCTCCTAGCCCCTCCCTGGAGACCCCTATGCCTTTTGATTGTGGGGGGTGCAAGATATCATGGCCTGAATGCACCTATGGTAATTTGCATCCCCTATTTCTCTTGGGGCTATTGACAGTAGCGCAAGTGGTCATCCTGGTTTATGTTTACTCTGGTCCTAACCAATGTAGAGGCATCCTCTAACCCCTCCCGGAACACCCCCATACCTTTCGATTGTGGGGGGTGCAAGATATCATGGCCTGAATACACCTATGGTAGTTCGCATCCCCTACCTCCCTGGGGTTAACTCACACTAGCGCACGGGGTCATCCGGCTGTATGTTTAATCTGGTCCCAATCAATGTAGAGGCATCACCTAGCCCCTCCCTGGACACCCCCATACCTTTTGATTGTGGGGGGTGCAAGATGTCATGGCCTGAACACACCTATGGTAGTTCGCATCCCCTACCTCCCTGGGGTTAACTCACACTAGCGCATTTGGTCATCCTGTTTTATGTTTAATCTGGTCCCAATCAATGTAGATGCACCATCTAACCCTTCCCTGGAGACCCCCATGCCTTTTGATTGTGGGGGGTGCAAGATATCATGGCCTGAATGCACCTATGGTAATTTGCACCCCCTATTTCTCTTGGGGCTATTCACACTAGTGCAAGTGGTCATCCTGTTTTATGTTTATTCTGGTCCCAATCAATGTAGATGCACCATCTAACCCCTTCCTGGAGACCCCCATGCCTTTTGATTGTGGGGGTGCAAGATATCATGGCCTGAACACACCTATGGTAATTCGCATCCCCTACCTCCCTGGGGTTAACTCACACTAGCGCACGTGGTCATCCTGCTGTATGATTAATCTGGTCCTAACCAATATAGAGGCGTCCCCTAGCCCCTCCCTGGAGACCCCTATGCCTTTTGATTGTGGGGGGTGCAAGATATCATGGCCTGAATGCACCTATGGTAATTTGCATCCCCTATTTCTCTTGGGGCTATTGACACTAGCGCAAGTGGTCATCCTGGTTTATGTTTACTCTGGTCCTAACCAATGTAGAGGTGTCCCCTAACTCCTCCCGGAACACCCCCATACCTTTCGATTGTGGGGGGTGCAAGATATCATGGCCTGAATGCACCTATGGTAGGTTGCATCCCCTACCTCCCTGGGGTTAACTCACACTGACGCAAGTGGTCATCCTGTTTTATGTTTAATCTGGTCCCAACCAATGTAGATGCACCATCTAACCCCTCCCTGGAGACCACCATGCCTTTTGATTGTGGGGGGTGCAAGATATCATGGCCTGAATGCACCTATGGTAATTTGCATCCCCTATTTCTCTTGGGGCTATTCACACTAGCGCAAGTGGTCATCCTGTTTTATGTTTAATCTGGTCCCAACAAATGTAGAGGCACCATCTACCCCCTCCCGGAACACCCCCATACCTTTTGATTGTGGGGGGTACAAGATATCATGGCCTGAATGCACCTGTGGTAATTTGCATCCCCTATTTCTCTTGGGGCTATTCACACTAGTGCAAATGGTCATCCTGTTTTATGTTTACTCTGGTCCCAATCAATGTAGATGCACCATCCAACCCCTCCCTGGAGACCCCCATGCCTTTTGATTGTGGGGGGTGCAAGATATCATGGCCTGAACACAACTATGGTAATTCGCATTCCCTACCTCCCTGGGGTTAACTCACAGTAGCGCACGTGGTCATCCTGCTGTATGTTTAATCTGGTCCCAATCAATGTAGAGGCATCACCTAGCCCCTCCCTGGACACCCCCATACCTTTTGATTGTGGGGGTGCAAGATGTCATGGCCTGAACACACCTATGGTAGTTCGCATCCCCTACCTCCCTGGGGTAAACTCACACTAGCGCATTTGGTCATCCTGTTTTATGTTTAATCTGGTCCCAATCAATGTAGGTGCACCATCTAACCCTTCCCTGGAGACCCCCATGCCTTTTGATTGTGGGGGGTGCAAGATATCATGGCCTGAATGCACCTATGGTAATTTGCACCCCCTATTTCTCTTGGGGCTATTCACACTAGTGCAAGTGGTCATCCTGTTTTATGTTTATTCTGGTCCCAATCAATGTAGATGCACCATCTAACCCCTTCCTGGAGACCCCCATGCCTTTTGATTGTGGGGGTGCAAGATATCATGGCCTGAACACACCTATGGTAATTCGCATCCCCTACCTCCCTGGGGTTAACTCACACTAGCGCACGTGGTCATCCTGCTGTATGATTAATCTGGTCCTAACCAATATAGAGGCGTCTCCTAGCCCCTCCCTGGAGACCCCTATGCCTTTTGATTGTGGGGGGTGCAAGATATCATGGCCTGAATGCACCTATGGTAATTTGCATCCCCTATTTCTCTTGGGGCTATTGACAGCGCAAGTGGTCATCCTGGTTTATGTTTACTCTGGTCCTAACCAATGTAGAGGCATCCTCTAACCCCTCCCGGAACACCCCCATACCTTTTGATTGTGGGGGGTGCCAGATGTCATGGCCTGAACACACCTATGGTAGTTTGCATCCCCTACCTCCCTGGGGTTAACTCACACTAGCGCATTTGGTCATCCTGTTTTATGTTTAATCTGGTCCCAATCAATGTAGATGCACCATCTAACCCTTCCCTGGAGACCCCTATGCCTTTCGATTGTGGGGGGTGCAAGATATCATGGCCTGAATGCACCTATGGTAATTTGCATCCCCTATTTCTCTTGGGGCTATTGACACTAGCGCAAGTGGTCATCCTGGTTTATGTTTACTCTGGTCCTAACCAATGTAGAGGTGTCCCCTAACCCCTCCCGGAACACCCCCATACCTTTCGATTGTGGGGGGTGCAAGATATCATGGCCTGAACACACCTATGGTAGTTCGCATCCCCTACCTCCCTGGGGTTAACTCACACTAGCGCATTTGGTCATCCTGTTTTATGTTTAATCTGGTCCCAATCAATGTAGATGCACCATCTAACCCTTCCCTGGAGACCCCCATGCCTTTTGATTGTGGGGGGTGCAAGATATCATGGCCTGAATGCACCTATGGTAATTTGCACCCCTTATTTCTCTTGGGGCTATTCACACTAGTGCAAGTGGTCATCCTGTTTTATGTTTATTCTGGTCCCAATCAATGTAGATGCACCATCTAACCACTTCCTGGAGACCCCCATACCTTTTGATTGTGGGGGTGCAAGATATCATGGCCTGAACACACCTATGGTAATTCGCATCCCCTACCTCCCTGGGGTTAACTCACACTAGCGCACGTGGTCATCCTGGTTTATGTTTACTCTGGTCCTAACCAATGTAGAGGTGTCCCCTAACCCCTCCCGGAACACCCCCATACCTTTCGATTGTGGGGGGTGCAAGATATCATGGCCTGAATGCACCTATGGTAGGTTGCATCCCCTACCTCCCTGGGGTTAACTCACACTGACGCAAGTGGTAATCCTGTTTTATGTTTAATCTGGTGCCAACCAATGTAGAGGCACCATCTACCCCCTCCCGGGACACCCCCATACCTTTTGATAGTGGGGGTGCAAGATATCATGGCCCAAACACACCTATTGCAAATTTAATTCTATCCGCCGCTCCCCACAGGAAACCCTGTGATCTTCCGGCTAATGGCGGACGATGCCGGATCGTCCGAAACACTGGAGACAAACTAGTTTGGATCTTTTTCAACCATCCGCACCGCTACCACATGAGCATATGGCTCTTTAGTAACGTGCATGCAATGGATGGGGTTGCAGAATAATTCTGAGTCCAAATAATGGAACCAACTCGGGAAGATGGCAAAGGTACTGTTTTATTAACAATTATCCAAAACAGGGAGGTTACAACGGACATCAACGGACGTTCGCTCAGGCTCTTGACGATTTTCTCAAAAAAACATCCTTATATGCAAAGAATACGTCAGACGTGATGTCATACTGCATGGGAAATAATAGGAAACCTATCAAAGGCTGTGATAGGCTTAAGGGGAACAAGTAAGTATACATTGCATAGGGACTAGGATTGGGATTTGCTGCCCACTGTCAGGTGGAAAACTTATGCCTACCTCTTAAAACTTGTAAAGTACACAGTTTATCATTGGTCTTCAAACTATAAGGCCCTCTACAATTGGTTGGCACGCCCGTGCCATGTCTGTAACATTCGATTCACTTATCAGCACGTAAACTCAAACCCAGGTGCCAGGAGGTGGACTGGACATTACCTCCCCACCCAATTAGCCCAGCATCTCTCATCAACCATGGCTTCTGCCATGAAGATTGTTTTAGAAATTGGCCTTGCAAAGTATCCTTGTCTGTGGGAATATATGGGAGTGCAGGCTCTCACTATCGTTGTTCTAGGACTCCAAGCTGAACTCTATTTCCATCCTAGGCTCACATGACAGGAGACCATGAATTGGCCCATTTTGCAGCAGCTAACATGACCTCTGACCCTTTCAGTACAACTCACACAAAGGGAACTGATGTATGTGTTATAATTGTGTTAGAATGCAATAATACTATTATGTCCGTGGCACTAAATCATAGATATGTACTGTGAATCATTTAAAATTCCAATCCAAAGCATATGTGATTGTGCACTTCTAACAGGCAGGGGACCTGGGTAATTGGCGTGCAGGCCAATGGTGGTATGTGGGTGGGAGCATATCTATTCTCTGTCTTTGCATCAGGTGGTGTGGGTTTTCTTGACTGTGTTTGTGCTTCTTTTTTGTCACTTTGGTTGGGTGCGTTCTGGTACATGTAGTGATTTTCGTATTGGTGTACGGAATGGATGTTGTTACGCATGCACTGGATCATTTTCTTCAATTGAGACACACATGTCAAGCCCTTGCACTCACGCATGCTATTACTGTGTTGCACCTTGATTTCCCCCTCTACACTTGCACGTTCAATGCACTCACTAGCAATAGTAGGTTTGTCTACCCTTACTTTTTTTTATCATTACTTGTTGCACTATTGTAGCAATTATTGATCCTTGCTCTAATTCATGGTCTACCTTCCCCTTTACCCACCCTGTCTGCCCTCTGTGCGCTTTCAGGGTGTTTTGCTAATTGCATGAGCGCAGAATATTTGAACAACAAATAAAGGAATGCATACACTGCGCACAGCCACTGCTGATCGGTGTTATACCTGCCCATAATTCAACAGTGCACATGCCCTTGTAGTTACATTCACCCAGCATCCAGTTACACAGTCCACTGTGACGTGCCATGTACCCAGGCAGCGTGGAGTTGCGCAGCACCGTGGAGTCATGGGTTGAACCAGGCCATCTGGCACAGCAGTGGGTGATAAGGTGGCGGGCATCACACACCATCTGCATGTTCAGTGAGTGATAGTTTTCTGTTCCGGTAGACTGCCTCCACAGCATGCCTGGCCACCAGCTCCACATGTATTCCGTCCAATACACCTATGATATAATATGGGATTTATAACACGCCTATACACAACTGTTTCAAGGCGCGATGAGGCAAGGGAGGGGAAACAAAGGGAAAACAAAGACAACGGTCTTACTAGGCCAGGTGACATTGAGATCGCGCAAGTGCAGGGGAGGGGGGAAAGGGAAAAGTGCGGGGGAGCAGGTGGCTGTGCAATACATAGGATCCACAGTAAAAAATAAATTAAATTTAAAAAAAGGTAAAAGTGCAGCCAGCTTGTGGCAAGTGCGGGGGTAAGTGCAGACATCAAGTGTCAAGAGCTTGTAGGGGACTGTAGGGATACAGAAACAGCCACCCAAGTGCAGCTGTTGCCTGGGAGGCAGTGCAGGTGTGCAACTGGCGGGGGAGGGTACCTGGGCCCGAGATCAGAGGGTAGCCAGGTGACCAATGCAGTTTCAGTCAGGAGTTCAGCAGGGGAAAGGGGGAGAAAAGAATCAAAGAGGAAGGTCTTGAGGTCCTTCCGGAACTGGAGCTCGTTCTCCTCAAGTTTCAGGGAGGCTGTTCCAGAGGGAGGCCCCAGCTGAAGAAAGAGATTTACCACAAACTCGTTGCTTGGAGAAGCGACTGACCCTGAGGGAGTTCGAGGCGGGTGAGCGAAGAGCTCGACAAGGAAGATATTTAGGAAGAGAGAGTTGAAGGTATTGAGGCCCCAAGCCTCAGAATGCCTTGTGGACAATGCAGAGGGTTTTCAACTTAATCCTCGCAGCCACTGGGAGCCATTGCAGAGATTTCAGTCCTGGAGAGATACGATCCCTGGGCTTGAGGCCAAAGACAAGCCTTGCAGTCCTGTTCTGGATGAGTTGCAGAGGGCGCAGAGTAGAAGCAGGCAGATTAAGAAAGAGGCAGTAGTGCAGCCTAGAGAGAACCAGAGCTCTAGAGACAGTGAACTTCTGGAAGAAGGAGAGGAAAGGAAGAATACCTCTGAGGAGGTGCAGCTGGTAGTGTGACTTCTTAGAGATGTCAGAGATGTCAGGAGAGGAGGAGAGTGGGGAGTCGATGATGACCCCGAGGTTTTTAGCCTCACAGGTGGGAGCAGAAAGAGGTCCAAGAGAGGCTGGCCAGAGAGCGACAGTAAAGGAGGGAGCAGGTGTGCCGATGAGGAGAATCTCCGTCTTACTGGCATTAAGGCAGATGTCGTTGGCGACGCACCACACCTGGATAGCGGACAGACAGTCAGAGATGAGAAAGGGAGAAGAGGTGGCAGAAGGGAGCCTGAAATGAGTGTCATCCACATAGCACTGAAAGTTCGGGCAGAGAGCAGCAATGCGGTGGGCAAGAAGTGCCCGGAATTAATTGAACAGCCAGGGAGAGAGGTTAGACCCCTGGGGAACACCACAGGTAGAGATAGAGGAGAGCAAGGATCCTAGTTAGACCTGGGAGTGTCGATCGGAGAGGAGAGAGGTCAGCCAAGCCAGGGCCTGATCAGTGATCACGGAGACAGCTGAGCAGGATGGCATGGTTGACCATGTCAAAGGCAGAAGAGAGATCCAGTCATGCCTGCAAGGGCATGGAAGGCAATTTTAGTGGCATTGACCTGGTCAGCAGTCCTGAGTAGGATGATGTGGTCTCCAACCTGAAACAGGACACGCGAAAAACAGGGTTGCAATATCCCATGCAGTTCACCCACAGTGTGTTGGTATGTGCCCGTGGCTATGAAGTGTAGCACAGACACTAACTTCAGCAAGTGGGGGGTATGGCTGTACGGGTATGTTTATGTTCCTGTTCTTTTTGTTGTTCCTCTTCTTCCAGGAAAGGTTTAAGTGCCTTGCCTTTTTTTTCCTTCATAACTCTTTTTCCTTAATCCCTTCTACCTCATTTTTGACCTTGGAATAGTTGTTTAAGGTGGTGAGAATTTCTGTGTTGATTTCTTTCTAAAATGTGAAACTGGTTTAGTCACTGTATGGATTAGCAACGTTGGGTGGCATGGTTGATGTTTGGAGAGGTTTTTTTCTTTTGATCTTTGCTGTCTTTAAAGGTGGGTAAGAGCCAAAGGTGAAATTCTCTATTTCTGTAGCAGACCGTGAACCAATAATAAGATTTTATCCAAAATAAAAAAAAGATGCGTATTGGTACAAATTTACAACCATTTGCTTCTTAAATATCCATTGTGAAACATGTTTAAAAGTTATCGAGGGGGGTGTGGCTTAGGAGGCCCACACACGGATGCCTCCTTAACAGTCTCCGGACATCGCCGGGCCTTCAGTGTTAATGGCGCCGTCATAAGTGTCGCCAGAGCCTAGAAATCCTCACTCTGGCTAGGTGAAGCCTCGAGGCATGCAGGGACCGAGTTTCGGCACCCGCAGCCCTCGCTGGACAGGGTTGGGAATCCTGGAATCAGCGGAGCGGGGACCACACCAACTCCAACATGGCGCCTGCAACCCTTGCTCGCCATAAACTGAGCAGCTGACCCTCTTCTCCAGGGTAGAGATGCGTGGGTCTGGGACTGTAACTTGCACTAAGCTGTCTGACCCAAGCTTTTCCTTTGGGGTACCTATTGTTTTTTCTCTGCATCTTTCTCCGCTCTTCCTTTGGGAGCTGCCTTGAATTACATGCTTTCTGCCCAGCTGGTGAGTGCTCTGGCAGTTGGAGGCTTCCCGTGAGGACTTGCCAGATGCCTGACTCATTGCTTGATGCATACGGAGCATCTCCTTGAGGGCTTTGGTTGGTCCTAGGTGTGTGGTGCCTGGGTGTGCGGTGACTCTTACTACATGGGTGATAGTGGTATCTGTTGGAGTCCCTGTGCATGGATTACATGCTGCCTTATCTCTCTCTTCACGAGCATTGTAGTTAAGACCCCTCAGTCCCTGTGCACAGATCACATACTGCCTGATCTTTCTTTATTGGTGCTTGGGCTACC
Organism: Ambystoma mexicanum; assembly: GCF_040938575.1. Taxonomy (NCBI): domain Eukaryota; kingdom Metazoa; phylum Chordata; class Amphibia; order Caudata; family Ambystomatidae; genus Ambystoma; species Ambystoma mexicanum. The sequence goes on along the minus strand of NC_090921.1, from coordinate 1,014,508,369 downwards.
TGCGGTCCCTGGATTTGTTACCTGGAGGCTGTGATGGCAAAGAGGGGAAATACCCCTACAGATGGTGATATTGCATGCTTGGTAAATGCCTGTGAAGGACCTAAGAAGATTGACAACGCTGTCCTGCTGGTGCAGTGGCCCCAGGAGAGGGGAGAGGACATGGCTCTACCAGCTACCAAACCGGATCTGGCTAACCTGCTGAGGGAACTGAAGCGGGCACTCCAAAACAGTGTTGCCGAGCTCTCCTCTAAAGTTGTGACAATTGACAAACGCGTGACGGAGGCAGAACAGTGTATTAGGGACATTGAGGGCTCTTTCTGAGCAAACCTTGGAGTCTTGCGATGCTTACCAATGCCTTCCGAGGTGTGAGGCACTGGAACACAAGCAGGAGGACATCGACAATCATTCACGACGTAACAATGTCAGGCTACGCAGCATACCTAGATCTGTAAGTGACTCAGATTTGCTGAATTAGGTCTGCACCTTCTTCCGGTCTCCTCTCTGACTGTCTGAGGATGCCAAGGTGGAACTGAACCATACCCATAGTCTTTGAGGGTCTCTCTCGGATGGATCAAGCCAGCCACCTGATGTTCTCAGTAGTGTCAATTTCCTCACGTTTAAGCAGCGCATCATGGAAGCAGCACGTGCAGACCAGCCTTCACTTTTCGGGGTGCCGACCTTCAGATATCCCAGGATCTGGCGACTTTCACAATCCAGAGGCGCAGGATGCTTTGTCCACTTACTGTGTGGCTCAGGGAGAATGGTATTCATTTCAGATGGGGCTTCTCCACTGCTCTGTTCTTCACTATGGAGGGGAAACATTGGTCAATAACATCACATCAGGATGCTTAAGATTTACTGTCATCGTGGCCATCTGGCCCTCATGAGGTTGGGTCCCTAAGCCACAGAGGGGATTGTGGTCAAGAGCTGGTAAGGCACGAAACCCTGGGGGCCACTCGGGAGTAAAATGAAGGTGATTGGCCCCACGCAGGTGAAGTAGTTCTGGATGCTTTTTTTTTTACTTATCTCTATAGGTTCTGGTTGAAATTGATATTTTATTTCTATTGCGCTCATACACAAGTGTTTCAGAGCGTGACAAGGCAAGGGAAGGGGAACAGAGGAGAAACAAAAACAACGATCTTACTAGGCCCAGTGACATTGAGAACGAGTAAGTGCATGGTAGAGGGGGAGAGGGAGAAGTGCATGGAAGGGGGATCAAAAGGAGAGTGCGGAGCAAGGAGGAAAAAAACAAATAATAATAAATAAATTAATAAATAAAAAGGAAACAAACAGAGGGAGTGCAGCCAGCAAGTGGCATTGCTGGGTTTAAGGCAGCAGGCTGGTTAGGTCTGATAAGTGCAGGAAGAACAAAACAAAGGGGTAGGGGCTGTATGGGTACAGATACAGACCCCAGTGCAAGGGGTGGCTCGGAGGCAGTGCATGCGGGTGGCAAGAGGAGCAGGTACCTGGGCCCGGAGGAAAGAGGGTGGCCAGGTGCATGGTGCCGAGGGAATGTAGAATCAGCAGGGGACAGGGGGGGCAAAGGCAGAAGCAAAGAGGAAGGTCTTGAGGTGCTTCCGGAACCGGGGATGGTTCTCCACAGGTTTCCTCAAGATGGTTCTCCTCACTTTAACTGTTTGGACGATCTAGACTCTGTGAGCGGATGGACTTGGCGATGGCATGAATATTCTCTCTATTGATTTGTAACTGTGTTTTGGTCTGGCGACAGCAGGCAATAGCCCCGGTCTGTGATAATAGCTCCTTTTCTGAACCGTTTTTATTTTTATACGAGTCTTTCTTGTTGGTGGGTGTGGGATGGGCTTTTTTGGAAGGGTTCTCGTAAATGTTGAGGTAAAATTGGATGCGGGATGGTAAGAGTCATGATCAGTTCGCTACTTGTAGAGTGTGACACCTGCTTAGTTTAAGCTTATCTCTTATTTCCACTTATCACTGAGGTCGTGTTAGCGGACTCCCCGTTGGGCCAGAGTTAAAGAACTTGCTCTTAATGTGCACGGATTGAACTCCCCCTTAAATCTGTGTTGCAGAGATTGAGGGACCAGGAATGTTCCATAGCCTTGTTACAGGAGACGCACCTGTGTCACACTGATTTTCGTAGACTGCGCAATAGACACTTTGCTAAACAATATCTTGCCTATTTCAGTACTAATAAAGGTGGAACAGGGATCTTTGTTGAGTTGGGAGAGAAGAATGACCCGGGGGGTGGGGGGTCATTTTATAGGGGGTCAAGGGCTTGTTAGGCGGTCATCTGTTTACTGTCATATCTCTCTATTCCGCCAGTGAGAAGCAGGGTGGATTCCTGGTGGACTTTCTGTCGGAAAGGACTGCTTTTGCAGATGGACAAGTGATCTTGGTGGTGGGGGTAGGGGGATTATAATGTAGTACCTGACCCCATGATTAATCACACCCACCCTCTGCTACAGACTTTAAACTGGCCCAGTCTTTAATTAAAGTTCTGAGGGAAATGAATCTGGTTTACTTGTGGAGGCTACAACAACACTTGACAACACACATTTTACACGCATATAGGACTTTCTCAAGGATCAATCTCTGGCTCATATCTCCCTTTCTCCAGCATGGGGTCTGGCATGGATTCACATGCTCGTGAATATTCCCCGTTGTCAGTCCGGGGATCCTCGGTAAAAGAATAAACTGTTTGACTTGCACTTACAAACTGTCTTTCTTCTATACACCAAACACTGAGCTCTGGGTCATACTGTCCCCAGCCAATGACTGCCCTCTCCCTAAGCCCCTCCACTGGCAGCCATCTTCACATTTTTACCGCACGTTCAAGTGTTGGGAGTCCTCGTGTTGTGCTCAGAGAGCTTTTCTACGTTTTTGCGCTTTTTCGATAAAAAGTTTCTATCGTTGTCATATAGAGCCTGTGTGTTCTTTCGTTCCTTTGACCGGCAAGCAGGGATCTGTTTGTCGGCGTCTTTCAACACCCCTTAAGGGCAAGAATTTCATGAAAGAGTTTCATGGAAGATTCCAGAACGCCATTGGGCCTACATCGTACTCCGGACCATGTCGGAGGAGAAGAATGAGGGAGACTCCCTCTTCAAGCTCTGCTCCAGCTGCGGATTGAGGAACTTGTTTGTGGAGGACAAACACTCTCAGTGCCTCTACTGTCTCCATCCGAACCACAGCGAAGCATATTGTGAAATCTGCCTTGGGTTCTCCAAGCGAACCATCAAGGAGAGTCACAGTAGGTTGGTGGCATGGCTTAACGCCAAGGCCTCTACCCTGTGCGGCAAGCAGGGGCATGCCTTACCCAGGACCGGCCGGTCCAAAGAGCTGGCTTCTAAGTCCTTTGAGGGTGCTCGATCCGCGGGGGCCCAAGACAAGGTCAAGTACCGCAAGTTTGTTTCCGTCTGGGTTTCCGCACAAGTGGGTACCACGATACGCAGCGCACGTTCATCTTCGCCATCTGCCTCCATCGCTAGTCATAGCTCCAGCTCCTCCTCAAAGAGGAAATCGGTTAACCTAGGGAAGCTGTGGGAAAAGCCGGAGAAGACCAAGGCGCATGGAAAGGTGTCCAACCTGCCCCTGAAGGCCCAGGTGGTCCAGACTAAGTCATCCTTGAGGATCGAGCTGGTGGCGACCGCCCTTTCGAAGGCAAAAGGGGCTGACCTGGTCCAGCGATTGGGAAAAGATCTCCACCGACCGATGGGTGCTGGACGCTCCCACCCACGGACACTTTCTAGAGTTCCAGCAGAAGTGTCCACGGATACCACTGGTGGCCCGGCAGGAGCAGCACATCCCTCCGCTCCTGCGGGAAGTACGGGCCATATTAAAAAAGGGGGCTATAGAGCTGGTTCCGATGTGACTGCGGGCTCCACAGTCTACTGCAGATACTTCTTGGTGAAGAAGACTGGGGGCTGGAGGCCCATTCTAGACTTGCGGCGCCTTAACAAATACCTCAAGTCCCAAAAGTTCATGATGGTCATGTTGCAGCACGTGCTTGGCCAACTGGAGGAAAAGGACTTCTTGTCGTCGCTGGATCTGGAGGATGCATACTTCCACATCCCCATTCACGAGAAGCATCGGAAGGTCCTGTGCTTCGTAGTACAGGGAAGGCACTACCAGTTCAAGGCCCTTCCCTTCAGACTGAATTCGGCACCCAGGGTGTTCACAAAAGTGCATGGCACCAGTGGCGGCCCATCTGCGCCTACAAGGGATACATGTGTACACGTACCTTGATGAGTGACTCATCCGCGCCAAGTCCAGGGAAGTAGCAGTTCAACACACGGAGAGGACCGTCCAGCTGCTGACAGATCTGGGGTTCTCCGTCAACTATCCAAATTCCTGCTTGATACTATCGCAGAACGTGCTATTTCTGGGGGCCAGGCTCAACTTGGTCTCCTGTCTGACCGCCCCCTTGGAAGAGAGGATAGTGGCCATGCTGGGCAAGGTGCAATGGCTGTTGACACTGAAGACTGCCACGGTGCGGACCATCAAGTCAGATGGGGCATGCTTCTATTCAGTGTTCTCCAAATAAAACTATAAAAATTCTCTTTGGTTATCGACCTCCTGGCCCAGCACAGGCTTTCCTGGAGAAATTAGAATTCTTTCTGGCAGACACGGGGAATAAGCATGACAAGCTGTTATGTTTGGGGGATTTCAATATATGGGCTGAGGAGGTGACATCTGGGGATGGGAGATAATTAAAGGAGACCCTGGAAGCCCATGCTTTGGAACTTTTAGCATCATCCCCCTCACATTGCCAGGACCATTGTCTTGATGTCCTGCTATATCGAGGGAAGATAATTTGTTATGTTGAGACAATCGCAATATCATGGACAGACCACTATGCCATAGTATTTGAACTGAGAATGCATAAGAAAACTCTGGAAGTGCACACGGAAAATTGGATGGGGGAGTTCCACAAGCTGAAAGATTTATTGAAAATCTCAGGGGAAACTCTGAAACATGCTTTGGCACAGATTGAAGAGGCTCTTCCATGTGAGGAGTTCTTCAATAAAGGCATGTAAATCATGGCTATGCTATTTAATGTACAGGCCCCTCTCCAACAAAACAAAGCCATGTAACCCTGGTTTTCGCCAGATTTGGCCAAGAAAAGGGTACAGGTGAGATCTTTCGAGAAAAAAAATGGAGAAGACATCGTACAGAGAGCATTTTAGAACAGGTCAAGAGCGCCTGAAGAGAATATGGAAAAGCCATTTTTGATGCCAAAGCTAAATTTATAACAGGGAAAATTGACAAAGTCATGAAACGGCCACAGGAATTGTACGCTGCTATTTCCCAGTTAGCAAATCCTGGGTGTGTGTCAGCAACACCTGAATCATCACAAGCACAGGCGGATGCTTTTAATAATTACTTTATAAATAAAATAGAGCTAATACAAGGAAAGATTATGGAAATTAAACCATTACATCCCCAAGAGGATCTGGAAGTAACAGAGGAGATTAGCCCAGAATGCATATCTCATGATGAAGACACTGGGGCGGATCAGAAGCTATTTATGTTTACTAAAGTATCTGAGGAAAGGGTCTGCACCTTGCTCTCCGCGTTGAAGGCTACTAATGATGTACTCTTCGTTATTCTATCTTCAGTAGCTAAACTAATAGCTCCAGATATTACCCCATTTATCACAAAATTTGTTAACAAATCTCTTACATCAGGGGTAGTACCGATATAGTATTCTGAAGAAATCTGTGGTCACGCCACTGCTAAAAAAAAACAAATTTAGACCCTAAGAATTTCCAGAATTACAGGCCAATGGCAGGATTGTCATGGCCATCGAAAATTCTGGAAAACATTGTGACAGCTCAGCTGCAGGAACATCTGGATCAGGAGAATCTGCAATCCACTGCAATCCGGCTTCCGACCAGGTTTTGGGATGGAGATGGCGTTGCTGACGGTCTGGGACTATCTATTGGAGACGGCGGATCAGGGGGGCGTGTCCCTGTTGGTCATGTTGGACCTGTCCGCCGTCTTTGATACGGTTGTCCATGGGACCCTTCTGAAACGTCTGAGAGAAGTGGGTGGAGTAGGGAAACAAGCTCTTCAATGGTTTGAATCTTTTCTCTCTAGAAGAGAACAAAGAGTAGGATTTGGAGATTTCTTGTTAGATTCAGGATTACAAAGCTGTGGAGTCCTGCAGGGATCGTCCCTTGTCACAGGTTTCCCCCTTTCTCACCTGCTTTCGCTGCTTGATGGAATCCAGAGGAGTTTTCTTCCGTACGGATCGGGTCTTGTACAAGCCTGCTCTGCCGTCTTCGGCTTCCAGTGTTCGTTCAGCTTTAATGTCCGGGAAAAAATGAGGAAACTCCAGGAAGACCAGGAAAGGAGAAGTGCACTCGGAGGCGGGTGCACGGAATCCGGGAAGAAGGCTAAATAGGAGGAGGGAGGATAGAAGGGAAAGCGGAGGGTCTAGGAATCAGGAAACTACAGAATTCCGCAAGGCGAACTTCAGAGCACACGTCTAGCCACAGCAACAGCAGCGTTGAGACGCGCGGGCCGCGGGGGCATGGCCATTTTATAGAACATGCTGCCTCGGACGTGAAGACTGGTAAGCAGCGTTCTGTGTGTACGGCCATGTTGGAAGTAGTACAGAGTGTAAGCCCCGACGCGTCAAGGACCAGGAGGTCCAGAAGGGGCATGTCTGATGGTTCATGACATCCCTCTCCCCACTGCTTTTTAATTTATATGTTAAACTACTCATGGACATTCTGAGGAAGCACGGCATACAGTTTCACTCATACGCAGGTGTTCTTGAGGATACAGAATCTAGAGGAGAAGTACGAAATAGTTGACCGGTGCCTACAAGAAATACAGGCTTGGATGTGTGCGATCCAGCTACTGCTGAATGTCAGCAAAAGAGAAAAGACTCTATTCGCTTCAAAGCACAATCTGCAGAGGGAGCATTTACACTCCCTATGTTTCCTGGGGACACAGCTGAATTTCTCCAAGAAAATAAAAAATGTAGGCTGTGTCTGGGAGGATAACATGGGAAGTGGAGCTCAAGTTAGTGCGAAGGTACAAGCAGCTTTCCACTCACTACGCCTATTGAAACATATCCTACCATTCATTGCGAATGAGGACAGAGCGGTAGTCATTGGCACTCTGGTCAACTCGAGGTTAGACTATGGAAATGTATTGCTGTCGGGTATACCAGTCTATCAGTTGCGAAGACTGCAGGTGGCCCAAAATGCAGCGGTTAGGCTGGCGTATAGGTAAAAAATCAGCTCCAACCTCTAACTTAAGAAGAGCCCTACATTGGCTGGCAGTAAAGGAGATAATTGAGTTTAAGGTACTCTGCTTGGTTTATAGGTGTGTTAACAAGACAGGAACAAGATATCTATCAGATAAAATCAGGAGACATGTTCCTACCTGACAACTGCGCTCAGAAGATCAAAATCTGCTTCATATACACCACACCGGGTATATGAGCAAAGGGGACCACAGATTCGGCGTCTACGGTCCAAGAGCATGGAATAAACTACCCAGAGAAAACTGTGAGATTAAAACCTTTCCGGCATTCCAGAAGGCCGTGAAGACCTATCTGTTTTGTTAGAACTCTCCTAGACCTTAACTGGTGTATTTCAATCTCATATGATTAAGTGGATTAAGACATGGGCCTCATTACGAGTATGGAGGTAGCCATGCCGCTTTTAGCGGCATGCCTACGCCATACCGGGTACCGGATCCGGGTTCCTGGAATGGGGAAAAACCTCTGGAGGGGATAAAATTCCCCAGTTTGTGGGGCGGCGCATTGCCATGGGGAAAGTTCTGTGGGTCAGGTACTGGCGCTGCCCCTTCCGACTGTAATGTCACAAGTACTACGTAACATTACAGAAGTCAGAGGCTTCCTCCGACCACTTTAGCGCCACTTGGGGGGGGCATAAATACAACAATTAAAACACTTCAGGTCCCCCTGCAGCTAAAACCAGCTCCTCCCATCACAATGCAGGCAGGAAACTGCTAATGGTGGGCCATTAGTCACTGAATGGTTTCGTGCTGACATTGTGATGGGAGGGGAGGTAGTGTGGGGCGTGGGCATGTACTGTAGGCAGCTTTGCCTCTCCCAAAATAATAGTTTAAAGCGGCGCTATTTCTTTCATGCTGCTTCTTTGCCAAACTTTATAACAATTCCACTTTAAACCACTTCCATGGCACTGGTGATGAGTTACTTCATTATGCTGATAATAGTTTTGATCAGTGTTGCTGAGTAAATATTCTTTAAGCCATGACCCGGTTCATTTATTTATTCATGCAATGTTTGTCGGGTACATGTACACAGATTATTTATTTATGCAATGTTTGTCGGATACCTGTATCCGACAAACATTGCATAAATAAATAGGTACCCGACAAACATTGCATGAATAAATAAATAATCCGGTTCCATGTCTCCTTATAACAAGTCAACAGTCAGACTTTACTGTATCAAAGCATACACTTGATTCCCATTGAAAGAATTTTAAAGTGATTGTTTATTGTGTTCGGGTGTCTCCTTGTCATTGCCCTTTTGGCTTAGGTTGCCTCCAAACCCCCTTCAGCATCTTGTGTTCTTTGATGGTTGCATATACTGCATCCTGTGCCATATTCATGTTCTCTTGGTGTGCCCAGTCCTCATTATCTGCAGCCTAAGTGGGACTAGAGCATACAATTGTCTTGGGCACCAATTAAAAAGTGGCCCACTGTTGCAAATGGCAATTCATTCCTTGTGTAACGGACTGTTTGACTTTGGGTAGGAGTCCCTTAATGGTGTAGTTTGGGAGTGGGGTGCGGTGCGATGCAGTGGGGCTGGGGCGCGGGGTGCGGTGGGGCTGGGGTGCGGTGGGGCTGGGGCGCGGGGTGCGGTGGGGATGGCGCATTGGGTGCGGTGGGGCTGGGGTGCGGGATGGGATGTGAGGGGGTGTATTCCTAGTGTTTCGCTCTGGGCACCAAATGGATTAGAAACTGCCCTGCTGAAGTGCGTTATAATGGTTTTCAAACAGGCAACATAACTGTGGAAACCATGATGACCATTCAGCGTGATAAAGAGAGTGGAATTAACATGCAAGGAGGATTCATGACAAGTGGGAGTATGGCATCCATCCTGCCACAAGACTGCAGCCTACCTTGTGTTCACTTATTTACAGACACGCCTGATGCAGACAGGTGTGAAACCATTGTTCGCTAAACACTCCTTTTGCTTGGTATAATATTTATTTACATTAATGTTTTGGCTATAGAACAGTGATAAAACACATAAGTTATGAAATAGTTAAGTTGACATTCATCACACAATGTTGTCCATGCACGAAGCCCCCAAAACAGACCACCTTGAGTTAAGCATTTCCATAAAACATTCAGGTGCTTCGTTTCAGCAATATAGTGATTAGCCCTCCCTTAATATGGCATTCTTCCGTGTTAATGTGTCTACGTACATGGGGGAGTAAACAATGTTACGTTGGTGTCATGAAACAGAAAAGTCAAAATGTTTTTCATTTATGTGATTTTTATTATTTTTTGATCCCAGCAATTAAACCACTGTACAGGGCTTTTGTAATCCTCGGTGGCAGGGGCGTTGCTAGGGGGGGGTGTTAAGGGGGCTATAGCCCCTGGTCTTTTGGTTGTAGCCCCGGATAGAATCGCAGGAGCTACAGCCAAAAGACTAGCTAGCCCCCAGTCCCAACAGTTCCGACATCAGCTTAGCCCCGGGTCTTTTCCAGACCTAGCAACTCCCCTGCTCGGTAGCCTTTCAAATACTGTGCTTTCGTTGTGTTGGTGCAGAAGGGTCCCTCCTTTGTTCCTGCTCAGTCCCGTGTGTGCCTCGAGCTCCTGTATTCCCACCACAGCCCCGCAGTGTAGAGCTCGGTTCTACTCCATGCGACTTAATTTCTTCAAACCCCCTCTTTCCCAGTCTCCCCTTCCTCTCTCCACAGCCGCTCAGTGTTGCCAGGTCAGAAGGAAAAAATAAGCTGAATGTTCCTTTAAAACAAGCCCAAAACAAGCTGACTCCCAACCAAATAAGCTGCAAAAACACAAGCACCTCTAAAATAAGGTGGAAAGGTCTCAGAAGTTGAAAAATAACTATAACGCAAAGAATACATACAGAGAGCTCAAACATATGTTAACAAAAAGCATTTATTAAAATTGTTATTTTCTAACAATTGGTGTCTATTTTAATGTGTTGTATGTGTGCGACTTATAAAAGCAACATTATTGGCTTTTTGGATCCTTGGCTGCTCTGGTGCTTGATTCGTCGCTCACCTCTGGTCCTTGGCTCCATTGCAGGTACCTGCCAAGTAGCCCCATGTACTTCATGACACTGAGCCAGTCCAGGCATTTCCTATTAAATGCTAGGACTGGTATTTTATTTCTTCCCATTATAAGTATGGGCCTACAAGGACCAGTATGCAAAGGGAAAATCCAGGACTAGCTCATGGCGACAAGCGTGACATGGCCCCCCTACTGTCGTCCTTCTGGTATTGGGAAACCTGGTTGATTGCTGTCATCTGGTCCTTGGTTCATATAGTCCATCACCCCTCTGGTCATTGGCTCCCTCATGACTTACTCCTCTAGTAAATCACTAGCCCACCCATTGACTGTTCATTGCCATGCTAATCCCCAACCCCAGGGCTTTAAGTGGGCCGGGGCCTGCCGGGGCTGAGCCCCGGCAGGCTCTGAAATTTCGTTTTGAGGCGGGGCCCTGCCGGGGCCCAGTAATCTCCCCTGGCAGCCCCGGCCACTACACGAAAAGGCATTTTTTTCTACAGCCTGAAGCGCTCGCTCGTTTGTCCTTCAGTTAGTCATGTTAAAAGTTTTTGGCTTTTGCAAACTTATCAGGCATTTGCCAGGCACTGCCATTAGATGCCCTGGTACTTGCACCATTTTGCCGTTCATACAACTAAAGATAGCAGTGCCTACCAAGGGCCTTTCTCATGCCTACACAAAACCCTAAACTATTGTCATTGTCTATGCTTGTTTCCATCATGACTAAACTACATGTTGCTGTAAATACCCCGTGTTTACCTCTTGGCTAGGTAATGCGTCTTCAAAGGGTCCCTCATATTGAAAGAGCCCATCAATGCAAAAGAAAGGAGTACTTGCAGGTTCACATCAGGAAGGCAATCAGCCCGAGCCTCACAGCGTGTGCATAACAGCTTAAGGCAAGACGGCATGTTCGCCTTTCATATTCATTTTTTTTTTGTAAATGGGGCCAAGTCAGACAGACTGGCAAACAAGCGGAACAATAAGCACACAATTAAGGAAAAACGCGGACAAAAACCGCGACAAGCAACCTGCTAATATTATAAGCGACTTTGGGCAAAAACAAGCCCAAAGTCACTTATAATATAATAAGCGGACATGGCAACACTGCGGCCACTAAAAAAGAATAAAATATGAGAACTGCTTAAATGATGGACACGGGCACTCAAGGACAGGGGTGGAGCTACGCAGATCACTGGCCAATCCCTGGAACAGAAATGTAGGAGGGCGGGCTATGACATTAGCTTTTCATTTCGGGCTGCATGTATGGCTGTAGCCATCAAGTGGGCGTGACTCCGAAGATTGCCGAACACTGCCTCCCACAATCTACCTTGGGAGGCAGGATAGCATACAACACCGGTTCTCCTCAGAAAAAGGACCAGGAACAAGCCGAAGTCGGTTGCTGCAGGCTCTTGCAGAAACGTTCCATATCAGTAGAAAATGCCCATTTGTACCGAAAGCCAGAACCTTCCCGCTCAGCAGTCAGCACTGAAAGTGCTCGGAAAACGAATCCGCTTCAATGCTCAGGAAAAATCACAATAATGACGTAGAAAGTCACGTGAGGAAGAGTGGGCGGGCCGTTGTTACAGTCTGTTTCTCGTATGGGAACTAGACACTACCTTCCGCTTCCGCAAATCACAATGATGACGCAAGGAGTCACGTGAAGAATAGTGGGCGGGCTGTTGCTATGGTCCGTTTCTCGGATGGGAACTAGTCCTACCACCGGGGGATGGGCACTGGGTGGAGAAAGAAACCGGCCTTCCGGAGTTGGAACCTAAAGACAGAACTCGACTTGGAAATCGAGGCCGGGACATAAAACTGTCGAGGGAGGTGAGGATCAGCGGCCCTTCATTAGGCTTCCAATAGCTTAGAAGCATTTATTAACTTGCTCTGGTTCCTTCAACATCTGCTTCCAGCAAATATATGTGCGATGAGCACCTGCCCACTACCCCTGAAGCACCCACGCCCAGCATTGGACCCTACACCACTATCCCATCCTTCCCACAGCATCGCCACCTGCCAACTCCATAACATTAGCTCACCCGTGCATCCTCACACCCCAGCGGCATCATCATCTGGTCACTCGAGAACCCATCACCAGCTTCATCGTCCTTTACTTCTACCAACGTTAGGACCTACATCCGCACATCAACATGATTCTTTCAATTGAAACACCTGCCGCCTGGCATCATCACTTTTGCCTCACTTTGGCATAAGTATCATTCACTCTTAAAAATCCGCCCCTGTTCTCCCTTCGGTACCGGCTTACCCCATACCTTAATCATCACTGCATATTCCCTTCCATGCACTGCCAGTACCTACCCCTCGCCCCCACCCCCCAGTATCGGATTCGGCACCTACCAACCCTCTAGTATATAACCTAACCTGGCGCGTTCCCCCATCTAATATAACCGCCTACTTGCTCCCTGATCTAGTATCAACACCTATACCCTCACCTGCTCTATTATCAGCACCTCCCTCTCACCGTTTCTAGTTTCAGAGACTAAAATGACATCTAGGTGCATCTGAGATGTAGGTAGGGTGACCAGATGTTCAAAATAAAAAAACAGGGGCGGCCACAAACATAAAAGGACTACCAAGGAAGACCCTCTTGCCCCCCACACCCCCTCCCGTATGTGCATGAAATATTTACAGGATGGAACTACTATCCTGTGCTGTTTTGATTTTTAATGTAACCATGTCATTGATTAAGGAGCTTTTGCTCCGATTGCTCTCCTAGCCATTTGGCTTCCCAGCCAGTCTGTGTGACTCAAACGGGTAATGAAGTGAAAAGTTGGGTGTTCAAACCCAACCTAGGATGTCAGATGGACGCAATGTAAAGGTTAATTATTCTGATGTTTGCTTGGTTTATAATTGCTGTCCACCATCAATATTCAACCATTTCATACTGGTAACCTTCCCTTTATCCAAAAACCGGGGCAGGGACCCTCCCTTTCCCAAAACCAAAATGTGTTTTTTAAATTAACACCTTCAGTATGGGGGTGGGGGGCCAGAACGCCTAATTCCGGGACTGTCCCTGCAAAACCGGGACATCTGGTCACCCTAGATGTAGGGAGAACCAGATGTCGCTTCCTTGGTTTTGTGTTTGCTGAGAGAAATCTCATGAGAAAAGTTGAGTCCTTTTTTTCTGCCGTTCCCAACCTGGAAGGCTTGTATAGGGTCCTTGCACTGTTTCTGTCACCTACAGGCACAGGGTCTTGGGTACCAGTGCCTCGGTTGCAGTAGGCCTTTGCCTGCATGAAAGCTGCCCTTGTGGTGTGGAGGGTTAAGAGCTTTCTTCTTCCTTGGAGCCTTCTGTTTTCACCTCTATGGCAGTGGACTTTGAAGTAGACATCATCCCCAACAGAGTTCCTGCTGGATC